>NW_005842033.1:35758-76536 GCF_000455745.1 Alligator sinensis | reverse complement strand
GCTACTGCCATTGGTCAGTGCAGGCCACCCCCTGTCTTTCCCAGTTGAAAACTGAATGTCAGTTTAGTTTGTTATTGGTTCAACCTATGCAGCTTAGAGGAAGCTGTCTAGATTGAATAGATTCAGCCTCAGGCATTTTGACTGTCTGTACTTAGCCCTGAACTCCACCAAATTCATCAGTTTCACTCAAGGTTTGAGCAATTTCTAAATCTGAGTTGGGAGCCAACCAGATTACAGAAACTTTAAGCATCTGTGACTGTCATGATGACAGTGAAATATAATCCCTGCTTCATTCAGAAACTTCATCCTGCTGCTTTGTATTGGTTTTAATGACCAAAGATGACCCCTGAGTTTAGATGTTGTCAAGGTTACTGGGCTTTAAAATGAACTAGTCATGACCATGTCGAATGGTAGCTCTTACATGGATTTTGCCAATCTCTCCATGATACAGCTTGTGTCTTTTTTTTTAAAGAAAAAGAAACTAACTGTGGAATGGTATATACACCAGTGCAAAATACAGCAGCAGCACTATTATCTGGTGATAACTTTTTATTGAAAATAGAAAACAGTTTGTCTCCTTCCAGTTTGTTTACAGTACAGCTCAGTTATTTTTATTTAGTGCTGCATTTAAGAGTCAGTTGCATTGGGAATCCTGGCCTTGTTTTTTAAAAGAACCAGGGTGTTACATGTGACAGCTGTTAAGGTAGGTTACTATTAGGACAAACAATTCTCTTTAATCTTATAGCAAGCCAAATGTCATTTATAGCGAGCCTGTTTACAGAACAGCCGAACAAAGTGTTGGCTCAGCTCAAGAGAGTTTGGTACATAAAGGAATATATGCCTACAAGAAAATGAAAGCAATGGTTAACTAATGAACTGTCCTCTTTGTGTTTTCAATATCTTCTTACTGGTTAGCCCTTAAAGACCTTGAGCCTGTGCTGTGGAAGTTTGAAGGGTTGCCTGTATAGGCAGAATAAGAGCATGATGAACAGGGAAAAGAGTCAAGGTAGACTTGGTTCTTCATAAATTAGAAAGCATTCAGATATTCCTGGTTTCTAGGTAAGAGATAGAGACCAGAAAGGAGTGTGAAGAAAACCTAAGTGTTTTTCCTTTATAGTGGAAGGATCAGAGTACTGCTGATCTCTGTATTCAAAAACAATGCCCTCAAACTTCATGAAACTGATTTGAAAATACTAGATTTTAAAAAAATTATATAGTGTGTCTTATGTTTTTTTGAGCCTCTAGGATTCATGTTTCTAACTATTAAGGCTGGAAACAACATTTGAAATAAAAGCTGAGATTCTCATGTAACCACCTGGCCCCAAGGGATAGGGCCCTGCAATACAGTTGTGAGTTTTGGCAACACTGTGGTCACGCCTGAGTCCTGGTTCCTTAGGCAAGCCCATTTTCCAATCCACAACCAATAATAAACTTTTATCTTGTGTCCTCACAAGGAAGAGAGCAGGAGAGCCCACAGACTGGAGTGTTCCCTTCAGTACAGAGGACTGCTCAGTGCTTAACTGTACATTATGTTCATGCATAGCCTCTGTCTCTATTTGTTCTGGAGTACAGCAGCCTTATGTTCCCTGTTGCATAGTTTGCAAGGACTTTCTGGATAATAAGATAATAACAGACACTGTCTTGAAAAGAGCGCCAAATTTATCCCCCTTAAAGGAAAATAAGCTCCATGCTATTAAATAGGTAAAAGAGACTAACAAGATTGTGAAGAACCAAAAACAAGCAACAAGAAAAAATGAGAAGAAATTCTTTAAATAGGCCGGGCCATACCCACACACTGATCTTACAGGTCCCTGTGCTGCAGTGTGCAGACTGCTCCTTAAAGTGGGAGCAGTATGGTGGCATCCATGTGGCATTGTGGACAAGTTTATTAGTACTGCTGAATGACAGGCATTTAGCTTGTTCCCATGTTAACCAGTACACCTGTGGCACCATGTTGACATGGCCTTCTCAAGGCAGTACAGAGGGCTTCAGGGCATTGCTGCTGGGCATGGTAAGTTTACCTGGTAGACATGGCCTGATATACTTAAAGACTGTCTAATTGTTATGCGTTTCTATACCTTCGCTGTTTGCTTCACAAGCAGGAAGCTGATCAAGAAATTGATGGGCCTGCAGGACCATCAGGATTAAAGTAGCAATAAAGAAAGTCCTTAAGAAAGACAAGGACTCCTGTCCAAGAGTTCTGAGGGACTGTAAAGTTGACCTGGCCAAGCTGTTAGCAAACATGCAAGTTCTCATTATAAATAGATAATTTAGCCGATTTTTGGAGCTGTATTTAGTGCAAGGTTGTAGGGGGCATCTAGGGAATTTCATTCGAGTGAAGCCTTATATCCATGCTTAGTAAATTTGTTGACGTGAGAGAATAATAAACAATCTAGAAGATCTTGTATTATTATGCTCTACATCTCATGGTTTCTGTAAAGGAAAGTTTTGTCTCTCTAACTTAGTGGAATTCTTTGAATATATGTACTGTTCTGATGGATCAAGGAGAATCAGTTGACTTAACTGATATTTACTTTCATAAAGACTTTGAAGCTGCCCTTGCATGGGAGGCTTCCCTGGCCTGGGGCTTCCCTATAGCTTCCCTGGCTTTCCCTCTGGCTTCCCTGGCCTGGGGCAGGCAGTGGCTGCAGCTCTAGCTTTACCTTGGCCCGGGAGCTGGGGCTGCAGCAGCCACCTGCCTCAGCTATATTCTAAGTGGTTTCCAGTCTGTGGTACAGGTACCACCAGTGGTACGCAGACAACCCATCAGTGGTATGCCTTAATAGATTTATTATAATTACTTTATATGACAAAAATTTGCTGGTGATACTTAGGGTTGAACTGCAAAAATTGCTGGTGGTACTTAAGGTTGTATCATTTTAAATTGGTGGTGCACAGTCTGTCAGTTTGGGGACTGCAGTAGCCAAGACAAGGCCTGTTTCAATATGGTAGGTTAGTCAAAACCAGGAACAGCATGAGGAAAGGGAGCTGACCAAGTTATGAGGCTGTATAGTGCAATAGCAGATAAAGTTCAGTGATGAATGAAAGAAACTTACATTGGAGACAAAAATGAAACCATTCATACCTTACAGCTTATAAATGAATAGTAACAGTTTAGAAAAGGACCTGTACATCATTATAGAAAGAGCATTTTGGTGTGTATCTGTGGTTCAAAAAGTGTAGAAGCTGCTGAGATGCCTGAGGAATGAGATGGAGACTAATGATAATCAAGTTATACTGCCATTGCACAAATCAGTGGTGCAGTCTCAGCTGAAATGCAGTACTGATTACCTCATTTAAAAAAGGGGCTTTTCAGGACTTCCAGGGAGTTTAGAGAGCACAAGATGGGATGTAATGAGAATGGCCGAGGCCTTGAGGAAACTGAAAAATATTAAAAGAGATGAAAAGGGTCTGATCCTGTTTACCTCAGAAAGCAGATGAATAAGAGAAGGGACATGCCCAAAATATTTAGAATAGTAATGGCATGAAGAAGGTGCATTGGGAGCTTTTGTTTGCCTGTCCCATAACACAAGAGCACAAGGATGCTCAGTGTAAAGGTTGCAAAATTCCAAAACCAATAAATTATTTTTCCATACACGATTATGGAAATCATTTGTGTAACAAAATGTTATAAGGAACAGGTATACTGCTATCAAAAGTATTCATCGTCGTTGTTACCAATGCTAACATTTTCAAAGGGATATTGAAACTCAGGTTTTAGGACTGAAGTCAGACCTCTAACTATTCAGTTCTATTATTAGAACTTAATTGAGAAACATGTTACTTCACAGCTGCATCCTAGGGGAGAGGTGAGAGTATTTTTATCCCTTCCTTTGAAGGGAAGCTGTGCTGGCCACTGCAGGAAAGGATATAGGTTTTTGGACAGTCTGGACCTTTAATTCACAATCAGCATGTCAGTTCCTGTATTCTGATTATTTTACATTGTGCAAATGGACAGAACATAATATGTATGAAATTGCTTTAGACCTCAGTAACAAAAACCTCTGTCAGGGTCCTGAAAGCTAGTCAGGCATTGGTTTACTTTTAAGTCAGTGAAGCACGGGGGATGTACAGTGTCTGGCTGCACAAAACAGTATGTGGCTGAATTTCCATCGTACGTCTTTAAGTAACTCACCCTCATGATTCAGGATATGATTCCAGTGCCCCAAAAACGTGCTGATGTCAGGAGCTAAATGTAAATAGCAGATTTAGGTGGAAGGGGTTGACTTGCATTTAGGAACTTATATGTTATGTATTTTCAGTAAAGTGCTTCCATTTGTTAAAAAAGTTCAGTATAGCAGGGCTGTGGCATTCCCTGAGCTGCTTATACACTGAAGTTCATTTTACTTATAATGACCCAAGCCATGGGACAAGCCAATGCTGTCAGACACAGTGTCTTCAGTTTGTGATCACTGAAGTGGATGGGAAAACTGAAGCATAAACCAAGGAAGAAGCTCTTTGCAAAACATGTTCCTCCTTGTGTTAAAACAACCTTCTTATTCAGTGACGGTTGTTTACCTGGTACTGTACTGTAGATGCACATAGCTTTGTTGTTTTACTTGCCAGTAACTTCCTTGGGAAGATTTCCTAGTACCTTATGTGTGAATAAACCTTTAGCACTGATGGATAGATTCCAAGTTCTGCCTCCTGTGACTCGCTCAGGCTACATGGTCAAGCCTGATGTTTTATGATAGTTTTAAAAGGCAAAGAAGTCTTTAATAATGATGCAGATATTGAAGGGCTTGGGAAAGCCATCTGCATTTGGAAGGACTTTTGGAAATAGGTCCTCTTTAACAGAGGAGGACAGTTTTGCAAAAAGAAAACCTAAAATACCTGCTTAATTGCCAGAAGATGAGGTAATTCCCTAATGTTAATGGAGGCTTTTCACACTTGGCCTTCAAAAGGCAAATATAACACTGTCTGTGAGGATCTCTGATTGCACTGACTCAGATGCTAAAAGACATGATGGGGAGATGGAGGAAACCTCTTATTCCTGAGAGGTAGGTAATCAAGGTGTAATATATCATGGCTGTGCAGTCATAGCTGGAAAATATGCTTTTGGAAAGGTTAGCAAAATAGCTCTGCCTTTGTGTAGCACTGTTTTTAAACCCTTGGGTTCTTAGAATACTGATCAAAATATTGACTCTATGATGACTCCCCATCACATCCCACAGTATCGCCACATAAAAATAGGTTGTTCGTAGATCATGTGTCTTCATCACATTGTTTTACTTTTAGCACTGATAAATTCTCATATCCAAAAAGAGTGTGAGGCTGGTAGTTAGACTGCGTATGGGAAGTTACTTAGCACAGGTCTCCCTCTTCTGTACATTGCTAGTACACTGCCATTTTGACAGGGAATATCCAGAACTGCCTGACTTGTAGTTGTCTGATGACCAAAGGTTGCCAATTTATCAAAACTATAAGGAGTTACCATTACAAACAAAATTGTCCTTGAGAGACTAGATTTGAGGCTTCCTAAGACCCATGCTGTACTATGAAATCACATTAGAAACCAACAATAAATCAGACTAGGAAGATAGAGACAAAAAATTACAGCTGTCAGATGACTATTTAGTGCCAGTATAAAACAAGTTGATCTCACTCCACTTCCCAGTGAACAGATGTCAACATCATAAAAACCACTACTATCACAACTGGTGCCAACTGACATCTCTCTTGGTGATCTTTACGGAGATGCTTCAGGCATTTTGATTGAACTCTCATATAACCTTAGAGGCATTCTCATCAAGTCAGGCTTGAGATGTTAGTGAGGTTGCACTGGGGAAACTTGTACTTCAGGTACATATGCTGCTCCTGTCCAGTGAAATAACAGAGGGTTTCAATCTCTGTTGTTTTCTGTAGCTTTCTGGGTCACAGAATTGCTTGACAATTGTCTGTTTGGTGGAAAGATAAAGACCATAATGCAAGCTTATCTCCTGTGTGCCAGGCTGTAGTCCCTTTTTTATAGCTGTCAGAACTTACATCTGAGATGTTTGTTTGCACTAAGATGATGGGAAAAACATCCTATTCCAGAGCAACAGGCAGTTAAGGTGTAATATACCCCGCATCATTTAGATTATCTTGTGTCAGACACCAGGGCACAAATCACTTCCTCACCTTGGCTAAATCAACTGTCTTAGTCCAGGAGGAGGAAGGTCAGTCAAGAGAGCTTGTGACTGAGGGCCTGTGCTCATTGTATGTCCAGTAGGGCTGTGCGAAGCTTCGGTCGCTGATTTGATTCAGCGGTCGAATCTCCGAATCCAAATCGGGAGACCCTTTAATCTCTCTGAATCGAATAGGAACCCTCCAGATCTATTCGGAGAGGTTTGATGATTCGTACATAGATACAGTTTTAAATGTTTTTTCTGCATACCTCAAGGTACCAGGCAGCTCGTGAATACTGAGATGCTGGAGCTGATGGAGCATCCCACAGGATCACGGGGGGGGCTCCCCAGTGTGCTTGGCAGCGGACCTGAAAGTGGACCAGAAGCACCCTCCCGCCCTCCCCCTGCTTGGCGACTGGTGTCTCCTGGGTCTGGGGGGGCATCTGGGGTCCTCCCATGGCTGATTGCCAAGCCGGGCAGGTGCCCCTGGCGTGCTCAGCAGCAGACCCAGAAGTATTGCCAGTCCACTTCCAGGTCTACTGCCAAGCATGCAGGGGCCGCCCCCCCCTCGTGGGACACTCCATCCATCACAGCATTCACAAGCCGCGCCTGGTACCTTGAGGTATATAGAAAAAACATTTAAAGCTGTGTCTATCGCCGAATCGCTGACTGTCTGAATTGGAATCAAATCTTCAGATTTGGGTTTGGCCTAATCAAATCGGGACGGTGATCTGAATCAACTAATCGAATCTCTGTCACCGAATTTGGGCCAAATCTGAATCGAATACAGCCCATTTCGCACACCCTTAATGTCCAGGCAAACTGGATTGTTTCCATCGTCCTCCTGGATCTCTTCCCTGAGCAGTGGATTTCTGTCTAGTGTTCTCTTGGGAATTTGATGATAACCCTATGCTTTTAATTTGTCTTCTGTTCTTTGCTGAGACCACCCTTCTTTGGATGAAGTGCCTATTCAGGGATGACCACTTATAGTTAAATAGGCCAACTGACAGTTTTCACAAATGTCAGGCTATTAAAAATGTATTTGATAGCTCTCAAAGATATAAAATGTTATTAAAGTCTTCCTTGAAAGTGAATAGCTCCCAATGACTTAATGCATCATCTTATTCATGGGTTTGGGTTGTAGCCGTGTTGGTCTAAGGACATAGGCAGACAAGGTTCCTTGGGTGAATTTGATATCTTTTATCAGATCAACCCAAATGGTTGGAGAATAGTTATTAAGCAAGCTTTCAGGTTCAAAAACCCTTCGTCAGGCTCAGGAAGCTGCAGCAGTTGCTGTGTGCTCTTCCTGGATTGAATGAAAAGTAAAGAAGCCAGGGGCTGGGCTGGGCTGGGGAGTCAGTTGCCAGGCAGGTTATAATGTATCAAAAATCCAACATCTATGTTTAGTCCCTGATCTCTAGTATCCAGCAGGTTGATGAAATGGAGCTCATAGGCTCGTCTCTGGGAAGTGTTATGTAAGTTTCCCTTGAGGATCAGGACTGAGAGATTGGAGAGAGAGTGGCCCTCCTGTGAGAAATGTGCCCCCACCGGTAATTGGGTGTTTCTGTCTTTGATGGATTTCCAGTGTGCATTCATTCTGGTGCGCAGTTGTTGTTTGGTCTCTCCTACATATCTTCCATCAGGGCATTTGGTGCATTGGATGAGGTGTATTACATTTCTGGAGGTGCAGCTGTAAGATCCTGGGATGCTGATGGCTCTGTTGTGGGGTGCAGTACTAGTGGGGGTGGTGGAGATGTGTTGGCAGGTTTTGCATTTCTTGTCCTGGCATGGTCTGGATCCTTCCGAACCTCGCCAACCTCATCACCAGAAGCAAACTTCCTCAACCCCAGAACACACCAAAAGGATTTTTGAAAATTTCAATTACAGTAACAGGTAAATATTTTAATAATAGAATCATGGAGACAAAAGAATCCCTTTATCTATGGAAAACATATGATTGTTTTCTATAATACATTTCCTGGTTCTTTTTTCCTCTTCCTTTGGGAGACTAGTATATTGTCTCTGTTTAGTCTCTATTTTTCTTTCTTGAATATTATCCCATTACTTCTCGTTAGGCTTCCATGCTCAATAATCCCCCTTCCCTTGTTGTTCTGCAACAGTCAAGTATTTGTAACTTGTTATCATAACCCTGCGTAGTCTATCTGCAACCTAGGTGTGTATATGTACTGTATATCTATATCTTATATTCTTTCCTCATGAGCCAGTTTCCAACTCTCTTAAGTCAAGGGTGAGCTCTATCCAGCCCACAAAGCCATGTTATCTAGCGTGCAGGGCTCCTAGTGGTCTGGAAATTTGCAGCATGGCAAGTAGCGGCAACATTAATTACGATGGCTCCCATAGCTGCAGCAATTAATGTTGCTACCACTTGTCCTGCAGCCAAATTTCCAGACCCTGTGGGCCATATCCAGAGGGCTGAGTCGCATCTTGTGGCCCATGGGGCTGCCTACAGGGCCAAAATTTTAATGGCAGGAGGTGCGAAGGCTTCCTGGTACTGGGACCCATAGCAATTAATGCTGCTGCTATCAATTTCCAGCCCCACAGGTCAGATGATGCAGCACTGCACTCTGGCTCTGGCTTGCAGACTGGTCCTGCTGTCTGGATCCAGCTCACAGACCAGCTGGCACTGGTTTAATTACTTTTATGGCTCTTTATACTCCCTGTACATTGTTTGCATGTGATCTAAAATAGACAAAGTTTAGTAAAGAAAAAGAAACCCAAACTTCACCTTCTACACAGAGCAAAAAGAGAAAAGCATTACAGCCCATTCTGAGGTAATGCCATCATTCCTTGGTAAGGCAATGTCCCAGTAGGCAGGTTTTATTGCTTTTGAAATTGGACTTGTAGAATCATTTGAGTCGGAAAGCACCTCTTGCGGCTCATCTAGTCCACCCCCTGCACTCTGACAGGTTGTTTTTATTATATCCAAGCCAAACCTGTCTTGGCTGTCTATAGCTTTAAGTACCTCCAGTGATGACAGTTTCACAGCTTTGGGCAGGAATTTATTCCACTGCCTAATTCTTCTGATGATTATCAAGCTTTCCTTCCCCCTGCCTCCCACCCCAGGAGAAAACTTTAAGCAGGGAAAGTAACAAATAGGCAATAGAGATAGTAGAGGACTCAAATATTGGAAGTGGTGCCAGGACTGAAAATTAGGTAGATGGAAAGAAAGGAGATGGTGGGGTGTAATATCACACAAATTGCCAGGCAGCCTCTTAGGTGAGTATAGTGTCTTATTTAAACTCAATGCCTAAGATGTAGTAATTTTCAAGCTGCTGCTGCTATCTCAGTAAACCAGTGCTTTTAGCTGTTTGACAGAGATGTATATATTTTCAAGTCATGTCATCTTTTAGATTAAAACACTGTTGGTTTTTTTTTTTAAATGGTACCAGTGTTTCCTTGTTACCTGGGTAGAATTTCATATTCAGAACAATCCAGCAGCAACCTTCCTCTGCATCTCTCCAGATTAATTCCTGATTTACTGAAAGCCTGAAAGCATGGCCGTTTGCCTTGACATTTTTTTTTCTGTCTCAGGAGAGAGGAAAACTGCATTGGGGCATAATGAGAGGCAAGGTATGGTCTTGCTTAAATGCAGTTTATTCCTCCAGTAGGCTTTCGTCTCTGTCACTTTCCAGCTGCTCAGTAGACAGGCCAGTGACCCAAGGCAGAAAACTTCTGCATATTTTGCCCAGTAGAATTGCCTTCAGGTTTCTACTGAAATACACAGGCAAAAATGTGTGCATTTCATTTCTCTCTCTGCAGTGGAGAGAAAGGTAAACATCAGAACTGTAAGGTTTATTTTAATCTGTTCAAAGCACAAAGGCATAGTTGTTTCAGGAGTTTAGAACTGGGATTTAGAGCCTTTGCTTTCAGGGTCTTTGGTTCAGTCAAGGGGTTCATTCATCCAGGTTGTAACCTGGATTGGTAATGACCAAGAGGTGTTAACATTTGGTGATCTATGAAAAGTGAGTTTGGTGTTGGCGCAGTTCTTTGTAGTCTTATGTCCTGACCATAGACATTAAAACCCCTTGTTGATATTTCAGCCAGTGAAGTTCAGTATAGTCCTGGAGACTCATTCATCTTCTCACATCTTGAAGCCGTCCATCAGTTTTAGGGTCAAGTCACTCAGGTGGTAATGTGATGATGCTTCTGCCTTGCAGGTAGGGAAAATAAAGGACTTTAGCCATCAGATGTCTTGTCATGTTACTAGAAGCTCTTGATTTTTTTTAGTTTGGCTGAGAATTGATCTATTAGCAATAAAAGAACTATTAAGAACTACCAAGAAGCAGTAGATTTTTTGCAGCCTGGGCTACCTAGAGAGTTAGAGATGAGAGCATGGTGCATGCCAGCCCCCTCAAAGATGCTTACAGGAAGTGCCAAATGGTAGTACCCAGTTGGATGACCAGTTGTGATAACTTACATAGGGACCACCAAGCTGCCGTTAGCTAAGACATCCCATACTGGTGACTACGTGCAGCTTTCCACTCCCCATGGTCTCCTTGATAGCTCTAGCAAATGATATTGTCTCGCCTTTTAGCCTCTTTGAGGCAGGTACTGTCATTTATCCTGACATTGAGCAGGGCCCAGAGCAACAGAGGCCTAACCTGGTGGAGCTCCCTAGGCATGACCTCAATATAAATAACAATCATCTTTTGCTTCTGAGCATTGCCTGACCTGTATCTATTTTGATCTTTTGGGTGGTATAGTTGATTGAAACCCTTGAGTATTTATCACTCCCTTGTTGGGTTCTTCTGTGTGAAATCAACCATAAATAAAAAGGTTAGTTACTCAGCGAACTGCTATTGTAGTAAATAGGTGCAGTTTTTAGTTTGTATGAAATGAGGAAAAACTGCCTGCAGGGATAGGCAGTGAATGCAGCATATAAGGACTTACAGGTCAGATGCAGCTAAGGAAGATCATTTCCTGTGGCATATTCTATTTCCTGATCTAATTATCAGATTGTCGGAAAGATATTTATACCACATCGATTGCAAGGACAGCGTGCTAGTATGTCTCACCTTTTGAGTCACAGCATCACTATGGTAAAATGCATGTTCAAATCCACAAGATGTATGCAGCAAATCTAGTTAGGTGCCAGTGATCCATTGATTATCATAGGATGCCAAACCAAATGATTTGGCAATAACATTCTTATTGTGTATGATGGTGGTGCCAAGCCGCCCAACTCATGGACCAGTCCCCTCTGGTTGCTAGATGCCAGGGTGGATTAAAAAAAAAAAATCGAATAAAAAAATCGTTTTTTTATTTAATCGTATTTTTATTTATTTTTTGTTAAGATGCTTTAAAAATAAATAAATAGGGGTACACCGATAGAGATTTTTTTGGCCGATACTGATGGTCGATTTTTAATGAGCCATATTGGTTGATACTGATCTGATTCCAATATGCAGCCGGGCAGCTTGGAGAGTGGCGTCCAGCTGGTAAGTCTGCTGTGGGGAAGGGGCGAGGGGGAGGGAATGGGTGTGTAGCAAGGGGCAGATCAAAGCCCCCGCAGTGAGGGAGGAAGTGGGGGACAGGCTCTGTACAGCCGGGGTGGGGTATGGAACGGACTGTAAGCGACTCTTCCGGGGGTGGGGGATGCAGAGGGGAGGCTGTGGCTCCTGGTGCTGTGTGCACCCTGGGAGGGCATGAGTGGCGTGTGCCCCCAGATCTGCACACAGGGCAAGGGCAAGCTGCTGCTGTGGGCTGAGGCTCGGGCGACGCCAAGCTCTTCCTGGTGGGGGCTGGGTTGGGTTGTGCTTGGGGTGGGCAGCCCTGGGAGTGGGGCTGTGGGGGGGCTGCGGCCACCCCAGAATTCGCCATAGTCCCACCAACCCCCCCCTCCCAGCACCACTGTCTGCCCCAAATGCAGCCCGGCCCAACCCCCCCACCTGGAAGAGCCTGGCAGTGCCTTGGCCCCAGCCTGCCCTGCCCCGTGCGTAGATCTGGGGGCAGATGCCCCCCATGCCCTCCCAGGGTGCGTGAAGTGGTGGGAGCTTCCCCTCCTGAAACCCCTGGATGAACCGCTTGCAGCTCCATCCCGCACCCCATCACAGCTGAGCAGCCCCTGCCCTAGCACCTGCACCAGCCACACTCCCAGTCTCACTGCGGGGGCCTCAATCTGCCCCCTCCCCCTTCCCTCACAACAGACTTACCAGCAGGACCCTGCTACTCTCCATGCTGCCAGACTGAGCTCCTGGCCACTTGTGTGCTGTGCTGCACCTGCACAGGGCATTTATCGGCCACACTATTGGCTGCATCAGCCAAAAAAAGCTGATTGTCGATACAATCAATTTTTCTTGTATCGGTGCTGAACCCATATGGGACCGATGTATGGATGCACCTCTAAAAATAAACCTATATAAAGATAGTTTTAGTTTAAGATCTGTTAAAGATCAAAGATACCATCACGGAATAGGGATTATAACTTCTAATTATACAATATTTGAGACCACATATTCATGTAACCTTTTTAGAAAAGTTTTATAAATAGGTCACAACAGGCCATGGACTATATTAATGGCCCAATTTATGGGGTTCCCAGAGGCTCCTCTATAGATTAGTAAAGATTAAAGAAAACCACTCGACCCAATGGGACTCTGTGCTTAGCCTAGGAGACCCCATTAAGCATCTCTGTGATGCTTAGTTCCAGTTCTCAAACTGTGGATTTGTGTCTCCAGAGATAGCATCCTTGTTAACCAGCAGTATATGGAGATGAGAGATAACAGACCTGATTACCTACCTATCAGCCCTCTGCAAGTTTGTGTACCCAGAGGCAAGCCCTTACCTGTCTCTAAAAGTGCAGTTTCAAGAAGTTAAATGAATAAAGGATATCAAACAACAAGAATGCACTTTTTGTAGAAACCAATGATTAAATTGAGGCGCTCTGACCAGTGATTTAAAATCAAATTGATTTAAATCAAATCCACCCTGCTAGATGCTGTGTGAACATAGGACAAAAAGATGGTCACTGCCCCAAATCTAAGTAACATCCTGGGAATTAACCCTCCTTAGCAGCAAATGGTTGTGAGATCTTGCCCATCGAAGATCATTCTCCCTTTGAAGTCAGGCCCATGGTGAGTGAGCTAGATGAATTGCATTTATCCTGGTTGTGACCTATTGTGATATAAATGGAGAGAAGTGGGTGGTCTCCAAAAGCATGTGACCACTTCCATGTTAGAAGCCTAATCCAGTGAAGGGAGCCAGTTGAACAGAGCATGTAAAAAAAAAAGCTTTCAAGACTAGATTAGTAGTCATTTAGGGTCTCTTAATATTCAGACACAACCAGCAAGCCTTAAAGATTCTGGGGGGAAAAAGTCAGCTGATAAGTTGATTTTTGACACTTGCCTTCTCTTCTACCCCAACCTTTGTATAAGTAAGAAACTGTGTGTGGAAGGGGAATGTGGGTAACTTTTGGCAGCCAGTAGCTGCCTCAGCTGTGGGGGAAAGGGAGGTCATCTGCTTGCACTCTGTTTGTACATTGGCAAGATTTGAAGGCATTTTCAAAGCCCAGTTCTCTAAATAAGTTCAGACTTTGAGGGTCATTGGACAGCCAGGCCAGAGATGGGCATGTGTGTATCCTGTGGGATTTAGTGGTCCTGTCTCCCTTTCCTCACAAACACATAGCTATGAACTGTGTGCTATGCAGCCCATTATGCAGCTAAACTAGGTGTCCAGAGCCCTGATTTATGTAGCAAGACGGTGCTTAATTATACAGAGGACTGGGCACACACATACTTGCATGAGGGCTCTTCTCCAGCAGGGAGGGCTTAGGAACTCAACATGGCAGCAGCCTTCCCTTGCAAACTTTTCATTATCTCCAGAAATTTTGGAGCCCCCTTAGCCAGTAACTGACCTACTTCTTCAGCCTGCCTTTTCACCAGGCTCCTTAGGCAGATGCATGCCTTCCTACCTGACCAGAATGTGTAGCATTGTGACTGAAGGTTTGATTGGTCTGGAGGACCGCTCCGGTACCTGCAGATTTTGGTGTCTGCAGGTTGGAAGAACTGCCTCCTCCTCCCCTCTGAAAGGAGCAGCATGGGAGCAAGCAAGCAATTTCTGCTGAAATTTGGCTGCTGGAGAAAGGGGGAAAACTGCAGGAGAGAAAAAAGAATAAATCAAGAAAGCCTAGTGGTAGGTAGAGAAGCTCCAGTTGGCCAAAAAGAGGCAGTTTTTATGCAGCACAAACAGAGCTTTATGGTATGTAGCAAGTTGGCAAAAAAAGATAGTAAATAATGAAGTATAACCATATTGTATATGGGGCCCAGACCACAGTTCAATGAACCCAGTAGCACTAGTATAATGTAAGTGCTCAATATATCCCTTCCCTACCCCCAAGCTTACAGCATTTTAGGAAGTCTGTCTGGCCAGTATGCTCATATGGCATTCCATATGTATGTCTGTGCTGAGGTCATAAAAGTGACTGCAGCGTAGCATTTGAGGTATCTAACCTAGCTTTAACCCAGCTTTCTTGGATACCGGTAGCAGTCTAGCCTGTGGCTTTATGGATCTCCATGAGGGCAAATTTACCCTGATTCTCAGCATGTTAAATTAGCCTGCTCTGATCTTTATACTGCTGTGACTAGGCTGCTAGTGGTTCCTGAGATATCCCTCGCTATCATGATAGTAACTCTCTTTCATGCTGTCTGTGCATGTCCGTTAAGACTTTCAGAAGTATGTTCCTTAGTGGTTATTTTTTAGGAGGAGGGGTTTGCCCTGAGGTTTGCCACGCTGCTTTATGAATAAGACAGAAAGGATTGCAAACACATTAGAGGATAGGAGTAGAATTTAGAAAGATCTTAATGAATTGGAAAGCTGGGCTAGCAACAAGAATATGAAGCTGAATGCAGGCAAGTGCTACATCTTGGGAAGAATGGTCAAAAGCAGTATACATGATGAGTGGTAACTGGCTGGGAGGCAGTACAACTGAGAAGGATTTTGGGGTGTTTGTGGATCACAGTCTCAACATGAGTCAGCAATGTGATACAGCTGCAAAAAAGAGAAAGACAAATGCAGTTGGGCTGTATCAATGGGAGTATTAGGTATAAGATATTAAAGCTGTGCGAAGCTTTGGTAGCCGATTTGATTCGGAGGAGCTTTGGCCCAATTCAGCGGCCGAGTCTCCGAATCCGAATCGAATTAGGAGACCCATTAAAAGGTCTGAATCGAATCAGAAGCCTCTGAATTGATTCGGAGAGATTTGGAGATTCGGCCCTAGACTATACAGGCAGTCCTCAACGACACTGGACACAGCTGTCTCCAGCTGGTAAATCTGTTGTGGTGGGCGGAGGGGGGAGGGAAGGGGCATTGGGGGGCAGATCAACGTCCCCACAGCTAGGGAGAGATTGGGGCTGGGACAAGCTGCCCATCCGGGGTGGAGAGGCACGGGACTTGGGGAGGGGGGCTCCTGCCACTGCGCGCCACCCTTTCCTCCCCACTCCACCCACCACAACAGACTTGCCAGCTAGAGGCAGCTGTGTCCAGCGTCATCAAGGACTGTCTATGGCTGAATCTCTGAATTGGCGCTGAATCTCTGAATCCGATTCAGCTAAATTGAATTGGGACAGTAATTGGAATCACTGAATCAAATCACTGTCCCTCCAAATCGGCCGAATCCGAAGCAAATATTTGCTGCTTCACACAGGACTATAAAATATGTGAGGTGAGCCTGCCACTATTTGGCACTGGTTAGGTCTCATTTAGAGTCCTGTATGCGGTCCTGGGTCCAGAGATGAGTGACAAAAATGAAAAAGAGCTTGGAAGGCAAGCCCTGTGATGAGAGGCTGAGAGAAATAAGCATGTATAGCTTGTGGAAAAGGCAATTCAAATATCCACAACATATGTTTGTGCTCCCCAGGTGACAATGCAGAGTGGAGGTTGCTTGTTATCTCTTGTTTCTGGGTGTTGCTGGTTGCCACTTTGAGGTCCAGAAAGAATCCACCCCCTTGCCCCGGGTACTTGTGGCTGTTAGGAGTTATTTTCTTCCCATTCCCCTTTGCCCCCCAAACTCAGAAGATGAGACCACTCCGCTATAGTTCTTTGGGAGTTTGTGTGACTTTTTGCGTAGTTGGTAGAAGTTGAAGCAGCTTCTCTGCTACTGCAAATCAGTAGCAGAGGGGTGTCCTACCAAAAGATGAGGAACCATGGGTGGATCTAGGAGTTTGAAAAGGGGGGTGCAGCAGGTGTGGCACATCATCGCATATAGTACAGTGCACATTTTTCTCCAATTAAAGAGAAACTCGATGCTTTACTTATATGCAAGGGGTTAGCACTATATTATTTAGTTTAAGACCAAAGCAGAAACAAATATAACTATAGGAATGTGCACTAATTTGCCAGATTATATATAAAGTTTAAAAAAACCACAACAAACTAGGCAAAATATAGTCAAAATAGTCGAAAGGTATTGTCATGTGTCCTGTTGTCATTATAGTTAAATGTCCATATTTTATTCAGTTTCACAAAACAGAATATGAGCATCTTGACAGTGTCTCAGATACTTCACTGTCGGTCATTTCTCCACCCCCACCCAAGTACCACACCTGAGTTAGAGTTTGGGTGAAGCAGGAATCGGAGGGGTACAGCTGCACCACTTCACCCCCCCCCCCCCCCCAAGATCCATCCCTGTGAGGTGCACATAGTTTTGTGGGAAACTAAGCAGATTAGCTTTGATACATGATCCAGGACAACACAGGCACTTCCTCTCTCAGTCAGGGTAGCTAATTTACAATCATTGGTGTTCCTCAGGAGGCCAGAAACGTCACATCTAGCTAACAGAGTTTCTCATGACTGGACTTCATTATCAGGCTAATCAGTAGTTAAGTATTTCTTTGGGAATTGGGGATAGTCAAATAATTGCATTCTAGTTGTAGAAAACTCTAGTGTGGTATTTGTTTCTAATGTCCCTTGTAACTCACGCTCATGTGATTATTGCACAGTTATTGTCATTTAAAAACATTGGTAGATTTGATAGTGCTGATTTGTGCTCTCATTTGTTTTTAAGTTTGGATTCTTGTCTCTCTTTTTTCAAAAAGAAAAATCACTCATTTTGAACTGATGTAACCATAGAAATAACCTACTGGCACAGAATGTTTATTCCGAGCTTTTTTGAACTCATAGCTGTTTGTCTACCTGATGAAATTAAGTTTTCACTGCAGTTCATTTTGGGTGAAATTTATTTCTTTACAAAGGGGCAGCATGCATGAGGCCTCTGCCACAATCAAATCTCAAATAAGTCTTATATGGAAGGTTATTAGAGCCATTACAGCAATGGAAGTATGAGAGAGATTGTATTTTGCCTTGCACATCATCAAGAAAATCACTGGTTGAGTTCTGATTATAAAGTATTTAGTACAGACGATGACAGTGCTGTACCACTAAGAGACAGAAACAACACAGCTTGTTTTTTCCTTGCTGATTAGAGTTTCAAGAGTGAGCAGTTAGAAAATTATCAGCTACCTTGTAGACTGAGCACACTTCGTGTGGGCAGATGTTGAGAGGTACCTTGGTACTCCACTATGGTTTGTCATTTCTCAGGTAGAAACCCAGATATTGGAAAACTTCTGTTACTTGCCTTAATTAATTGGCTCCCTTTTCTTTAGTCTTTCAGTGAGGTTTTCACTCTGTACATTCTCCTTTTGACTTCCGCCAGTACTCCAGCACATTGCTGTATAGATATTCCAAAATCAGAGGGAGTTTGCCAAATAAATAAGGGCCTCCAATAATGCTCCAGTTCCAGGTTTCATTCAGGTAATGTTGAAGAATGAATGGAGAGCCTTATTAGATCCATTCTGTTTTGAGTTGTTTTTTAAGTAATTTGTTCATCTGGGCTGTCTTGTTTTTTTTTGTTTTGTTTTGTTTTTTCAAGTTACCAGCTAATGAGCTATCTTTTCAGAGAGCCCCAAGGCTGTGGTTTCAAATAGTGATTTGCCTTTTGGCCTTTTTTTACATTTAGGGCTAGAGGTGCACCGATACATCCGTCTGATATTGGATTGGCACTGATATAAGGAATATTGACTATATCAGAAATTGGCCTGATGTGGCTGATAATTTGGCCAATAAATGCCCGTGTGTGTGTGCAGTTGCAGTGCAGCATGCAGGCAGTGAGGAGCGGAGCCCAGCTGTGTGCAGCTGGTAAGTCTGTTGTGGTGAAAGAGGTGTGGAGGGGCACATCAACACCCCCCACTGTGAGAGAGGGGGGGGGGCTGGGGCTAGGGTAGGTGCTGGCCAGCTGGGGTGGGGCGGGCATGGGCATGGGATGGAGCTGCTGCTCATTCTGGGGTGGGGGGAGGAGGAGAGAGGTGTGTGCCCTCTGATCTGTCCGGGGTGGGCCAGGCAGGCTGCAGCTGGGGCCAGGGACTGCTCTGTGCTGCGCTCAGGGCAGGCAACAGCACTGGGAGGGGGCTACAAGTGGGCTACAGCGAAATTTGGGGTGGCTGCAGCCCCCTTCCCAGTGCCGCTGCCACTTGTCCCAAGCACAGTGCTGCAGCCTGCCCAGCTCACCCAGTGCAGATCCAGGGTCGCATGCTCCCCCCCTCCCCCACAACCCTGTGTCCTCCCAGATGAGCGGCAGGAGCTGCCCTACCTGCATTCCCTGGACGAGCTGCAGCTCCGTCCCATACCTGCCCTGCTCTGGCGGGGCAGCACCTGCCCCAGCCCCACTCCCTCTGTCACAGCAGGGGCCTTGATCTGCCTCCCCACACCCCTTCCCTCCCCCCTCCCCTTTCACCACAACAGACTTACCAGCTGCGTGCAGCTGTATCGGAAATTGGATTGGTATCGGTCGATATGTTTCCTTAAAAATCAGCTATCGGTATTGGCCCCCAAAATCTCTATTGGTGCACCCCTATTTAGGACTCAAAGAAGGAGTCATGGAGTTCTGCTGCAAGGGTGTCCATTTCTCTTTGCATTCAGCTCTGACCATACACAAAGCTTCTCCCCCCCCCGCCATTATTGAGATTTATTTTCAGGAAATAATCTCAAAGGATCCAAGCTCTCTAAGACAAATACACTTGATTCCTAAACTACCTTTTGTTGGAAGGTAATTCATCTAGATTTTTGTAAGGCCCTATCAATGTTCATGTATGCTAAGGTCCCTTTAAACTGCCCTTGAAGTAAGTGTAAGTGTAAAACTTATAAAGTGGTCTTAATTTATAACATCTCATTATTCTGTCAAAACACTATAGATGAGAGTCAGGTGCGCAGTCTTTTTAGTTAGTCCTTATCAGTACTCTATGGATTTTTAAGTTGCAGGGATGAGGGAAGAATGGTTGATCCTTGGTGTATTTCGCTCAGGGAGTCACTACTTTTACATGACCCCTACATCTTGTTCCCACTGTGATGACAGGAAGTGAACCTTTCCCTGTACATCCAGGATTGTTACTAGATGCTTCATTAGAGGAAGGGAAACTAAATCCACATAGAGAATACAATTCTTAGGATAGCTGGGGCAGAACTAGAATTGTCCCTTCAGCTGAAGCTCCCTGGACAGTATGGTGTTGGGTTCTCCTGTCTTTATTGATTGTATTCAGTCTCTTTAGAAAATATATTATTGTTGTTTTTGTTAATAATGATGATGATGATGATAATAAGGATAATATCAAACCTTGCTTTTTAAAAAGAAATCCAAATTAAATTGTTATCTTATCCTTAGCTCATTCTTATCCACATTCGTTTGCATTTTATTTTCAGGTTACTAGGGCTGGAAAAGGCAGCCCACGCACTTTTGGACAGAGAGTTGTGTGGGGCTTTTGATAATAGAGGCTGCTTCCCCAGCATGGTGCCAATAAAAGAGCATACATGCAAGGGGTCAGGGAAAAAATGGGTAGCAGGATGTGTATGTGGGTACAAATGTTGTGGAGGAGTGTTTCTTACTGGGAAGCGAGCATTGTGTGTGTCAGAGGAGAATCTATTGAGGAAACAGGTGTGTCTTGCATAGGGGAGTATTTGCAGAGGGCATTAACTCAAAAGAAGGAGAGTGAGCCAAGAGCAGCCATTCTGCAGCCACAATCATTCCCTCTTTGGAAAGGAGAGGAGAAGAAAAGGCCACTAACAGCCTCCCTTCTAACATCAGACTAGGGCAGACCTTGCAGGTATATTGTTCAAATGTATAATTAACTTATTTCATATATTATAAGGCAATCATGGAAGACAGTCATCCTCGACTGAGGGATTGCTGATGATGATGATTATGTTTTTGTGAGGTTCCCATCTAACTTGTTTCTTTAAAAACCTTTTGAAAAGTTGTGCATAAATTTACTCAAATAAATATTTGTAGCCTGATATCAATATCTTGTCATTTCTGTTACTCACATATCACCTGTCATTTTCTATTTCTCATGTACCGCCTCCACCCCTGACAAGTACACTGACAGAGATGCTGAATTGTCCAAATACATATTGTGAGAGAGACTTTGGAGAGAGACAGATTTTTGCATTTGCCTAAAAGTGTCACCTGTAGTTTTCTTTCTCTGGAACTTAATTGCACGCAATGGTTCCTGTGTGAAACAGGGAGTGACAGGGGTATGTGGAAATGAGATGTTAAGCTTTGCATTACTTTATTGTGAGTAAATGAACTTTTCTTTTCTGCTTATAGCATTTGAGGGGTGTCCAGGAGGATACCCCAGCTAATCTGCTTAGGTGACACACTTTGTGTTTTGTGGGGCATGCTCAACAATGATTGGGACAACAGGCCTTTCTGTAGGTAGATTCCTTTAATACAGAAATGCATTCCTTATGGAGTATCAGAAGGTTTGTTTTAGGTTCTTTAGTGTGCCTTCTAAGAGCAGTTTAAAACCAAGGTGTCCTTGTTGACATATTGTTAAATGTACATGTGGACATTGTTAAGTGGACTTCTCCCTGCACCAAGTCTTCATTGGGGCATTCCATTCCCAGGGTGGTTAGTCTGCAGAACACACTTATTCTTGCAGTTATCCATTTGCAAGGGGATTGCCAGTTTGATCACCAGTAGTGTTATAGATTGAAATTACTGGGGGGGGGATGCTAAACTCCCTTGGAGAACAGGTGTTTGTGGTATTCAACTTCAAAGCAAAGTGAGAGAAGTTGCTTGGTTGTCTCCTGGTCTCTGAGAGGAAGGCAGATGCCCTGGAATCCATATCAGCAGTGGGAGATAATGGCGGGTTTCCATTGCCCTCAGTGTCTTCTTGACCTCCTTCCCTTTTTTCTTGCCTGTTTTTCTACTGTGGGACTCTGCTGTATGAAAACTGGTGCTCGTTGATGTGTTCAAGCTCCCATCTTCTATTGGCTCCTGTTTAGTTAGGAGCCTGTTGACTTCTGTTACGCCATACATTCTCTCCATATTCTCAGGCTTTTGGAGCATTACTGTGTATGGTCATATAAGAATGAACCTTGGGCTCCAGGGTCTCAGCCATGCTGTCAGCATGGGTTTTAATGATGTGCACCTATTCCATTTAAAAACTGGTTTAAGCTTCTTGCGACGGCTTAACTATAACATGCTAGTGGAAGGTTGGAAGGAATCTCAGTGCCATTTTGATGGAGAACAAAACTATTATTATCTTGTGTTGCTGTCCCTTATGCAGTGGGAGGAGAAACATTTATTTCTGGCACCCTATTATGACACAGGCATGGTGGAAGGTCAGTGTGACAGGGGAAACGGATGTGATTACTGTTGTTCTGTTTGTGAGGTAGGACACCATCGGGAGAAGGGGGGTGGGAGGGCCACAGAGCAAATGCAGTATAATCCTGGTAGGGTTTTTTAATTTTCCCCTTGTTCACCAGCTGCTGTTGGGCATGGGATCAGGATGATTGGAAGGGCAGACTCAATCCTGTGTCCATTCCAGAATGAGCTGTTCTTTGGTAGTTGAAATGAGAAAACGCCCTGGTAAAGCCATTGCTGGTTTGTTGTTTTGATCACTGCTGTAGGGAGCCATGAAAGAGAAGACAGGGGAAGGAGTGGAAGCTCGCTTCTGCCAACACCACCTTGCAGTGAGTTGGGAGCATGGGGAGAGGAGCTGTCCTGACAACACCTTAATTCTGTTCAGGGATGTTTGGTCATGATGGATGGGGCATGGATAGCTACTTATGCATAGTGTTCCGCCTTTTTCGGTTTTTAAATTCAAAAGAAAATTCCTGGAATTTTTTGAGGTTTATCTTCCAAACATAAGAACCGTGTTGAAATCGGGATAAAAGGAAGAAAAGAAAAAACAGAATGTTTAAATCGGGGAAAATAATAATAAATTTATACATATTTACTTTTTAGTATGATGACAATTCAAATACATGTTTAAACAGTTTCTACACTGGTATTATAGCAAGAAATAGTTGTACTCACCAGAAGCATCATCATCCTACTGTCACAACTCCCTATGGTATCCATGAACAATGATTTAAAAAAATAAAAGTAAAGTCCAACTTTTGCCCAACAATATTTTTCTTAAGATTTTTTGTGTAAAAACTCAGGTTTTCATAAATGATTTTGAATTATTAGAAAAAGAATGAAGAACAGTAAGTTTAGGCTAAACTTTTTATTTACAAATGTAATTTTTGTGTCCCATCAAAACCAATAGTTTTTCCAGAAATCCTGGTTTGCATAGGCTTGCATGTTTTTTTTAAGTGTATCCTCACTCATGTTGAGCCTCTTGCTCTCTTGGATGTAGTCCAGTTTTGAAAATAAGCATTCTGCATCCACTGATCCAGGGGGGTGGTACACTCAAAGCTCATTGTGCAACTTTACTAAAGTTGGGAAGTGTGTCTTGGTGGGTATTCCAAAAAGCCAGCACGTACAGTTCCACATTGTGAGGGATAGGCATGTTCATGTAGGTAGTGTATTCCCTTTTAAGAGACGAAATTTCATCTTTGGTGGGAAATGGCTGAAACACTCTGGCATAGTGGTCATAGTCTGCTGCAAAATTCACCTTGAGGAAGGGGTTCAACACCTGGATGACATTCCAAAAAGAATCTTCGGTGCTGAACACTTGGGGGGGTTCAAATGATGTGTTATAGTCACCTGCCATTTTTTGCAGAGAACAGTGTTGAAGTCTTTAAAAGCTTTTTTGGTTCTTTTATGTTCCAAGGTCGGAAGGATTTAAAAAAACAGTTGTGTTTTCTTGCTGTAAGTTTCTGTTGCATTTTTTTGTTCAATTCAGATGATATTTTGGTTGTCAGTATGCAGTGAACATCTGTATTAGTAAATGTCTTGTTGGCGGCAGCAGGGGAGAACTCAGGTGCTTTTTGCATTTCAGACAGCGAATCCAAGTTCTCAACAATGAACAAGACCTTGGTGCTCAGAATCTGGCAGTCACTGAGATTATTTGCCTGTTTCTTCAGAGTTTCTGCTTTAGCACCGACAAACTCAGGATGATCTAAAATACGCATTAGCACAATCCATGTCTTATTTACATGACACGCAGCCAGGTAGGAACTCATCCACCGATGCGGCACACCAGGAGTCAGTAACTGGCAGTCAGGTTTACAGTTGTCTCACCCTTTATAAAACAAAGCCTTAAGCTTGTTGGCATGCTTGAAAACATCCCCAAATCCAACGACGAAAGATTGCACATCTCTCATTTCTTCAGTAGCTGTTGCTGATGATAGTGCAACATGAATTAAATGAGCAAGACAAGTAACTCATAATAGCTCCGGTTTCTGATTGAGGTTTATCTCCTGTGAAAACTTAGCCATATAGGAGACAGAATCTGTGTTAGTGGTGGCCACATTTTCCCAAATCAGTTGGTAGAGAATTGGGCGGTCCAACGCATATGGGGATTCTTCAAAAATCAAACTAGACACCACATTTGCATTAATTCTTTCAATCACTTTAGATACTAGAGCTTCATCATTTTCTCTCAGGTACTTACAAGTGAGGTTGTCTGCATTAGGAAGAGTTTTTGCTGCTGGACAGTATTGTTGCACACAGTCATCGATTGGTCCCTCCGCGAGAAACAGTTGTTGGCCAGCAAAACAAACAGCACGCACAAATTCATTAACACAGTCGTGTTGGGTTCTCCCTTTCATTAATGCCCTGTTAAAGGCTCCAGATATGGCCTGTTTATCCCTAATCTTACATTCTTCTTTAATTTTAATGTGTTGCTTGCTTTCTACATGTTCTTTTATCCTGTCGGCATGAGAACTGACTTCAATGCTGCAGTACTTGTAGCGCAGTGCATCCTCTTCCCCTTCCTGTTTACTCTTTTTGAAAACTTCTAGACACTGATTTTCATGGATATATTCACATAGAGATTTGCTCTTTCTACCCAGCTTTTACATTTTTTTTCTATGTATGTTTTTATTCAGCCCAACATTAAACAGAAGCACTAAGTGCCTATTTATGTCACGTGAGCCAATTATGGCATGATAGTTTAATCTGACTGGTTCCATCATGTGTCTGGAGTGAGTTTTACATTTAAGAATTGCTTCAGCTTCAGTGCTGCAATACAAAACCATCCATCAGGATGGCATTTCATAAAAATAAATACCTGGTAAAATATTACCGATTGAACTGAAAAATGGGTGTAAATCAGTAAAAACCAAATAACTTCAATAAAACAATCAGGTAATTTATTGGTGAATTTTGGTAAAAACTGAAAATGCAGAACACTACTTATGGATAATACCCTGGCAACTGCCAGTGGAAGGTAGGAAGAACCCAGTGGTGGCACATGAGCATGTGGCTGCTGCACCAGTAGGGACAAATAGGCATATCCTGACCCTGGCTTTATTCCTAACAGTCCCAGGAGCTGGGAAAGTGCCAGAGCAGTGAAGAATTCCTGTGATTATGGAAACAGATAGTTTGGACACTTATTAAAAGTGGCCTGCCCTGCCTGTTACCTTGGACTTCTGAACCAAGAATTAGTGTGACAGGAGTCCTTTGAGTCCCCTGTTGCCTGTGCCTGGCACCAAAGAGACTGTTGTTCAGTGTGTCAACTAACAAACAGACTGGCTGTGTATAGCCTCTAGCAAGGGATTCAATAAGTGACATTTAAATCCCCCAACAGTGGCTGTGAACAACCAGAAAGGTGCAGTTTGCATACTCTCTTTCAACAACCCAGGGATTGCTAAATTCATAAAACAAGGAACATCAGAACCAACAGGTAATGGGGACCTGCAAACTGATCTTCACTTCATCCTCCCTCCCACTGCCCTCTAGCAAGTGTCCTGAAAATTTTCAGCCCTGAGTAGGCAAAGTGTCTGGATGTTAAAGCTGTCATTAACCTCCCTCCAAAGGCTGTAAATGCTCTCTGACAAGGAATTTGCAACCTGTACACACCACCACTATCTGTATCTAGCCAGAAAGGCAGGACCTTCCCCTCATTTTTGCTTTCATTGGCCATGACTAAGGGTTGTGTGTGGGTTGGCCATGTGGTGGGCAGGTGCTGCTAAGGGATGGGTGGAGAACTGGGCAGCATTTTGGCCCCATTACCACATGCTGCTCTGTTCTTGTGGGTCTGGTGTCTGGGCATGTGGGAATTCCCTGTGCTTGCCTTGAGCCAGGGTGCTGTGGGGAGGCAGGCATAAAAGGTGGCTGATACTTGCTGATGTCTGTTTTAGCCATGGAGCCCATGCCTGGTAGTTGATACATTTCCTGCTCTGCCCTCCCAAATAACAGTAGAAATTCCTTGGAATCCTCTTGAGTCCTGACCCTGAGGCCTGGGTCTGGGCCTGGCTCTCTCTCCTCAAACTGCTCCAAGTCATAGATTTCATAGGTTTCATAGACATTAGGGCTGGAAGGGACCTTGGAAGATCATGGAGTCCAGCCCCCTGCCCAAAGGGCAGGAAGTCAGCTGGGGTCATAGGATCCCAGCAAGATAAGCATCCAGTTTGCTCTTGAAGGTGTTCAATGAAGGCGCTTGAACCACCTCCGGTGGCAGGCTGTTCCAGACCTTGGGGGCTCGGACAGTAAAGACATTCTTCCTTATGTCCAGCCTGAAACGGTCTTGTAGTAGTTTATGACCATTTGACCTAGTCGTCATCCCTAGGGGTGCTCTGGTGAACAAACGTTCCCCCAGATACTGGTGGTCACCCCTGATAAACTTATAGGTGGCCATCAGATCACCCCTGAGCCTGTGCTTTTCCAGGCTAAAGAGCCCCAGGGCTCTCAGCCTGTCATCGTAGGGTCTGCTTCCCTGACCTCTGATCATGTGCGTGGCTCTTCTCTGGACTCTCTCAAGCTTCTCCACATCCTTTTTGAATTGTGGAGCCCAAAACTGGACGCAGTACTCCAGCTGCAGCCTCACCAAGGCTGAGTACAAGGGGAGAATGACGTCCCGGGATTTGCTTGAGAAGCATCTATGGATGCAAGCCAGTGTTTTGGTCGCTTTACTAGCCGCAGCATCGCACTGCAGGCTCATGTTCATCTTGTGGTCAATGATGACCCCCAAGTCTCTTTCTTGCATAGTGCTAGCCAACATAGCACTGCCGAGCCTATAAGGATGCTGCGGGTTTTTCTTCCCAAGGTGGAGAACCTTGCATTTATCGGCATTGAACACCATCAGATTCTCGTCTGCCCACTTGCTGAGCCTGTCCAGGTCAGCCTGGATCACCCGCCTGTCTTCTGGTGTGGATGCTTTGCCCCAAAGTTTGGTGTCATCGGTGAACTTGTCCACTCCGCTTCTGACTCCAGTGTCCACATCATTAATGAAGATGTTGAACAGTATGGGTCCAAGGACAGAGCCTTGGGGGACCCCACTGGTCACAGGACACCATGAGTCCATCCCTGAGTCTGCCATAAATTGTGGCTTGATAAGAGTCACCTCTGGCCAGGACTGCAAAAAGTCCACCTGGTACCTGGAACCCAGCTAGTATCTTGTGCCCTCTTCCCTGGCACTTTAGGTCTTCGATTTTTATCCAGCACTGATTCCAGCTATGTTTTTGTGACCTCACGCAGGCATTGCTGCTGCAGTCTGTTTGTAGATGGCCTGGTTTCAGTTCCTGTGGTACAAAGTCTGCTGAACTCTTGCTGCCCAACCCTACTCCTGGACTGAGAAGAGACTGATAACCTCTGCTCACCCACAGTTGGTGCAGTGTTGTGCATGATTTTCTGAAGTGTTAGTTATAGGGGCAGGGGAGGTTGCTTATGTGTTTGGGTTGGGTCACCATGGAAAAGCCAAATCTGAGGAATGTAGTCCAGTAAAAAATGGCAGTGGCATGCCTTTGCACCTGACATAAAAAGTCAGGTCACATGCTGTGCCCATAACCCCAGAGCAGTAGAGTTGGGAGATGAGCTTGGCATAGCTCTTCCATGGAGGCAAGCTAAGCAACATGGGATACTGTTGGGCTGATCAGTTCCTTAGCAGCCGCCTTTAGGCTAAGATCATGGGTTAGTGAAGTGGACAGATGTAACCTGTATGGAGTTGTTGCTTTTGGTATCCATCTTATCCCTGAGTTTCCCAAGGGCTTTTTTGATATAAGGTCTGAGTTATAACAATACTTATGTGTGTCATCCATCCATCCATCCATCCATATTTTATTAAAAGGTGTAACCCTCTGAACACGCAATAAACATTACATCTGTGCATACCCTTCTTCCCAGTGGGTGGACAAATATATCACATAAACAGTTACTTCAGATTGTTCCAGTTGCTTACTTACTGGCAGTCTCAGAGGGAGAGGACTAAATGATCAGGAAGACTGAACTACCTTTTCTCTTGTGAAAGGTGAAAGGGTTTTCTGGTGGGGATTGAAGCAAACTGATGAGGATGTTTGCACTGCTGCTGCTCTTGCCTTGTTTGTTCTGGAGATAAACAGATGACAAAGGTCTGTCTCAATCTGGCACTTTTTATGAGCATTAAATATTCGTGAAAAAATTTAAAAGGGAAAGGGAAAAAAATGCATGAGTCATGATCTTGAGCAAAGTGGTGTACAGGTGCCATGTCTTATCTGGGTCTCTGTGTATGTATTGTTCATATTCAGTGTGATGCAAATTAAAGACCCATCCAATATCTCTTGCTCACATGAGTGGTTACTTACATGAGAAACAAGTAGTGGGATGGAAGAAGCTTTAAATTGGTGCTTTCCTTTTTTATTTTTAATAAAGACAAGCAGGTGAGTGGAGATTGCTTTGCAAATAAAATACTTCAGGTAGAAATGCTGTAAAATGGGACAGTTTTACACATTGGTGAGTTGTATTAGACCAAACCATTTATTTGTCTTATCTGGTCACCCTTCATATAGTATTTGAGCACCTTACCTTCTCTAGTACATTTTTCCTCCCAGTGCCACTAGGAGATAGGAAAAATTTATTATTCTTGTGGTACAGAGAGTAAGGGCCAGATCCTAATTGACTTCTAAGATGTCTAAACAGGGCTGGTGTAGAATTTAAGCACTCAAGTCACAAAGAGGAATCCAAATTGACCACCTGCAACAGCTGCAAAAGAGCTTAGGTCAGGGCTGTCCAACTGGTGGGCCACTGGCTGCATGCAGCCTGCGTGGGGTTAAAATGAGGTCTGCAGGCTCCTGCCTGACTGCTGCTCTTCTCATTGCTTTTGATGCGGTGGCAGTGAGAGGTCTCCAAGTGTTATCCCCAGATAACAACACCTCCTGCCCCCATTTCTGGGGCTGAGGTGGTGTAGTGGAAGCTGGGGGCAGGATGCCTGAGCTGTGCAAGTGGAGGGGGAAGGAGCTGGGCTACTTGCACTGTGCGCAGCAAAGGGGAGCTGGGTTGCTGTGCTGTGCAGCAGCAGAGGGGGAAGCTGCCCATGCAACACATACAGTAAATGAGGCAGGCTTTCTGTGCTTATATACATAGATGGGATGGGGCTGGGCTGCTCCCATTAGATGCATAGCAAGAGAGCAGCAGCAGGGGAGCTGCCCACATGATGACCCCAGCTGGGAATGGTATGAAGCTGTGCAGGTGGTGGTGGGGAGCCAGGCCTCCCATATGGATGAGAGCGAGTTTCCTGCAGGGCAAGTGGTCCATGCAGCATGTGGCCCTCATGGTTTGTAGCCTGTGCAGCTCCCGGCCTCCAAAAAGTTGGACAGCCCTGGCTTAGCTGCTGAGATGCATTAGACCAGTGGTTCTCAACATTTTTAGACTCAAGGCGCAACTTGAAAAATGCCAGCTCTTGGCTTTCATTGTTTTTGACTATGGAAAAATAACAGAGCAATTCTTCTGTTGCAGAGAGCTCAGAAAGCCCACAACAGGTCTGGATGTTTTTGACATAGATTCCTATTTGCAATCTCTGGGTTTATCTTGTGAATTCTTTGTCGGTGTTTGCACACCTACCAGTGCTAATACTGTGCTGCATCCCGAGGCACCTCTAAAAGGATCTCAAACATTCTAGTGTGCACTGCACCCTGGATGAAAAAAGTCACTTCATTAAACACTTCCATGTTGTCCTCAAAGGATCCCTAAACCCCTGGGCTTAGGCTACTGCACATGTCCAAAAGCAACCCAGATCAGTCATATAAGCACCACTGCAAGAGCTATTTCTTTTCTTTAGCCAGTGGCTGTCACAGTCCTGGGCGCTCCTTTCCTGTGGGGAGGGCTCTCTTCACTGAGCCAGACTCCCTCCTTTTGACCCCATGAATCTTGCAACTGTGGCTGCCCGGTGGCTGGATTCAGCAGGGGGGATGGAACGACCTCCATCCACCCTAGCTTATAGATGAATGGTTAGAGCACTCTTTAAGGGAAGTGGACGATCTGGATTCAAGATCCCTTAGGGTGACGAAGGCATAAAAGTCAGGTGTCCCATTCCTGAGCAAGTGTTTGGAGCAAGAGAGGGGTGCCACAGCTGGAAGTGGGTCGGGGAGGGAAAAAGGGGGTTGGATTGGGCATCATCATTGTTAGGATAGTCTGGGTTCAAACTGTTTCCCCTCCGATTGGTCTGGATTCAGTGTGGCTGAAGTAACATCCTTGGAGCCCTGAGTCAGACATTTAAACTGAGCTAAGGAGCAGGAGTCCAGATGCATCTTTGTCCCTGGCATTTCCTATTAGGTACCTGTTAGGTACCTTTTTACTGGGTAAGTAGGTAGTCTGGATGGCCTGTGGGAGGTACCTAGGCTTCCGCATGCTCAGTGTAGGAAGCCTAGGGACTTAACCCTGTTGAGTTGCGTGATTCTTCCTGAGTGAGGCATCTGAATTTTAGGCATTGTGACACCTAAATGGAGACTCTTTACAGGTCGATTAGAGCATGGCCCAATGTGACTTGATCACAAGCTCACAAAGAAGTCTTTGGCACAGTGAGGAGTTGTACCTGGATCTCCTAAGTTAGTACCCTTAGCACTGGACCAACCTCCCCACTGATTGTACGTGGAGTAGGTGTAAGGGACCGGCGCGTAGGCAGTCTTGCCTAGTGCTCCGGCCACTGAGGGAGGGCAGTTGCCAAACCACAGGCCATATCATGGCGGGGTGGGGGGCAAGAATCAGAGATCTGGTTACCAGATCCAAAGATAGAGTCCACACCACAAGCCAAGTCAAAGTTCAGCAATCCAAGACCAAATGACCAGATCTGAGGGAAGAACCCAAAAGCCAGAGGCAGGAACCAAGCAAGGAGGGTCAGGAAACCAGGGAACAGGTCCAGGAGGGGATCCAAAGCCCAATTAGATCCAGGAACAGAGTCCAATTAGGATCAGGAACCAGGAGTGCCAAATCACAGAGGCTTGCCAGGGCAGACCTTCAGCAGGGATGGTTGGGTAGCCTGGAGTCTGGAGCTGAATGAAGAAGCTGCTTTCCCAGCACCCAGTCAGGAATCCCAGACAGTGGCTAACTGAAGTTAAAGCTGCCAGTCAAAGCCCCAAGTAGGTGTGGCCCACTAGGCAATTAGCTCAGGTTGTTAGGGCCCCTGATACTAGGGCTCCATCCTCAGCTGATATTGTTGTCATATTCTTTCAGTGGAAGCATTAAAGTACCCTATACAACAAAATGTTTCTGTGCATCACTGAGTTAAATATGATCTTATTTTTCATCTCATTATTAGCAATGAAAATAGAGTCTGTTCAAAATTCAGTACCTATAACAAATAGCTTGGCCCTTACTTACCACTTTTTATATTTTCAAATCTTTATGCAAACATTGATGTTTGCAAAAATAGATCCTGTTAGTACTTTTCATATTTGTTTAAATAGTGTTCATATAAACTGAAATCCATTCTCCAGGAAGGGAAAACTTACCACGATGACAGTCTCTGGCACAATGATAAATTTTCTCTAAATGAAAAATATGATCATAGGATGAAGTGGCAGCACTTGAGTAGAACAGCTGAAGTGGAAGCTGCTGTCCGTTGTAGCAGACACAGCCCTCCGGGTTTTGCAGGCAACTGCAGTGCTGTCAGTTTGAGTTGTCAGTGATGGTTCTTTCTCCTAATGCCAGCGGCAGGGGAAAGGGTTATTATTGGATATCTCCATGGTCTCTCAGATATGTGATGGCTACTCCAGGCCTTCCCTGGAGAAAGTTCATTTTGTTACTGCTATTTATAGCATGCAGAAACACTCAGAACATGCTAAGTGCTTTCCAAACACTGGAAGCAAGTCTCTGCTCTGAAGAACCTGTAAAATCTTATCTACCATTGAACTGGTTTTCCCCAAAATTCGCATACAACAGCTATAGCACACTGCCAGTTCTTTCAGTCTCTTACTGTTAAGGCTCTGTGCAGTTGGGACCCAGGCCTATGAGAAAATGAAGGCCTTCAAGCCTTACTGATTTTTTCAAGAGGCATTCAGCATCTCATATGATTGGTCCTCTCTAGATCAAATCAACTATTTTGCAGGCCATAAAAAGATTTACCGTGTCTTGCTTCTGCGAGATCTTCTAAGTGTGTTGGACTCTGCGCATGGAAGGTTAACCCACAGGAGCATGTGGAAATTCTCCATGCTTACGTATGAGATCAAGGCCATCAAGAAGATTTATATATTCTTTACTTTTGTTCTCTCTTTACCCCCTCAAGGCTGTTTTTTTTTTTTTTTTTTAAATCTTATCCGTTGGCTTTACTTTTGGCTATTGGCTTTTATTTTTTTAGCCAGTTAACCTCAATATGTAAAAGTGGCTTTGACATGGTTAATATCTAATTTATTAGTTGTAAGCAAAATTGTTTTCCTGCTGTGGATTTTTTATATTAATGGACGAAAGGGTTTTTGAAGTGATCTATAGGGAGGGCACGAGTGTGCATGTATGGTTTGTGGTGTCACATGCACTGCACGTGCACGTGTTCACCATGCTGCTAATTAGCATAGTGGTGGGGTTTTTTTGACATTGGGAAATCCTGGTGTAAAAAAAAAAAAAAGCGCCAAAAAAGTGGGGTGAGACAGATAACTGCCGCATGTACCACTTGACTTATGGGGAGAGGCTGAGAACTGGGGTTACTTAGCCTGGAGAAGAGAAGACTGAGGGTGGGGATTTAATAATAGCCTTCAACTACCTGAAAGGTGGCCAGCCCAGGTGCCTCTCCTACCCCACTCTGGGCAATTTGCCATGCTCCAGAGTCCCCAGGGACTATTTGCTATTTGTCTCAGGGAAATGCACATTCCTACTCATGGGGTTATGCCCTGTGAGTGTTCTTTAAACATCTTCATTGATGATTACATTGTAGAGGCCTTTGTTATGCCCTTCAGCAGAGCCATGACTTCACTTTCATGTTCTCAAGAAAATGATGAAAGATGAGGTGAGAGAATAAGAAATTTTGAGCAAGATTACTTCTAAATGTGGTATTCTTTAACTACAGCACAGCATGTATTATGGACAGTAGTATTTCTCTTTATCAGAATAATTCCTTTAGGCTCTTTGTAACTTGAGAGCTGAGACTTCTGAATATAAAGCAAAGGCATTATTATAACAGAGTAGAGTGTAATGTCTCTAGAAACAAAAAGCCAAAAGCTTAGTGTGGATGTGAGAGAGCTTGTCATTATAGAAAGCAGTAGAAGTGGAGCAGGTGAAATAGGTGTATATCACCTTAAAAGAGTGGTTGACTAGCTAAATTGCTTACTATATCTATTAAAAATCCTTTGTTGGGTAGTAATAATACATGTAATACTTAGCACCTACATAACACTTTTCATCCTTATATTTCAAAACACTTTACAAAGGAAGGTTAGGATGATTATGGCAATATTATTATCCTGGCAAAAAGGCTAAAGTCATTGTGGGGTTAAAGAGGAAAAGTTATTCAACACAATATCTTAATAGTAAATTCTCACAGGTAATTATGGAAAAAAATCAAATGCATATCCTGAATTTGAAAATACAAATATTTGAACAGTGTAGTAATATTTAAATGTTTTAAAACCTTTAAACTTCTGCTTCATTAAAGTAAACATATGGAGCACCAAATCTTTCCCAAATGAATGTGGTAGATCTGCTCAGTCGCTACGGCTGTCTGGGATGACAGTATTCTATTCTAAAATCCCTCGGAAAGTCATGGGTCTTGTTATGAAGTCATGGTTGTGACCAAACTTATGGTTCTAGGCCAGGCATCATACTACAGTGGGATCCTAGTGAGCAGACCCTACTGGAGGACAGGGACCATGATTTTCATTCTACAGATGGGGAAGCTGAGGGACAGAGGTTAAAGTGATCTGCCCAAGTTGAAGTGGGGAATCAGTGGCAGAGCAAGGACCAGAACCTGGGTCTCTTGATTCTCCCTCTATGGCACGTCCACTCATCAGACCGCACTAATGATAGAGGACACTGAGGGAATTTAAGAGAAATTAATTTTGGTTTAACCCAGTGGTTCTGAACCTTTATAGACTCAAGTCACCCTTTGTTTTTTCACTACGTAAAAATAATTGAGCAATTTTTATATTGCTAAGAACTCAGAAAGGCACAACAGGCCAGAGAGTTTTTAACACTCTGGATTCCTGTTTTAAATCTCTGCGTTTATCTTGTGACTCATACTCGTGTTTTCATATCTAACAGTTGTAACATTGCATGACACCCTTGAAAGGATCTCACAGCACCCTGGTTGAGAATCACTGCTTTTAACCCAATTAGAAGTTCTGTACATATTGTGGCAATTGAAAATGGTATTTGGAGCAGCCTATCTGCCAAGGACTTTTTAAAGCATATATGATAAATTTTTAATCATGATAGTATCAGTAAGCATGTAAGGGTCTGAAATGCTATTTAACAAAAAGGGTAAAAACTTAAATGAAAATGGCTGATGCTCGGACTAAGCTTTGTGATCATAACATCAGTAAAATAGAGAGTCTTTTGGATTTCCAGTTGTCTGTTTTAATAATAAATCTGCCTACCTCCTTATTTTTTCCTTTGTGTTCTCTTCAAGGATGATTTTCAGTTTGTCAGTTTTGAGTGTGAGGAGCATACTGGATGAGGGTGCCTGAATTTCAGTTTCTATTTTTAAAATACTCATGTTCTGCAGAGATTTCAGGCTTCTGTGAGAAGCTTTTGGATTTTAACTATAAGGTTACTATGGTGGGTTTGCTTTCTTCGTTGCTTTAACAGGAGATACATTTTAACATAGCCCTCTTTTAAATTTAGTTGTTCCGGATTAGATGTGACAAGGAGCTAGACAAATCTGATGAGACGAAATTGAATCCAGAACTATTGGTTGTGGTTAATTAAAAAAAAAAAAAAAAGCTGGATTAATATTTTTATCTGTATCTGAATTAAATTCTTTTTCAATCTGTCATATATATTCTTGCCTTGGAACCTGTTTGTAACTTGAGATGATTTTAAGTTGTCTAATGAGAGTTATATATGTATATGGAATATACGTCTAATGGGAGTAATATATGTATATTTGGGGGGAGAAACAAACTATAACAATTGGTGACATACATATAGCTATTAATTAACTGAGGCACATATTATTATCCTGACTTTCCTGTTCAAGCAGAAGGGAAACTTCAATATTGAACTTAATATTGAACTTGAACTTCAATATTGCTTGAATGAGAAATACAGGATCAGGCCCACAGTATATGGCTGCTCTTTGATTTAGAGAAAACTATGCTTGTTTTTCATTTTGACTTGGCTGAGTTTTGATTAAATGGATTAGTAAAAAAGGTCACAGAATAGTACATCTTTACATTTAATATACTAATTTTTTGGGGGGAGGGGAGGGATCTTGTATGCTTAGTTAACATAAATTAAGCCTCATTTGCGTGGTGTTCAGCAAATAGGGATGAAATAGTTCATCTAATTTTCTGTGAGACTTTGGACACACAAGCTATTAACCAGGAACAGGACCCGGGAGTCTGGTTCCTCTCTCAAGTGCCTTGTTCTAAATGCTAGGTAACATGCCCTTTGAAACTTCAGTAATGAAAATAGTCCAGTAATCTCTGGGTTTTCTTTGCCTGTATGGATTCCACATCTAATGAGATCTATAGAAATAAAGAGTTGTAATTCAGCATTCTTGTAGTATTTGGGGTCTCATTTAAAATATATCTTTCCTTTTGTTGAAGAACATCAGTATTTGCATAGGACTGGAGGAAACCACCTGAGTATTGAATCCAGTCCCTTGCTATTGCTAGCACTGTTCCATATAATCTGCGTAAAAAAATAATCGGGCTCAATCTTAAAAGCAGTGGCTTTTGCCCTCCTACTCTGACTGAAAGACTGTTTCATATCTGTTCTCCCAAGAACTCAATATAACTCAGATCAACATCCCTGCTTTTTTTTTTTAAACAATCAGGTGTGCTTAATATTGTAGAATGGGTCAAAGGTGGCTTGCACTCCATATAAGACTTGTTCACTTGGAGTCAATAGAACCATTCATGTCATGTAAACAGAGTTTGAACCCATACATTTGACAAATTGTGTTGTCAGTATGTGTTTTTCACCAGGTAATACTACTATCTCCAGTCTTCACCGGTACACTATTACCAGGTATGTGATGTGTCCATGGTATATGTTGGCAAATGAAGAATAGCTTTACTCTCCAAGGCTGGGGACAGACAGTCAAAAAGCCCGAGTCTGAATGGATTCAGTCTTCGTAGGTTTTTGTAAACTGCTTAAATTGAACCAATAAGAAAGTGTTTGCTTTTCAAAAGTGAAAGGCAGCAGACCCCTGCAGTGGCCCATACCAGGCGCCAGGGAGTGCTAGAAATCACCTCCCAGCCTGCTGGCCAGTGCAGAGAACGGAGATGCAGGATTTCCCCAGCCATCCCCCTCTTTAGCTGCCAGTCAGCTGAGGAAGGGGTGTGGGGGAACCCCCCCACAAGACTCCCAGCGCTGGGGGAGGGGGAGGGGGAGGAGGAGGGGGAGTGGGCTTGTTTCTCCCTCTTTCCTGGTGCCCAGAGCCTGATGCCCCTAACCATGCTCAGTCTGGGCTGGTTGAGGAGCGAGTCTGGGGAGAAACCCACCCCTCCCTCTGGCACTGGACCCCAGCCAGGGTCTCCCCCATGGTGGGGGGAAGCCCCCAGCAGGTCACTTCTTCCCCTTTCTCCCTATGCCCGGAGCGGGTCCCCCTAGCCATACCTCTTCCTCAGTCTGGGCCAGCTGCGGAGGGGGTGTGGGGGGAAACCCTCCCCTCCCCTCCCCCTGGCACTGGACCTCTAGCTAGAGTCTCCCTGGTGTGGGGGAAAGGGGGAGTGGGGGAACCCTCAGCAGAATGTTTCTTCTATCCCCCCCCTCTCCCCTCCCCAACTCACAGCCAGGAGCTAGGCTGATCACCTTACCATGTCCTCTCCTTGGACAGTGGACCGGCTGAGGAGGAAGTGGCGGGGGGGAAAATGCTTCCCCATCCAGCTCTGGACCCCCAGCTGGGCTGTGCCAGGTGCAGGGATGGGTGAGCCCTCAGTGGGGGCTGTTTTTCCCCGCACACTTCTATCTCAGCTGCCCTGCCAGCCAAGCAGGAGGCATGGCCAGGTGATTGATCTGGCTCCCGGCTGTAGGGAAGCTTGCAGTGGGAGCTTTACTTCCCCGCCCAAGCCAGGAGCTGGGCAGATCACCTAGCCATGCCTCTTCCTTGGCTGGCAGACCAGCTGAGGAGGAAGTGAGAGTGGAAAAATGGCCCCCACTGTGGGTTTCTCACCCCCTGTGCTGGGCACAGCTTGGCTGGGGGTCCAAAGCCAGGCAGGGGGGGTCATTTTTGTCCCCGCTCCTATCTTAGCCGGCCTAGCAGGGGGCATGGCCGGGTGATCAGCACAGCTCCCGGCTGCAGGGAAGCCTGCAGTGAGGGCTTTACTTCCCCGCACAAGCTGGAAGCTGGGGTGATCACCCGGCCATGCCCCCTGGTCAGCTGTCAGGCCAGATGGGAAGAGAGTGGGGGGGAAAAATGCCCTCCCCCCAGCCTGGTTTTGGACCTCCAGCCAGGCTGAGCCTGACACAGAGGGTGAGAAGCCTATAATGGGGACCAGTTCTTCTTCCCCCCCACTCCATCCTCAGCTGACCCACTGGCTGGGGCAGGGGTGTGGCTGGGTGATCATCCGGGCTGTGTGTGGCGGAGGTGTGGCTGGGTGATTACGTGGGCTTCCCTGCAGCTGGAAGCTGGGCTGATCACCTGGTGACATTTTCTCCCTGGCCCTAGAGCAAGCCAGCTGAGAAGGGAGTGGGGAGGAAAAATGGCAGTCTCCTCCCCCTCCTTCTCACCCCCATTCCATGGGGGGTCAGAGCATTTTGGCTGCCCAGTGCCTCATGCCCACCCAGGAGCCAGGCCCCGCCCTGAGCTCCTTGCAGGCATTGCGTGAGTCCTCCCCTCCTGCATGACCGGAGCCAGCGCCTGGTGCCTGTCAGCCCTGCCTGGTGTAGCCTCTGCGGCTCCCAGCCCACTCCACCCACCAAGCTGTGTCGCAGAACGGCAGCATCGCTGACATGGGCCCTCACATAGCCAGCTGCAACTCTGCTGCCCCAGACTGTCCTGCAGCACAGGGCTCCCCGATGAGTGCAACCTGCAGCCCAGCAGGTCCTGGCGCAGCCCACTGCTGCCCTGACCGGGACTCCTTTGGGGGTGGCGGGCTCAGCGGGGAGTGCATTGGGGGCCTCTGCTCTCTGAGTGCCAGCCTTCCCATAGGCTCTGGGCCGACCCGAGGATTCCCCACTGGGGAGAGGGGTGGAGCCCACAGTGGGGGCTTTACTCCTCTCACCGGAGCTGGGATCTGTAGCAATTCTCCAGCCACACCCCCTCCTTGGCCTGTGGGCCAGCTGAGGTGGGAGTGTGGTGGGGAGAAAATGCCCACCCTGTGCCCAGTGGAGGGAGGAAGCTAGCAGCAGGGGCTTTACTCCCCTGCCCCAGCTGGGAGCTGGGTCAATTCCCCGGCAGAGGAGGGGGTGAGGCAAGGGAATCCACCCTGCTGCTGGGGATGGAAAAGTCCCTGCTGGCAGCTGGGGGGCAGGGCAGAGTGCTCCACAGAGCAGAGAGCACAGCCCAGGGCTGAAAAGCATGCTAGGGGACTCTGATTTAACTTAAACCAGGAAGGGGTCTGGGACAGAAGTTCCATAAACTGGTTTGACCCAAATCAGTTCAGTCTGATACTGCATTCAACCAGGTTTATCTTAAACCAGTTTGGGCCATTTTGAAAGTGGTTTATGTGTACTGAACTTCTGTTCTGTTACAGGTTTAAACCAGTTTCTGTGTTACTTCTGTCCCTAGCCCAAAACCCTTCCCTGGAGTTTCTCCAGGAGGAACTAACTGAGAAACAGAAGCACGCTGAAGCTTGCTCACACTGAATGCAGTTCTTTGTTAGTATTAAATCTCTAGGTATATAGCTGCTGTGACATAGTATCTCAGTACCATAGACTCCATGCCCCTTTATTTCAATTACATTTACATTTGTCTTATGACAACTGGTGAATACTGTACTTTTGGTCACCTGTGCTAGCAATGAGTAAGTGAAATTAGGAGTGCCTGAGGCCCACAGAATATTTCAGTGAGACCTGGCCTTATGCTATAATACGTTAGCTAGAGCTTAATAAAATAAATATCGCTATATAGAGAGTTAGAATCACTAAGTCTGAGTAGTGTTAGGAAGAGTAGTGTTTGTATTTGACAGAAGTCATACACATGCCAATTCAAAAGCATGTAGTGACCCTGTCAAAATGCTTGTCAGAAACCTTAGTAAGTAATAGCATTGCTAGCTGGAGGATGGTCTTTTCTGTCATCATGTCTTTCTGTGAAGTTTGACAGTCTCCATGGCTTGAAGCTTGGGCTTTATTTTGTTACTAGTAGCAATGCAACAGAAAATATTGTATAAAATAAATGCTAATACTTTAAAGAAATTAAATTTTCAATCTGTCAAAATAATCAATGATGTCACTTTTTTTTTAATTAGTCTAATCTGTACATCCTGGAAGTGGTAGTAGCATGATGTCAATGTACCAAACCATATAGTATTTGCCTAAGTTAAAAGAGATTAAACCACAGCAGTAGTGTTGTGTTTCCTTAGCCCATGAGGCATAGGTTGTGTGAGAATGTGGTGGCAGATAGAATAAGAGAAGAGTGGGTGAAACTAGAGTGGTTCCAAAATAGTTAATTTTATATAGTATTTTTCATACAAATATTTATTATTTCATATTTGATTAGTCCACAATACATAGTATATGGTGAAAACATAGATGTAAATTAGGGATGGTATAAAGATTAACAGCTCTATGTTTTATTTAGGAACTTTTGGGTGACAGAGGATAGGAAACCTGGCACCCAGGGAACCTGGCATCCTCAAAAAAGTTTTGTCTGTGAGGATTGAAATCCTTGGCCAAAGAAGAAAAGTGGAACTTGTTTTGAAGAGTGTGGTCAAAGGGGTGGATAGAGGGATAGAGACTGGCAGAGCAGTATTGGAAAAAGATAATTTTCCACTATGGACGGAAAGAAGGGAGTAGTGGAAGTCAGGGTTTTGGATGCACATGAAGCTCCAGCTGTGACATTCACTTTCATTCCTACACCCCATAGCAGGGGCAGTGTCCAGGACTGAAGCAGCAATGGTTCTTTAGGACCCAAGACCAATGATGAGGTGGTAGTTCACAGCACAAAGCACTGAAGGGATCTACAGTTTCCTTCCAGTGACTGGAATAGTGTTTTGTTGCTGCACGGAAGTAATGATGTGTAATGCCACCAGCACTGTACTTCCAAACACTGCCACCTGCTCTGCTGTGTGCATAATCATTATGAATGATTTATCTAATAGTTTGAACACCTATTATTCTAAATCATATTAGATTGGGGTGATAGGGAGCAGAATTTTAGGCAGTTCTAGCTGGTTTCTCATCCTACGTGTAATCAAGGTGATTCATCTTTTGAGATTCATTTTTTGAAAAGGAGCAGTGAGAATGCTTTTGCCTCTTAGGATGAAGAGCCATATCCAAGTAGGTTCTCCCCTAAATTAAATTGGAAGCTTTTCTTTGTTTTCATCAGTTTCATATTAAAACTAATTGAGTTTTGATTTTTTTCCAGTATTAAAAAGAACAAGGGCTATATCTGATCAGCCACAGGGATATGAGAGGACTTTAATCTTGGGGAAGGTTGAAAGAAAAGGTGTCACACAAGTACCTGATGTAAGAGGAAAGGCTTGATGTTGATTGCTGCTCCCAGATGCATTCTGGCACCTGTTGAAATCAGTGGGAGTTTTCCTAATTGCTTCAGTGGGCCAGTTGTTCATCAACAGAAGCATCATCAGTAAGAATGAAGGCCTGTGCTAGAGTAGAATGAATCTTCTGATTGTAAAGGTTATGGGGCTTCATTGTATTATGTGTTTATATTTTTACATTTTAAATATATTGTGACAGGGGGCCTCCTGGGGCCGAGCTCTGTGGCCCGCCCACCTGTCACCGTGACAGGAGGCCTACTCAGGGCC
>NW_005842033.1:0-35373 GCF_000455745.1 Alligator sinensis | reverse complement strand
CCCCTGTCCCTTTTGACCCTCGTGGTCCTGGCCCCAGCATGGGCCAGTCGAGGGTACTCTCCCCTTCGGGCTGACCACCACAGGACCCTGCCCCTCGCGGCCTATTGTTGTGCTGGCCTTCTACCGGGCTCGATGTACGGCCCCTCTCGGGCTCCTCGTCGCTGGCCCCCTTCCCACTGGGGCCTCTCACACTACCTACCACCCCCTCACACCGGGGCTACGCAACCTGCTGGTTGCAAGTGGCAGGCACACACAGTGCACTGCCACATATATTTATATATTTATATTTAAAATATAAACATATAAAATATATTTATATGTTTATATTTTAAATATATATTTTTATATTTTATGTATTTATATTTTAAATAGACTACTTGCTTGTTTTTAAGAGTTTGAAAAACAAAGGTGTTTTTTGTTTGAAAATGGTTTTCAATCAAAAGACATTTTTGTAAGACATGTAGCTATTGTTAATTTTTTTAAAGCACCTGTCATTTTTCTTTTCTTTTTTTGCCTAGTTTTAATAAATGAAAAATGGTGGTTACCTGACTATTTGAAAATACGTTCAATAACGATTTTAGAGGAAAATTCATGACACTTTCCAAAAATGTAAGATTTTTGTCCATTCCAGGATCTCCAAAATGGAAACAGCTTAAAAATGCTTGCAAAATGTGACTTCCATTTTAATCCATTCTAATTGTCATAATTCTTTTAATACATTTAAAAAAAAACTTCAATTATAACAATAATAATTTTACACTGTGGCTGTTTTAAGTTCAGGCCACAGTTCTATGCTTAACTTAATCAATTCTCCCAAACGGTGCTTCAGGAGGGGCTTTTACATATATAACAACTAAACAATTGTATTTTTCATGTAAATTTAAATAATTGTTCTTCTAGCTAGTGTCTTACTCATAAAGGAAAATCAATTTGCAGCAAATTGTACTAGCTACTTACTATGACTTATTACCTTACCTGGTTGGGCTTAGTCACCCATTGCTCTGCAAATGTATGCTTTCACAGTGCATAACAGCTAGCTTGGATGATTAGGCTGTTCTTATATTCCCACCTGTGGTGGGAAATGTTCCCAAGTGGGTAGTGAAGAAGAATGTGTGATAAGGTGCAAACATGCTACTAGCAAAATGCAGGGGTTAACTCTAGCAGGGTTTCCCTATTCTTGCACATAGATGTTAAATGTTTGGTATGATTCTGTTGGGGGAAGAGTAGGAAGCTCCTTACACCTGTCTGGGATGGTTTAGAACAGGGGTGTCAAACTCATCCAGCTCAGTTTAGCATATATGTGGTAAAGTCACACCCTAGCTTTTCGCATCCCTAATTTGTTAATAGACCTGTACCCTTAGCTTTCTGTGCTTTTGTGTGTTCAGTAGGTAAAATGAGAATAATAGTGCTTCATATATCATAAATGTGTTAGCCATATTTCATATTAAACAAAATGCCTGAGATCCTTGAATGGAAAATTATAGCTGCTTTATCTCAATGTCTTCTTTATTTTGTCTTATTGTTTCTTGTTATGTTTTTAAGTATTTGTGAAGATGGATTTATGGTACTCTGGAGCCAAAACCTTTTCCATGTAGGATGTGCCTAAGTGAAGCGCTTTTAATCCCTGCTCAGTCTGAAAAACTGTTAGTACATCTACTTTTGGGGTGGGGGTGTGAAAGTAGAACAAGAAGGCCTGTAACTTTTTATTTTTTCCCCCCAAATAGATGTAAAAACTAAAAAAAAAAATGAATGTGTAGTATTCAAGATCATGGATCTGCATCCAGGGCCTGATTCTTTAGCCCTGTATATTTTGTCAACTGTCCACATTGCATTCTGCAGTCACAGATACAAGCCCGGACTGTGTAGACTAGTTTATGAGCATTAGGTTGAATTTCCCAGGTGTATTTCCATTCTGTAGAGAGGAAGGATGATTCTGTATCATCGTTTTCAAAACTGGCATAGCCTGTGATGCCCCCAGCAAATTGCAACCTTTCCCTAGCAGGTGACTAGCAGGATTTACTGAGATCTTTCTCTTATTGATTTAAAGTTCTGAATAAAAATCAAACCTGAAGATTATGTACAATTCTGTGTTGCTGTGTGTTCCTGTCACTAATACCCTGTTCTTCCTCCCTTTTCTCTTTCCAAGTGTTTACTAAACCATTTTATAGCATCTTGTCTTCAACTGCTTCTTTACATGAGTGGACTCTGGTGCATGCATATTGAGGTTGTAGGGTTTTGCCTACATTCATTTAACTTCATGATCGATGGCTTAGATAATAGTTTCTCAACCTGTGGTACGCATACCCCTGGGGGTACGTGAGACACAGGCAGGTAGTCTGCAGGTACCCCAACACTCTCTCTCTCTCTCTCTCTCTCTCTCTTGCCCTCTTTTTCTCTCAAAACTATGGCAAAAAATTTGGTGTGTGGCACTTTAAATTCCCCAGTAATAATTTGGCTGCTTCAACCCTCCTAGCTTTGGCCAACATCCCCTGTAGCCTAGGTACTTACTTGAGTTGTGCACCCCTGGTGTAAAACATGGCAACCCTATCCACACCAGATCAGGTGTCTGTCATATCACAGCCCTTCTTCCAACATATGGCACACATTAGTCTGTAAATATAAAATCCCCTGGAAATTGAGTGTTGGCGTACTTATTAAAATTTTCAGAAGTTAGGGGGTACGTGCTACTTAAACGGTTGAGAAACACTGGCTTAGATCAGGGTTAAGATGTGATGCGACTTTAAGTATTATGTGGCTTAAACCATAAAATCACCATGGGCCAGATCTGCAGAACCAGCGGCAACTGCAGTGGAGCCATGTCTGGAAAGGTCTGGGGGTCAGGCACAGGTCCAGAGGTGCACAATGGTGCAGGGCTGCATTTGTGTGGTAGTATGGCTCTGGGGACCTTCCATGAATAGTTGTATCCACTGAGGTCCAGAGATCCTGAATTCTGCAGCAGGCCATGCTCCCAACTTCCGAGCTGTTCAAAACAGTTCTGCAGGCTAGATTCAGCCCATGTGTCATATGTTTGGCACCCTTTCCTTAGTTCGTAAACTACGTAAATCTGGAACTCTCACTAAATTTTCATTACATCCAGAAGAAAGTTTAGAACCTCTGGGTACTACTATAAAAATAGTTAACCTACCAAATCTTGTGTGTGCTCTGTAGATGTAAGCTGAAATAGGTGCTGATAATTGTGCAGAACTAAAAAATACATCTTTCAAATAGATTACAGTATTGCCAACCCTAGGTATGCCAAAACCATGAGTCAACCTCCCAAAACAATGGGATTGACATATCAATCAAGAGATTTTTAAAAATCATAAATGTAAGAATTTTTATTTGCCTACAAGGTTTTGAGCATTCAAGGTTCATGTTTTCAAGCTTTTCTGAACAACTGTGAGAACTAGAAACTTGTGTTACTTTGTATAACTGAGGACTGGGTTTTTTACATGTTTGTATGATTCCAGGAGCTGGGGATCAATGAAAATACAAAATATCCCAAGGTTTATGATCAAATATCAAGAGCTGGCAGCCCTTTGGATGGGTGCCTGAGAAATGGCAGCTGGCATATTAACTTTTAAAGGAATATGATTCTTGCTCAGAAATTCTGGGAGTGCTTTATGAATATGGAACCCAAAGATATTCCATGGGTTTTGAGGTACTACTGGAATATAAATTTATAGCAGCAAATAATGTTTTACATATAGCACAACTTTTTGTGTTAATGAGTAACACAACCTTTTGTTTACAAAAAAAAGGAAAAGCATATATTGTCACTGGTCAATTGAATTTGAGATGTAGATGAGCAAGGAACTCTACAATTATTTCCTTTGTATGGACACAACCTAATTAGAAAGCTTTTCACTGTAGCTTGGGCTCTGTATTAATATGCCTGTTGATTTTTTTTCTTCAAATTAAAAGTGACATTTAATCCTTCCCATGAATCTGGTGACTTTAAACTTGTAATATTAAAGCAGCAGAAGTGTCATAAGAACAGAGAGACCTTAATCCTGCATGATTTTCAAAAGCCAATTTTCAAAAGCTTTCCTTTCTGTTGATTCTGTTGTGTTTATGTCATTATAACAACAATGCAATCCGTTCTTGGGACTTTTTTACAGCTTTAGTATTAATTACACTTAATCCCACAAAATAAAGTTGACGCTAAAGATAAAGTTATTGAAACCAATGAATGCTCTACTTTGCAAGCTAATTTGGCATCATCTAATATTGCATAGGGGGGAAAACTCATTAAACTCCATGAGAAGGCTCCCATTGATTTTTGTTGCCCTTTGGATCTCGCCCTAAATGAATGTATTATACTTAATTTTTAAGCAACAGATAAGTTATGAATTGCTACCTGAGGACACTAGACAACCTAGTCAAGAAAGTTCAGGGAAGCAAAAGTAAAAATGAGACCCCAAGTGATAAGGCTTGTTAGCAAAACATTTCATCTGTGCATTTGGGATAAAATTTATCCCATGCTAAAAGCTTAAACAAAGCTTATGCACTGCTGCGAGTGGGGTGTGTTGGCCTTGTAGTGATGCTCTGCACAGGGGTGGATTTCATCCTCAGTTTGTTTTCATGCATTTTACAGCCATAGCTGATTTAAAACTTATCTTAATGCCTGGACACTGTTTTGTCCCTTTTTTTTAAACATCTTTTGCAAATATGAGAAGCGCATAAAATGAAACCGTGCCAAGACAAGAAATGCAAAACCTGCCCCCACATCTCCACCACCCCCACTATTACTACACCCCACAACAGAGCCATCAGCATCCCAGGATCTTACAGCTGCACCTCCAGGAATGTAGTATACCTCATCCAATGCACCAAATGCCCTGATGGAAGATATGTAGGAGAGACCAGACAACAACTGCGCACCAGAATGAATGCACACCGGAAATCCATCAAAGACAGAAACACCCAATTACCGGTGGGGGCACATTTCTCACAGGAGGGCCACTCTCTCTCCAATCTCTTAGTCCTGATCCTCAAGGGAAATTTACACAACACATCCCAGAGACGAGCCTATGAGCTCCATTTCATCAACCTGCTGGATACTAGAGATCAGGGACTAAACATAGATGTTGGATTTTTGATACATTATAATCTGCCTGGCAACTGACTCCCCAGCCCAGCCCAGCCCCTGGCTTGTTTACTTTTCATTCCATCCAGGAAGAGCGCACACCAACTGCTGCAGCTTCCTGAGCCTGACGAAGGGTTTTTGAACCCGAAAGCTTGCTTAATAACTATTCTCCGACCATTTGGGTTGGTCTAATAAAAGATATCAAATTCACCCAAGGAACCTTGTCTGCCTAAAATGAAACTGGAGATACTTGGGTAGCTGTGGAATCAGCACCTTTGGTCAGATGTTAAATTTGAATGAGATAAATATCTTCCAAATGACCTTGTAAAATGAGAACACCTGCACTGTGTTTTATAAAGGTGAATTATAAAATGTCTCAAAAATAACTTCTTGTTGAGCAACTTGGCAAAAGGCATGGGAAGTCATTGTCCTGCTTTCAGTTCTGATTATAGGAATGGAATATGATTCTGAACATCAGGAACTCTTTGACATTTTGGCCATTGAAACTCACACCAGGCTGAGATTTGGGAATAAAGTTACTAATTTAAATACAATCACGATGGCCTGGGAGGGAATGCTTAGCCTAGCATGGAAAACCTAAAAACCTAGTAAAAGATATGTTTACTTAGTTAATCTATTTGTAAGAATAATTGAATGAACCCTTGGATTTTCCATCACATGTAAAGAAACTACACATGAAATTCAATTACAAGATGATTTGCACCTAATCTGTTCAATTTGCACATCCCCTATAATGCAGAAAGGAGAGAAAGATATCTTTGCTAAATTCCTATTTAAAATGGGTAAGACTCAAGATATTTCAAGCAAAATTTTGCCACTTTGCCCTTAACTCATATCACCAGGCCAGACAAGTAAGCACAATTTGTAAAAAATCATACATATTTCTTAAATCCTTAAAGGAGGCAAGCATAGCTGTGAGGTGGTAAGATGCAATGGCATCTTTAAGTAAGGCTTTTATGAGATTAGATAAGAACTATAACATTATTTTAGCAGTTTATGTACTGTATCTAAATTCCCCTGGCAGTTTTTTCTGTTTTATCTATGAAAAGCCCAATCACAGTGTAGGTCTGATTTTTGGAGATGTTTACTGCTCCCCATAAAGCCAGCCTTTTCCACAGGCACCTGATGTGGTTTTTCAAGAGACAATTTCTGGTCAGCTATTTCAGTATTTAAAAGATGGTTCCTTTAGGAAAGGCAAGTTACACTGAATAACATCTAAAGCCTCACGGCCTAATAACTGGTATATGAGCTTGATTCAGCCAGCAAATTCAGGTCCCATCTTGCATATCTAGCTCCCGATTCTGTAAAAAGCAGTACATGCAGCCTCAGGCTCTTAAAGAGTATAATTCAATTTAAAGAAGCAGCAGAATGAATTTCAGGAAACAGTCCTGGTATATGTGTGCATGTCTGCTTACATGCCGTGTGTGTGTGTGTGTGTGTGTGTGTGTGTGTGTGTTTAATGAACAGTGATTATTTGGATTTGTGAAAGTCATCTAACATTTCAGCAAATATCAACTTAGGATCTGGGTGGTGGTACAATAATTTAAAATTACACTGCCATAATTGATGACTTAATATTGTTTTTCTTCATTTTTTCCTGTATTAGGCTGTTATAAAGTGGTGTGTGTTTGTGGGTGCACACACATATGTATCTGCATACACACATATAAGATTATGTGAATTATTCTGGCACTTTGGAAAGAATACTGTATTAGGAAAAAAGGGTGAAGGGTCATCAGCAGAAGGTTTTTTGGGTTTTTTTTAACTCTAAGGCTAAGCTCTGTTTGAATCACTATAATGGCCGGGTTCATTTCATCTATGTATTTGAGGCTTCCATATTGGCTTCCTGCTAATTATAAATGAGAGCTAAGTCCTGATTGATTTTGGTTTGGTTAAATTCTGTGGGAAGTATCTAGATTTCTCTGTGAAAAGGAAGAACCCACATAAACTCTTGACTCCTAATACATGCAGTAGCAAAAAAAAAAAAAAAAAAAAAGCAGCATCCATGTTTAATTCATATTGATTAATTACAGACACTAGACTGGGGCGGGCAATTATTTCGGACAGAGGGCTGCTTAATGAGTTTTGGCAAGCCATTGAGGGCTGCATGACAGGCAGCCAGGGGCAGATATATATTCATTTTCTAAACTTTTTGGGGGCCCTGCGGGCCGGATAGAAGAGCCTGGTGGGCTGTATCTGGCCCACGGGCTGCATTTTGCCCACCCCTGCACTAGACTGTTTTTACTGCATAGTTGGTACCTATTATAAGTGGTCCTGACCTAAGGTTACTAAACATCCGGGTTTTCCCGAATGTATCCTCATTTTGGGTCCTCCGATCTTCATCCAGGTGTTTTTTTGAAAGCTGAACAAATGTCTGGGATTTTGCTCCTTTCTGCTGGTGGGAGCAGGGGAGAGTGACTGGAGGCAGGGGCACCATGTGCTTCTGCGCGTGTGTGCACGCGCGCACACACACACACACACACGGCTGGCATGCAGCCAGGCAGGGGGGAGGGAGCAGCCCTGGCAGCTGGATACAGGTAAGTATATGGGGGACAGGGGTTAGAGGGCCAGGTCTTGAGGACTGTCTGAGTTGCGGGGTGGAGGGGATGGGTGCATGAGGGAGGGCGGGTGCCTGCTGGAGATGGGGAATGGTATCTAGGCACAAGGGCTGTGGCAGCTGCCTCTCCAGCAGGGGAAGGGAGTTGGGGTGGGGTCCTTCGGGACAGTGGGGAGCTGCGTGGCCGGGCTAGTGGCACCAGAGCCAGTGCCCGTGCTCTCAGGGGTGGGGTACCTGGAAGATGCTGCCTGGGGCATGGGGAGGCATAGCCAGGCCGCCTGGTGCAGCATAGGAGCCCCAGCCTGGGGTGGAGGGTTCTACAGGTGTCCCCTCCTCTTCCCTTCAGCCCACACCAGGGCCAGGCTTGCTTTGCTGCTCCCTACAGGAGCTGGAGTGGCTTTAGCTGCCAAGTTCTGGCCTGGTCAGGATGGGGGCAGCTGGAGGCCTTCTGCAGCAGAGCTGGGGGGAGTAGGGACGCTGCAGGTCGGGAGTGAAGGGCACTGCCAGGGCTGTGGGAGGGCTAGGGTGGGGGGGAAGTGAAGGGCACTGCTGGGACTGTGGGCCAGCTATGGCAGCACCAGAGGGCTGAGGGTCAGGAGTGAGGGGCACCAGCAGGGTCAGGGGTCTGCAGGTCAGGAGTGAGGGGCAGCAGCAGGGATGAAGGGCTTCAGGTTGGGAGTGAGGGACACAGGCAGATCCAGGGCACTGTGGGTTGGGAGTGAGGTGTCGCCATGACACGTGTCCTCTTCTTTGGAACTGGAAATATGGTAGTGCTATCCTGACTCCATTGAAATAAGTGGGCATTTTTACATGTGTATTGGGATGTGGCGCCGGTGCTTTAATTAGCAAGCTGTGCTAATTAAAAACACCCACGTGTCACATGTATCAACATCCCCATGTGTCCCTGCACTGAAAAAAGGCATCAGGGCACTTTGGACTAAAGCTCGTTGGACATGTTTTATTTCAAAGCTCCCTACCGCCATATTTTCAGTGCGAGGACGCTGATACGCATGATGCCAAAGGCTGCTGGACACATCAATTTCTGTGCTCCAGCAGACTCGATTAATCAAGTCTGCTCCAATATGCTGGATTTCCAGCGTGTTGGAACAGGCTGCACTGACGCTTATAGGAGCCTAGTGTGATTGGGTTGAGGTGATGGTGGGGAAGTGGTTTCAGAGAGGTGGATTGTGGGTGTACTAGGACCTCTAGGTTTGTTTGCTTTTTCTGTAGTGGAGTTCTGGACTGCCACATAGCAATGATTCTCAGCCAGGATGCCATGAGATCCTTTTAAGGGTGCAACAGGATGCCACACAATTATTAGCACTGTTAGCTGTGCAAACTTCTACACATGATACACAAGATAAACCCTGAGATTTCGAGTAGTAATCCATGCTGTCAGGACATTCTGATTTGTGGTTTTTCTGAGTTCTTTGCAACAGAAGAATTACTCTGCTATTTTTACATAGTTTGAAAATGAGTAAAAGTTAAGAGTTGGCATTTTTGAGGAGTGCCTTGAGTCTAACAAGGGATGATCTAATTCCAAAAAGGTGGAGAATGGCTGCCACGTGCAGCATTTTTTTTTTTGCTTGTTTCAGACGTATCTGATGCTTTGCAAAAAGACCTTAACAGTCCGGGGAATTTTTGAGTTGTTTGACAGTCAAAATAAAATGACTCCAGCTGTGCTTGAGTACTGCCTGATGTGCTGAAAATTACTGTTTTAGAGATCTGATTTAGAATTTAAACTGACATTGTTTATTTTGCAGTATTAGTTAATTGACTCTTGCAAAGCACTCGTTAGCACTGTGTACAGTTTTGGTGATGGTGCATTTCTTTGCAATTTCTTTAGGTTGTGTTGGTGAGATGGAATGAGCCATTCCAGAAACTGGCAACCTGTGATGCAGATGGAGGAATATTTGTTTGGATTCAGTATGAAGGCAGATGGTCTGTAGAACTTGTAAATGACCGTGGGGCACAGGTTAGTATGCAAATATTCTCTTCTATCAAGAATGAGCAGGTAAGAGGCCCAGTGTGAAGAGGGTGAAAAGCTGAGATGTATACTTTAAAAAAACAAACAAACAACAAAAAAACTCTTACTGAATTGTAATGTCACAGAGGCTCTTGCTCTGTCTGGCTTATCTTGGATTTTAACATATGTATCACTAGACAGAGAACCAGGACAAGCCGCTGCACTTGCTCACATCCTATTTATAACTTATTTTAAGGTCTTATTTGAGGCTTTTATTGCCCCCAAGCATTTTCACCCAGGAAGGACCACAATAAAGAAAATTCTTGAGTTGTGTCTTCTCAGTGAATCCACTTCTCGTTGCTGTTTCTTAGGGTATAGATGAATTTCACAGGCAGGGCTGTAATATTTCTTAACCCTGTTGCTGTACTCTCAGAACCTTTTTGATTTTTAGTCACATGTTATACAAAATGCATTCTAAGCAAGTTTTATGATACCTTGCATTAAACCCATGTTAAACTTCTCCAGATATAAAATGGATAAAAATACTTGCAGGGATAACCTAACCTTTGCAAGAACACTTTGAGAACTTGAGAAGAAAAGTAGGATTAAAATATCAAACATTAATGTTGTTGTGTTTTCAGGATTGGAGAGCATCCACAAAAGTACAGAATTGTTATAAAAGGAGAGAAAAACATACTAACATTTTACCAGAACAGTATAGGCATCAATACCACACTTTTAAATGTATAGCACTTTCTCTAGGAGTCACTTTGTCTGATACTATGCAAATCTGTCTTAATTAAAATAATGTGGAAACCACTGCATGAATTATGTCTAATTTTTTTGTTCCTTTATGTGTTAAGGTGAGCGACTTTACTTGGAGCCATGATGGGACTCAAGCACTAATCTCCTATAGAGATGGATTTGTGCTGGTTGGTTCAGTCAGTGGACAGAGACACTGGTCGTCAGAGATAAATTTGGAGAGTCAGATCACCTGTGGTATATGGACGCCTGATGATCAGCAGGTAATGGTGCTTTTAGAATAGAAATGCATAACTGTATTGACATTTTATGACATAGATGCATTGAATAGTCAGTTTCAGTAAATTCAGCACAGTATAAAAACAAGTTTCCCTCCATACCAAGATTGATCAACCTAAATATTATGAAAATTTACCACAACCCATCCTTCTCGCTCATTAGATAAAAAGCACTGAACATTCCTCATTCTGAATGACTGTGCCATCCATGGTTTCTTTTCAGTGCTGATTGTCAAAGATTTCATAGATTTCATAGACATCAGGGCTGGAAGGGACCTCAGAAGATCATCGAGTCCAGCCCCCCACTCAAAGGGCAGGAAGTCAGCTGGGGTCATAGGATCCCAGCAAGATAAGCATCCAGTTTCATCTTGAAGGTGTTCAATGAAGGCGCTTGAACCACCTCCGGTGGCAGGCTGTTCCAGACCTTGGGGGCTCGGACAGTAAAGAAGTTCTTCCTTATGTCCAGCCTGAAACGATCTTGAAGTAGTTTGTGACCATTCACAAGATAGTCATGTGCTGTTATACATGCTAGAAAGGAACATCCAGTGATGCACCTAACATCTTTGTGCAATTACACTAGTGTTGCAAGTGAACTGAAAGAAAGCATGTGCAGGTAGGTAGGTAGTTACTTATCAAACTGGTAGTTCAAACTTGAAGTTGCTCAATTTATACATGCAGTAAAGGCACAACTAGCTCACAGGCAGTTACATTTGCATTTGCACCTTTGCACAAGCATTTTGGCCCAACAGATTTTGAAAGTCAGGCCATTTGAAGTCTCAGCCTAACATGTATACTAATCCTCTAAAAGGAAAAACGAAGATTTCTTAATCTGTGGAATATATCTGACTGAGCTTTGGAAGTATCTGTCATAAAATGGTATATTATTGCTTGGCTAATAAGGCATAAGATGTTGATCATGTTGTCAGTAACTGGGTATTGAGTGAATCCTTTGTTTTTTATGTGCACCACTTCAAATGGCTATTTCACCATTCAACTACCTGAGTAAGCTTTTATGTTCCTCAGCATTCATCATCATTATAGTTAATATGTCTATCACTTGGCACTAAAAGACAGGATGGAGATGGATTATCTGATGCAAACAGAAGTTGCCTACTATGGGGATTGGATTATTTTATTTAATTTGCTTTTCTTTATATTACCATTAAAAGGTGCCTGACCCAGGTGTATAACCATGCAAAATACTTTCAAAGGGATTATTAATGGGATATAATAATGCTTTGAATTGCTGTGACAGTGATTGTCAACCAAGGTACTGTGGTACCCTGGGGGTGCCTTGAGAACCTTTCATGCCCCCCTGCCATGTTCATTCTGACAGCCCTCTTATGTTTCCTTCCAACCCTTATCTGCTTTTCTTCATTGTAGAAGCTAACGGGAGAAGCTATTGCCTTCTGCAAAGCTGTCTGCCTTAGGCAGCCATTCAGAGCAGCTCCTGCTACTGTCTTGTCTGTCTGCCTTAGCATGTATACTGGTGCCCATCTCTGTACTATTTTCTCCTCAGTAGCTCATTTCCAGAGTCGATGTGCGTGGACTTAAGACATACGAGTGGGACTTGTTCTTTGACTATTTGACTGAGCACTCTACTGCTGCTGTGTGTGGATGATCCTTTAGGGCTAGGGACAGAAGTTACACATACCTTGGTTTAAGTCTTCAGAAACTGGTTTAAACCTGTAACAGAACAGAAGCTCAGTACATATAAACCAGTTTCAAAATGGCTGAAACTGGTTTAAGATAAATCTGGTTGAATGTAGTATCAGACTTAACTGATTTAGGTCAAACTGGTTTATGAAACTTCTGTCCCAGACCCCTTCATGGTTCAAGTTAAATCAGAGTCCCCCTGCATCCCAGCATAGGCTGTGTATGAGTCAGTAGTGTGCCCTAGTTGCCAAGAAGGCTAATGGCATACTGGGCGGCTTTTGTAGGTGTATTGCTAGGAAGTCAAGGGAAGTGATTCTTCCCCTCTATTCAGCACTGGTGAGGCCACATCTGGAGTGCTGTGTTTAATTTTGGGCCCCCCACTACAAAAAGGATTTGAACAAATTGGAGGCAGTCCAATGGAGGGCAACGAAAGTGGTGAAGGGGCTGGGGGACATGACTTATGAGGAAAGACTAGGGGAACTGGACTTATTATTTTAGAGAAGAGGAAACTAAGAGGAGACTTAATAGCATTCTTCAACTACCTGATGTGGGGGTTGAAAGAGGATGGAACTAGGCCAGGGGTGGGCAAAATGTGGCCCGCAGGCTGGATACAGCTGACCAGGCCATTCTATCCGGCCCACGGGGCCCCTAAAAAATTTAGAAAATTAATATTTATCTGCCCCTGGCTGCCTGTCATATGGCCCTCAATGACTTGCCAAAACTCAGTAAGCAGCCCTCCACCCAAAATATTTGCCCGCCCCTGAGCTAGGCTATTCTCAGTGGTGGCAGATGACAGAACAAGGAGCAACAGTCTCAAGTTGCAGCAAGGGAAGTTTAGGGTAGATATTAGGAAGAATTTTCTCACTAGGAGGGTAGTAAAACAGGTTACCCAGAGGGGTGGTGGAAGCTCCATCCTTGGGGGTTTTCAAAACCCAGCTAACAAGCTTTGGCTAGGGTGATCTAGTTGGGGCTGGTCCTGCTTTGACCAGGGGGTTGGACTAGATGACCTCCTGAGGTCCCTTCCAGCCCTAACTTTCTATGATTGTGTGACCTCTGGAATAGGTCCTGTGTTCAGTGAGATCTTCTGCAGTTCATTCTGAGTCTTGCTGACAAAATCATTCAAGGTGAGGTTTCTTGGGTTGTTGGAAAAAATTGCTTTAGTTGCTCTCCCAGGTCATATGAAGGGCCTTTTTGGTTTGAGGGAGAATCTGGAGTAGTGATGATAATACGGGAATAAAAAGGGAATTTAAGATGATGCCAAGTGTGGGACATCCTCCCCTCTGGCATAAGACAATTTTATAGAACCAAGTAGCTCAGCAGTTTTATGTTTACAAAGAAAAGATGCTTGAACTAAGCTGAATGTGTGACTTGCCAGATGGTAGGAGGTTTTAAAAAAAAAAAAAATTCCTATCTTTTGTTTACTGTGTCTAACCCAAGATTTTTAATATTAAAAAAACAATTTGAATACAGTAGCAGGGGCATCTCATAAGCCCACACGTCATACGAAGTGCACCTCTTAACAATATTCTTTCAACCCCAAATAGTGACTCCCGCTCCCCAGTGATGTCCTTGTATTGGCTTTAAGGATATGAAAGGTTAAATGGTTAATCATTTAATTGATAAGTCCAGTGATAACCAGTTAGTTTACTGATTATTGTTTAGTGCAGGGTTGGACACAGTCTTGCAGTGAAGGGGCGGGGGGGAAGAGAAATGAAGCCCTGTAGTGTCCCAACAGGAACCAGAAGATGACAGGGCAAGCAGGACAGAGGAGTGAGGAGGAGAGTGGGTGGGGCGAGGGGGGGGACCAGTACCCATAGACCAGGGGTAGGCAACATTTTTTGGCTGGAGTGCCAAGTAATGCCTACTTTGGAAGGTGGCGGAGTGCCAGCATGCCAGAAAAACAAAATGAGGGCGGGGGTACATGGCAGGATGTCCTGCTTGTGCCCCTTGCCCCCACCCAAAGCCACTGCCCCCCAGCCCTGCTGCCCCTTGCTGCGGGGGGGACCAGTACCCATAGACCAGGGGTAGGCAACATTTTTTGGCTGGAGTGCCAAGTAATGCCTACTTTGGAAGGTGGCGGAGTGCCAGCATGCCAGAAAAACAAAATGAGGGCGGGGGTACATGGCAGGATGTCCTGCTTGTGCCCCTTGCCCCCACCCAAAGCCACTGCCCCCCAGCCCTGCTGCCCCTTGCTGCCACCCAAAGCCCCTTGCCCCCCAGCCCTGCTGCCCCTTGCCTCCCAGCCCTGCTGCCCCTGCCCCCCAGCCTGGGCTCTGTGGTTGTCAGCAGCTACTGCTGGAGCCTGGGCTGCTCCCAGTAGGGCATGCAGCGTCCTAGCTGCCTGCTGGGAACAGCCCGGGCTCCCGGCTGGCAGCAGCTCCCCAGAGCCGGGGCTGGCTGCAACCAGCTATGCCCGATTCTGGTGCCCCGGCATCAGCTCTGTACCAGCGTGTGCACGCGCGCCTTGGAGCAGGCAGTGGGGGAGGGGCCTCGATCTGTGGGCCCCCCCCCTTTAAAAACAAGAAAAAAATATAAAGGGGTACATTAGCTGAAACTTTGAGACTGAAGGGGTGCATTTGTTAAAAAAGGTTGAAAACCCCTGGTTTAGCCAATATAATTAGAGGAGGCTAAACAGATAATTTGTTTAATGATATTTACCTCTCGAACTGGCTTCCACTCTTCTTGGGAAACACTTTTCAACATTAGTCTTTTTTAAAAAAATTATTGCTACCCCTCATTCTTCAAAAAAAGATTTAAAAAAAAATTGTTAATAAGAAAGAATACATTTATTGATTGGATTGTTAAAATAATTCTTAATAATGTTCTTTGGCCACATAGAGGTATTTGTCTCTAGATACAAGAGTGGAGGAGCCTTGACTTGCAGAGAGGAGTCGTGTTGCCACAGGGGCTGGACTGGGGTTAGGTAGCAGACCTGATTCTCCTCTCATATCTATCTGGTTGTTTCCAGCTAGTGCAACTTCATTAATCTATGTGGGTGCATGTGAGAGGAGAATCTGACCCACTGTTTCCAAGAGAATAACATCTTATTGAATATGAATGAATTCATTTTAATTCCTGGAGCAAGCCGTGTTCTGTTGTTGCAGCTAATATCCCAAGAGGGGCTATTAACTTACATTTGTTCCCTGCCTCTCCACTAGTGTAAATTATTAGACTTATTTTGACAGTTATAAGATCCTGTGTCTATTTTCCCTCTTTTCCTCTCCAACTATTAGTTTTAACTCATAAAAATTCAGAGGCTTATTGTTAATCTTCTTATCAACCTGGGGGGTGCTTTCTTCCATCCTAATACAGGGCTATATTCTATTTCTCTTGTACCTGAATGGCATGTACATGCCCAAAGACCTACAATTTTTTTATACTTATGCACAGTTTGAAATCTGGATCTGAGTGTATAACATGCATATGCTCACTAGGGCTATACTCTGGCTGGGCAGTTACATAGTGAACTGGGATTGCCCAAGTACATATGTAAGGCTGGGTAAGATGTACAATTTTAGTCACAAAAAGACAGAGCAGGAGGTTTCTCCCAGTAGCATAGTGGCTAGGGCCTCTTGCCCAGGAAGCAGATTCTAGGTCCCCCTCAGCTAGAGGAGGTTTGAACCTTGATCTTCTGCTTCTCAGCAAAGTGCTTTAACCGCAAGGTCACAGGGCCAGGCATTATCCAGAATGTTGTCCTGAAGCAGGACGCCTGGGCAGCCAAGAGAGGGAGAGAGGTAGTTTCAGGAGGAAGAGAACCAGCTAGAAGTTCTGCAGCTCAGTGAGATGGCTGCTGCTCTGCCTCTGTTGGGGCAGAGACTTTCCCAGTGTTGTTCATCCATTTTATCTAATGACTATTAAAGGCAAGTTGCAGTGGCATGGTAGTTAGAGTGCTTTGTTAGGAAGCAGGAGATGCAGGTTCAAAACCCAGAGGTGGTGAGTGGGTCTAGAACCTAAATTTCCTGTTCCCTGTGGGTGCATCTACATGTGGTGTTAATTCAAAGTAGGCTTACTGTGCAGTAAGCCTACCCAGGAGCACATTACACATGCTCCCTCTTGGGAGCAGCCTGGTAGAGGGCTGCTCCTGCCCTGTTCTGACCCTCTGCCATAGCCTAGGGGAGCTCCAAGCTCTGCCTGGGGGTTGGCAAGGAGCATGGAGCCAGTCTCCATGCACATGGGGTCAGGAGAGCCCTGCTGGCTGCGATGGCAGCTGTCTTCTGGCCGCATACGCATGGGGAGTGGTTCTGATATGCACAGGGCTGGGAGACACTGTAGATCTCTCCTGCCCCATGCACATGGGGATAAACCCTGTGCAGCCCCAGGCTGGCTGGGATCTGTCTTGTTCTGGGGCAGGTCTTAGCCAGCTTTGGCTGCATGGAGAGTTCAGCCCTCACTAGCCCCTGGGAGCAGCCAGATCTGCACAGCTCACCTGCAGTAGACCAATCTACTGTGCAGTAGACTGTCTTGTGTAGACGCACCCTGTGCCTGTGTTCTGTTGGGCTACGAAATGGGGAAAGCAGGCCCCCCTTCCAGCTGGCACACACACAGGGCAGTTCTGTTCTGTTACCAGGAGCATGTCTACACGTTCATTAATGCACAGTAGTTACTGTGAATTTAATTTAGTACTTGCTTAATGAACTAACTAAATGCATAGTAGCACGAGTACCTCACGCCACTGTGCAGTAGCACTAGCGCATGTTTTTTTTGTGATGCTTAGTGCTCAGCAGCCTAATAATGCTACACAGTAGCGTATCAGCACTGTTTTTGGCCGGCATGCTACTGCGCAGTAAGCGTCTTGTTTAGACACGCCCAGGGTGAAGTAGAATCCAAAACTGTGTGTAAGTGCCAGAAACTGCAATTATGCCACTGTATACAGGCCACATATGCACATAAAATGAAATAGGATTTAGTCTTTAGGATCCTGTCCTGCAGATTTTACCAGGAAGAGGATTTACTCCTCTCAGCAAATCCCACTGCAGTATGATATAGGGTTACAGTAGATCATAAGCTGAATATGAGCCAACAGTGTGCTCTTGTTGCAAAAAGAAGCCAACAGCATATTGGCTTGTGTTAACAGGAGTGTCACTTGCAAATCAAGGGAAGTGATTCTTCTGTTCTATTCAGCACTGGTGAAGCCTCACTTGGAGTACTGTGTCCAGTTTTAGCCCCCACACTTCAATAAGGAAGTGGACAATTTAGAACAAATCCAGTGCAGAGCTGCAAAAATTATTAGGGGTCTTGGAGGCAAGACTTTTGAGGAAAGGTTGATAGAACTAGGATTATTTAACCTGGATGGGAGAAGACTATGGGGAGATTTGATAACAGTCTTCAACTACCTGCGGTCATAGAGAGAATGGAGATGAGCTTTACTTTGTGACCAGAGGCAGGACTAGGAGCATTGGTCTCAAGCTCCAGCAGGGTAAATTTAGGTTGGAAATTAGGAGGAACTTTCTAACTATGATTCATAGATTCATAGATTGTAGAGTCGGAAGGGACCACAATGGATCATCGTGTCCAACCCCATTCCAGATCTTGGCCACCCTTACTGTGAAAAATTTCTTCCTAATAGCTAACCTAAATCCACTCTCAACTAGTTTACACCTGTTATTCCTAGTCACTCCCTGGGGTGCCTTAGTAAACAGCACTTCCCCTATTACCCGTTGACCTCCCCTAAGAAATTTATAGGCAGCCACAAGATCTCCCCTCAGCCGTCCTGTGAAGGCTGAAGAGATTCAGCTCTCTCAACCTCCCCCTGTAGGGTCTATCACGAAGGCCACTAATCATGCGAGTGGCCCTCTTTTGGACCCTCTCAAGATTCCCCGCGTCCCTCTTGAAGCGTGGCGCCCAAAACTGGACACAGTACTCCAACTGCGGCCTGACCAATGCCACATAGAGGAGGAGCATCACCTCCTTTGATCTATTAGTCATGCACCTGCTAATGCATGACAAGGTGCAATTGGCCTTGTTGATGGCCTCGTTACACTGCTGGCTCATGTTCATCTTGAAATCAGTTATGACTCCCAAGATCCCTCTCTGCCTCCAAGCTGCTGAGAAGGACACTCCCAAACCTATAGGTGTGCTGGGGATTCCTCCTTCCCAGGTGGAGTACCTTACATTTATCTTTATTAAATTGCATCCTATGAGAGTGGTCAAGCATTTGAACAGGCTACCTAGAGAAACTGGAATCTCCATCCTTGGAAGTTTTCAAGAGCAGGTTAGACAGACACTTGACTGAGATGGTTTAGTCAGGGATGATCCTGCCTTGAGCAGGGGGCTGGACTAGATAATCTTGTGAGGTCTCTTCCAGTCCTACTTTCCTATAATCCTACAATAGAAGTGGGTAGAGGATGCAGTCCTGCAAGAAGTGGGTAGAGGATGAGGCCTGTGGCAATGCAGTGATCAATTCTTTATAGTTATATTGTTGTTGGTCCCCCTGGGCAGAAAATAAGCAAAACATTTAAAATGCAGGTAATTTGCATTCCAAAGCCCAGGTGGGCATATGAGAAGTAGAGGTGGAGGCACCCTTTGATTAACCAGAGCATTACATTGCCTTATGAATCAGAGTCAATAGTCTTAGTCAGCCAGAGTGCAAAAGTCCTGGCCATCTGCTGAATTGCCTCTCTTCTGTAGTTTGCAGGAACCACTCAGCAAGCTGATTCCAACATCCTCATTCACAAATGCCCCCAGCACCTGTATCTCCATTCCCATAGCAACCAAGACAGCTTCAGCATCTTTTTTTGTTTCATCCTGATGGGTGACAGAGACAAGGTTCATATTTCAAATCCTCTCTTAAATATCTTGAATCTCAAAATGGAATCTGGAAAGCAGAAAGCACTTAGCATTAACAAGGATTTCCTGTCCTGGGTCCAGTGGTGCAGAACAGACAGGGGTCTGGGTACGATCTGTGCAGTATCTGTCACTGTTAGGATCACTGCACCATCATGCTGGGTACAGACTTAGCAGAGTACACACCTCAGCCCCAAGAACTTAGATACTAAATAGAGAGATCAGACAAACAAAGGGAACATGAAAATGTTAAAATTACAAGTCTGTTTAGTATGGTTAATTAACTTATGGCCCTGCCTAGTATTTTGAATGTCAAGCCTAAGGTTTCTCAAGGTGGGCATCCAAAAGTAGGGTTACCCCAAGGATTGGACCCTGCACCATATTTACCCAAATCCAAAATGACTTGGAATTTAAGACAACCTCCCTATAATTTTCCATGTACAGAATCTAATCAATGGAAGGTTTTCTTAAATTTGGCCCCACACTGCAGTGGCAGAGAAGACAGTGGTGGGGGCCAAGGGGGCCAGACCCCCTCCCCTTGCTCTCTCTGCTTGCCCCCCATCCCTTGTCCCCTTGCCCTGCCCCTGCCTGTGCCTGACCTCTGCCTCCTGTTTTCCCTTTGCTACCTTCCCCCTGGCTGCTTGCCTCCTCTTATGCCTTCCCCCCTGTCACCTGTCCTGCCCCCCTGCCACCTGTCCCCACTCCCTGTGCCACTTGCCTTTTGCTGTTCTGCACTGCTCCAGCTCCAAAGCAGTCAGCAGCATCGACCCCACTGGCCACTGCATGAGCCATCCTGGCGTGGGGCAAGTGGAAACTCAGCTCTGGCTTTGGCTCCACTTACACGTTTTAGTTCATATGGTCTTTAATTTTTACTGGTATTACTAACACCGTAGCCAGGTTCATGGCCCCATTGTGCTAGACCAAGTGAGACACCATCTCTACCCCAAAGAGCTTCAGTCTTGAACAGTGAAAACTTCTCTGAGGCTATGTTTGGGCAGGTAGTCCTGCAGACTTGAACCTGAAACAGACTGTATGTGAGTGCATCCTTGCAACCACACACAACCCTCTTGGTTTCCCTGTGGTTCAGTTACAGCAGGGGTGGGCAGTTATTTTGGCTGGAGGGCTGCTTAATGTGTTTTGGTGAGCTGTCGAGGGCCACAAGGGTAGCCCTGCCCCTTGACAGGTGCCCTGCCCCCTGGTCAACATCTTGAGATTGGAAGTCCCACCTCTGAGCCCCCCTTGGCCTTTGTCATTAGAAGTACTCCTTTTGGGAGGGGCAGGGAGGTTGCCATCTTGGAACCAGAAAAACATCTATTATAACATATTTTAATTTTATTTCAAGAAGTATTTTTGTCCAGATTTACATGTGGTTTGTATATAGAGTTGATTGCATAATAGCTCAAAATAAAATTCTCATATATTTTATGTGCGGTGTTTGTGTGTGTGGGGTTTTGGAGTGGTGTTGGCTGTCTGAGGGAGGGGGTGTGTGTGTGGGGAGGGTGTGGTTGTGGGGTGTGTGGGGGGCGGTTGTGTGAGAAAGGGTGTTGGTGTGGAGGGATGTAGGCCTCCCCTACACATCCCCTCCCATGGCACACAGCATCTGCTACTATGTCAGCAGTAGCCTCAGGTGGCGGGCCCTGGGGTGCTCCTGGGCCTCATAGGCAGAGGCCCCTGATGGTGTGCGGCTCCAGCCATTTCTGGGAGCTGCCTGTGGCAGCAAGGAGTGAGGCCAGGCCATGCTGCCTCCATCACGCAGGGTTCCCTGCGTCTCGTGTAGTTCCTGGGACCTGGCCAGAGCCACATGCTGCAAGGGGGAAGCCCTGTGCAATGGAACCTGTGGCCTGTCTGTGCTTCCTGCTGCCACATGCGGCTCCCAGGACTCCTCCACGAAGCAGGGAGTGGAGCCAAGCTGGCCTGGCGCCATCACACAGGGCTCCCTGCCACTTCCAGTGGAGTCCTGGGAGCTGCATGTGGCAGCAGGCAGCAGCAAAGGCTGCTGGCTCCATTGCACAGGGCTTCCTTCAGGTTGTACATGAGTCCTGGGAGCACTGTAGCAGAGACACAAGGAGGAACTGCCAAGCAGCTGCCCCAGCAGTGGCTCCCCCCAGAATCTGTGCGCTGGCCAGGACCAGGGCTGTCCCCTGCACAAGGTTGGGAGCGAATTGTGCTGCTCCAGTGGGAGTGGGTGGGGCTTGTGCCCCATGCAAACACAGCAGGAGCAGCTGTGGGCTGGGCTGCATACAATTAATTGCCTAGCAGGCTGGATCTGCCCCGCGGGTCGTATTTTCCCCACCCCTGAGTTACAGGTACAGTCATGTGCTCACGTGCTGTCTGCTGTGAGAGTTGTGCCCTTGGTGTCTATGCCCAGGTCTTGCTGACTCTTTAGTCTGCTAAACCAAGCAGAACCTTTATAATGGACTGCATGAAGGCTTTGCACAAGACCCTCAGGTATTTGAGTTTCAATTTTCCAATACAGTCCCAGATTTGAAATATTGGTCCTGGGTCAGCTGGTGTTACCCTCTCTTCCTCCTAAAGTTCCTGTGATGCCAGGCAGCACCTGAAATATAGAAGGCGGCTATATGGTTTCTATATGTGTACTGTGCAGAAAGCAATTTAGCATCATTCATAAGGTGCTGCATCAGAACTAATTAACTTGCCCTTGGGTTACATCACACTGCCCACAGTACCACACCAAGGCAGCTACGCTAACCAGGTCTGGTAGTGGTGTGGACTTCATCTAGTTCCTGAGGTCTGTGGAATGTTGAAGTTTTTGTTTCCTGATAATTGGTCATTTTACATGATAGCTGTATGCATGCAACTACAGATTTGTACAGAGTTTCTAGACACACTATTGCTTCCCTTCTTCCCCCTCCCTCCCTTAAAAGGTAAAGCACAAAAGAATGCAAATATTTTTTTGGGGAGTGGGGAAGAGCACACTTCTAAACAGTAGTACCCCTCAATTTAGCTCCTCCTCCCTTGGGCTCTCCCTGTATCCAGGAAGATAGGACAGTTCACTGCTCCACTCAGCTCCTGCATGCAGAAACCCTCCTGCTGGTTTGTTTCTGTCATGGAGTTTTTCAGCTGAACTTACCTTCCTTGACCTTGGTTTGTTGTTCAGCTAAAATGGCCTTCTTCTTTTTCCCTTCTTAATAACACTTGTTTCTCCCTGAGGCTTCCCCTGTATGAATCTTTTTTTAAACCCTCCTCTGTCCCCTCTGTCTCTTTGTCCTGTTGCTGGTTGGCTTCCACTCTGTCTTTCCCGTTCTTTCACACAGGAGGGAATGCCATCTCCTAGGGTAAGCAGACCTCTGGTCACAAGGTTATTTCACCTTGAATAAGCAACGTTTGAATGCTGATGACTCTAATCTGGCAAAGACTGTGTTAGAGGCTCTGGCAATGAATACTCCTTGCCAGAGATGTTCATGATGCAGCCATTTTTGTAGTAGAAACTACGTACCAACTCCATAATGTCAGTTTAAGTCAAACGGACACTTCCCCCAAACTGTCATGGGAGAAGCCTCATCAGCTTTCAAAATGGGGCCTTCGTATACAAACACATTAACAAGAAATGCACTTAAATTATTACTTATGGTACCAATCTACCAGCAGAAGTGGGTCAATCCTAGTCTCAGGTTTCTAAAATACCTTGATACTTGCCAAGTCCTGTGAGCCGGAATCTGTCAGACAAATCTTTTTCCACTCACAGAGCACATCTACATGTTCATTAATGTGCCATAAATTACGGCACATTATGTTTAGTACCTGTAATGACAGGTACTTAATGCTATGTAATCGGCACCACTGTGCATTAGCACAAATTAATTTTTTTTGGTGATGCTACTGTGCATTAGACTAAATGTGTACGTTAGCATGAGCTTTGCCCGCCACACTAATGTGCAGTGGAATTAGTCTTCTGCACATTAAACGTTTTGTGTAGACACACCCAACATGTCCCTGTCTTTTTTAATTCCCTCCTCTTCCTCCTTCTCGTATTTCTTTTAGACCCTTTTGTCTTCATGGGTAGCACCCAGATTGCACTTGCTTTTACCTTAGCAGGAAAGACCCTGTTTTGGATTTATTTGGAAATAAGGAAGTGTAACTGTTGCAAGCTGAAGAAAATTGGTTTGGGAATAAGGTGGTATTCAGTGGGCAGAAAGTATGTGCCATGCATACACTGTTTGTGCCAGATTCCCCTTAGGTCTTCTGGTATTGCGGTGCACTTTGCCAGGTAGATGGTTTTGTTTCCATTTACTATTCCTGCTCGTCTCCAGCCCCTGCACTATTAGTCAGGTGCTGGGTGGTTTAGGTACTTGTTACTACTGTAGTGTTCGTTTGCATTTATCAAGTTTAATTATGCACGAGCATCTAACAGTGAGAATAAACCTTGAAGACAAATCTCTAATGAGTTGACAGAATGATGAAAGAGAGCTACAAGCATGTAATGGTGACAGTAATGGTGGAATTTGCCTTCATTATTCTAGATATTGTGGGAAGGCAAAGATGAAAAATTGTAGGATGTAAGAATGAGCTGAAGTGTAAGCAATGACTGTGGTCTGTGTTTATTAAAATATTTCCTACCCCCTACTAAGGTTCTTTTTGGGCTTACATAAAGGAGCTTTTAAAATGCTAAGAAACATCCATATGTTTGTGGCTTTGCATATACAAAGTTGTTTTTCCCATATCAAAATTCTGAATACACCCCACCTTCAAGTGTTGCTTATCAAGCATATTTACGATGATTAGAAATGCTCAGAATTGCAGCTCAGACGTTGTAATCTTTGAGAAGAAGCGATTAGACTTTTTTCCATAGCATTTAAGAAATGTTATTAATTAACATGGCAATTTATTCAAGTCACAAAGAATACAGAAAATGGTTAAAGTACATATAAGAGGAATCTGGTGTTGTATGTTGCATAGTGGTGCAGAAAACTGTTAGCAATATAAAAGCACACAGAAAGGGAAAGGAGGCTTCAGCTGGCTTTCAAGACAAGTTCTTTGTCAGGAAAGAAGTTGACAAGGTGTCAGAGGGTTTAAAAAAGGATTCACAGGAGGAAAGCCTCAGGGAGAAACAAGGGATGTGTTACCAATTTTGCTAACTTCATCAAGTTATGTGAGACAAACAAGTCTCACCTAAATTAGGTATCTTAATATTTTGAGCTATTTTTTGTTTGGATTTTTTGAGGGGGTGGAGTGGGCATTTCTAGCTTTCATGGCAAGCTTCTTGATTCAACTTAATGACAAGTGACCCCTGATTGCTTATACTAAGAATTATATGAATTTATATTATTCTATTGCAGTCTTTTCTAGACAAAACATGTGGAGTTTTATATGTTGTTTTAATGTTTAAATGTTTGGGGGGAGCCATAATATTCTTCATACATATATTGAGAAACGTTGGAAACCAGTAACACTTTGGTTTTGTTTTTTGCTCAAAGACTTGATTTTTATGACACCATATAACAGACAGTGCTTTCATGAGTGGAAGTGATGCTGGTTTTAAGTGAATGCTGCTTAGCCTGTCTTTCTCTTTCCACTATTATTTTAAGCAGCCTTATGAATTTATCCTGGACATGTTATATTTCCCATTGCTTTCTAGGGTCTTCTAAATACTTTTCTTTAATATTCTCAGGTCTCTCCTTTTAGTTTTTTTCTTTCCTTCTTTATATCAAGTAGGTGCCCTTCTGATGAAGACTTTGCTTCCATATACATGAGGACAGTAAAAAGTAGAAGAGCTTTACTCCCTCCTTGAGGAGCTTTCATAGTGCATCATGCCACTTCCTATCTCAGGCACTGTGAAATCACTCAGACAGTTGGCAATACTGTCTTCAGATCAGCTGCAGAACAAATAATTCCAGAGGCCCCATCTCTATCCTCAGGTGACTTTCTGCAGGATAAAGGCCAAATTCTTTCTATCGAGACTCTCCATGGTTCCTCCGTGCCTGTAGGTGTCCTTGAAGCTCTATTTGGAAAATGTCTGCTAGGACAGAGACTGGGAAAAGATGCTGTATTCAGTAGGGATGTAAAAGGTTAAACAATAATTATATTTATACAATTTACCTCCCGGCTCCATGCTGCCCAGTGTTGGGGGAGCAGCTCTGGGAGGGGCTGCCCAAGAGGTTGTGCAGATCCGGGCTGCGGCATCAGGTAGCCGCTGTGGCAGGGAGGTAACTAGTGGCTACCTGGGGAGCTGAGCCATGCAAAAATGCACAGTGGAGCCAGTGGGGCTTAAATAGGGAATGCAACAGTGGGGATGCCATCAGGTGCCACACGGGTGGGCTGCACAGATCCAAGCGCTCCCCCTCATGACACCCACAGGGGCTTCCGCCTGTTGGGACAGCTGTGCTGTACCTGCTCCCTTCGCTGTCTGGATTTAGCCAGCAGCTGGGCCAGCACTACATTCCTCCCACTCAGTAGAGGGATTTCCCCAGTATGGTAGCTCCTAGAAGAGGGCGCTTAGCCCACAGTGGATGCCTCGGGTACAGTCTTCATGGCACATCCGTCTGCCCCATGCCCCTGGGTTGGGAGGGCTGCTGTGGGTCCTTGCTGAGTGGCAGTTGAGGGAGCCCAGGGGGTGGGCAGGGAGGTTGGAGGGAGGCACTGCCTGGGGCTCCAGGTGCCCATGGGCTAGAGGCACTCCCTGGGTGCAGCGTGATGTGGCGTGGTGCAGCACAGCTGTCCCGGTAGGTGGGAGTCCCTGTGGGTGCCATGGGCCGGGGGGGGCAGTGATACCTGCCTGCATACAGTCCACTCCTGTGGCACCCTATGGCAATCCCACTGCTGCAATCACTCCTATTTAAGTCCTGCTGACTCCTCTGGGCAACTTGGTCTGGCTCCACTCCCCAAGGTAACAGCTAATTATCTCCCTGCTGAAACTGCCATGCGATGCTACAGCCTGGATCCACACCTCCTTCCAGGCAGCCCCTGCTACAGCTGCACCCCCAAAAGCGGGCAGCACTGAGGCAGGGATCCCACTGCCCTGTGCTGCTGGTGCCATTGCCTGCCTGCTCCTGCACAGTGACCACATGGAACCTGCTCTGGCCACGGTTTCAATCCCAGCTGGTGGCAGAATTCACCACAGTCCCACATATCACACTTAGCCCTGGATCTCTGCATTGCCCTGCCCCTCTGCCACAGGATCATTTAACCATTTAACTAATATAATTAGAGGAAGTTAAATGGGTAATTTTTTAAATGATAGTTACATCCTTAATATTCAGTGAGTAGCCACTGTATGGAAGAGAGCAATAAGGTGATACTTCTAAGTGCTTTCCTTTTTCCCCTTATATTATCTCAGTCTTGTCTTGCTTTTCTCCAACTGTTCTTTATTCATCTGATAGCAGCTATGTGTTGAGAAGTCTGGCTAATGAGATGGTGCCTTCCTTTTAGTCTGAAAGGAGAAGCAGAGAGGCATGTTGTCTTTCTGTATACTGCTGCTGTAACGGTTCATGCTGTCTCATTAGCTTCTGCCATGGTTTTTTATCAGTGTTGAACAGCATGAGATAGAGGGCTGAACCTTGGGATGAAAAGTTGTCTATAGCAGTGTTTCCCAACCAGTGTGCCATCAGAAATGAACAGGCGTGCCGCAGAATTTTGCCATGGCAATGAGCTAGGTATGAGGATGGGGACTGCCTTAACAGGTGTGCCACAGAAAATTTTTATTACTGTAAGTGTGTCTTGGGCTGGAAAAGGTTGGGAAACACTGGCCTATAGCAACCCGGGAGATTTAGTATGAGGGGAAGAAGGGTGGCATATAAATTGAATAAAATACATAACATACATACATAAAGTGTTTCATTTAGTCTTCTAGTGGCAGGATTTTAGTTTTTAGTAGCCACTGACGCAGATAAATTCATCAGCCACAATCTTTGTTTTCTGTTTAAAAATCTCAAATTCTCTGATTAAAAAACCCCAAATCCGTGTTTTTCTGTGATTGAAATGAAATACCTCCGTCTCTGTCTCTCTCTTTCTCTCTCTCTCTCTACACACACATACATAGACACACATACACAGAGTAGTTGAACACAATGTTTTATTGATATATTTACAATGTAAAAGTAATTTGAGAGCCTGCCAGTACCTCAATCATTATAATAAAATAAATTCTAAATCCTTATATATTTTGGTATTTGATTTTGGTTTTTTTATCATAGAAAATCAGAGCTCCCCCTGCCCCCTTTGCTTACTGGGGTGCAGGTCTGGCTGTGGTTGTCCCCCCTGCTGCTTTGTGGAACTGAGCAGCCCTGATATGCCAGTGATGTGACCCTCACTCCCAAGTCACAGCCCCCTAAAGCCTGCCGATGCTCCTCACTCCTGACCTGCAGCCCCCCATCCCCTGAGCCCTGCAGGTGCCCCTCACTTCTGACCCTTGCCCCCAGGCCTCAGCCCCCCAGTGTGTGGGGTGTGGTGGGTGTTGGGCAGGGAGGGGTGCCTGACCATAGGTGAAACCATAGGCGCGACATGTTGGGCGGGGCATGGGGGGGGGCACATGTGCCCACAGGTGTGTGCATCCACAGTGGGCACGGAGCTGCAACCTGTCTGGACTGGCATAGGCAGGAGCTGCCTTAGCAGGTGGGACCTGTCAGGAACCACCTTCAGTGGGCAGGATCCAGTGTAGGACAGTGGAGTGGGGCAGCAAGACTCGTTGCTGCCACCACCGGGACTCCCGCACCAACCATGCCACCAACAGCAGGGTGAATAATAGACTGTGGGGGTGGGACAGGGGTGGGGGAATGCTGCTTTCAACTTCTCCTGCCACCAGCTGCTTGCACACTGGGCTGTGGCTTTATACCTCCACCATGGCCTGGTCACTGCTACCCCCATCAGGCTGCCCACTCTGCCCTCCACCCCACCTCCCTTCTGGGGTAGAGCTGCAGCCTGAGGGGAGCAGCAGTGGTGACTGGGCCATGGTGGCAGGGGTAGAGCCATGGCCCAGCATGTAAGCAACTGGTGACAGCAGTGTGGCCCCACACCTGGCCCGTTACTCCTTGCACAGTTGGTGATGCAGCTGCCACTGGGGTCCCAGCGGTGGCAGCAATGAGTCTCATTGCCCTGCTCCACCCTCCTGTACCAGGTTCCTCCCACTGGGCCGCAGAGGTGGCTTTTGTCTATGCTGATCCAGTCAGGCTGCAGGGCTGTGCCCACTGTGGGTGCAGAAATCTGTGGGCAGGACATGTCCCCCAATGCATTGCCTATGCCTCCCTGCCCCTCCATGCCTCACTTACCACCTCCCCCATAGACTTACCTCCTGGGAGCCGCGAGAGCTGCTTGCCACCCTGCTGCCTGGCTGCCATGTGCATATATGTGTGCACACATGCCTGTGGCCCTCTGCCTGTGATCACCCTGCTCCTGCTCCCCTCAGCCCCTAGCAGGCTGGAATTCTGCTAGCCTGCAAGGGGAAACCCATAGTTTCCTGTGTTTTTCTCCTTTAAAGGAGAAAAATCTGCATGTTTCTGCACCAAACGGAAAACCCAGATTCCTGCTTATCTGGGTTTCTGAGTGGGTTGTGCCTCCTGGAATTACCCACTGGGACAATGAGTGCTGTTGCCCTGTTCTGTGTCCAGTCTGCTGCTCTCTTTTCTTCTCCCCACTCTATTTGCTACTGTTCTGCTCTGTCCCTTCCCCAGTCTGTTGTGTGCTTCATGCAGAGGTTGCTTGTGATCTTGACTCTAGTTGTAAATGCCTTTTATAACAGGGATAGCACATGGCTGTGGCTATGCTATCCTCAGAGCAGTGCAGGGAAGGACTAATACCATCGTGTGAGAGACCATTTCCTTTTTCCTGGGTTAAATTTGAGCCTAGCTAGTGTTCATCCACAAGGTGAGTCCTTGTTTGCATTATGCTATTTTAGGAGTGGTTGTGGAGGCATCATGGTTGAGGAGGGATTTCCTTCTGTTGAATGGCAAAGAGTCATCTGTTGGTGGTCCATTATTACTCAATTTTATCTCCATGGTCCATTCCACTTGACCATCCCCTTTCTGCGTGCTCCCTGTCCAGCTCAGTTTGGATAGAGAAGGTGGCAACACACAAGGCTTTGTGCCTAGACCCAAGATCTGGGGAGGTTGTGCAGTCATTGAGGGCCTCAATTTTTTGCTTCCATCCTGCCTGGACATACAGGCTAGGCTATGGACCTGTAAATTGACCTGAAACAGAATAGACCTTGCCTGCTAGATCTTTCCTCTGTTGCTGTTTCCCTGGTGCAGTATGCCAATTAAAGTAAGCAGTACCAGGAAAAACTTCTTCACAGGGTGTGCAGACTGCGGAATAAACTCCCTCTAGAGGTGGTGCAGTCACCTACCCTGCAGTTTTTCAAGAGGAGACTGGACACTCACCTCGCTGGGGTCACTTGACCCCAGTTGGTTTCCTGGCTAAAGCTGGGGGGCTGGACCCGATGATCTGTAAGGTCCCTTCCAGCCCCTAACAATCTATGAATCTAAGACAATAAAAAACCAAAAAGCTCCAAATTGTCATCTGAGTATTCTGTCTTGTGAGGGACAGTACGTTGGCAGCCCCTCTAAGGGAAGTGGAGAGCACTTACAGTCTCTTTCAGGAAAATGCCAAAGAAGTTTTGGCTTGGGGATAGTACAGGCAGTTGCCAAGCATGTATGAGGAGGTTGAGTGTTAGTGGCTTCCTCTGTCTGACTGAGTGGTTACTGGTAGAATTGATGGCGCAAACCCATAAATATTGCACTTTATTTGACACTACTAATATTCTGATGTAGGTGACGCAAATATGTTCTCATCAGCACGTGTGCACTCCCTAACCCCTCTTCTAATGAGCTAAAAAAGGTTGGAGAACTGAGTGAAAGAGGAGAAAGCCACACTGCTTTCAGAAACTTTCCCTCATATTTCAGATTTGTAAATTTAGTGATCCCAATCCCATCTCCATTCCCTAACGTTTATAGAGACAGATGATTATCAGCCCCAAATCTTCAAACTATTCTTTTTTAGGTATTCCCTGTGGTTTAAAGCATAACAAAGCGGCTGTGGGGGAGGGAATGGTCTTGTAACAATTGTTTTTGGATAATGCGAACTGAGGTACGTTGTCAGTCAAGAGTCAGTTTGTGAAACAAGTGTTTGCAGAGAACAGCCTTTCTTTTTCTGTGCGTATCTAATTAGTATGCAATGATGTACTGAAGTGTGTCTTGAAAATCAAGGAAGAGAAAGAGATGCATATGTTCTTTATGTAATGAGAAAGTTAATACTTACCCAGGTATAATTATCAATATGTAAAAGAATGAAACTTCCTAGAATTTGCCCAGTTGCTTTCAAACAGCATACATAAGATTATCTGTGTGCATAAGTGGTTCCATTCTCACATGTCCACAGCAGGTGTGAAGTTCGGGACCTGGAAGCTGAGATGATTTGTATTTTTGGCTTCACAAAGAAGTCTATAAAGATCAAATCAAGTGTTATTTCAGTCCCCAGGTTTTAGATTTTCACTTTTGTTTTAAAAGCAGTGTTGTCCCCAAAATCTCCAGTACATTTGCTTTGTCTTCTCGCTAGAAGGCATTGTAATAGTTATTACCCTGAGGACTTCATGGGAGAGCAAGCCTGAAAGTATGCTGTCTATACAGCATTACATGCTGATGGTCTGGAATGAGAATCCTTTGCTCAGTCAGTATATGAGGGAGCGAGTAGCATAAATCATGTGTGTGCTGGCCAGTGCTTCCTGCTCATTTCTCAAGGAAATTGAAGGCTTGCAATCAGGTTTTCGAGGCTGAAAGGCAGTTGAAGAAAACTGAATTCAGTCTTTTAAAGTTTTTTTTGTGTGAATTATGTGGATTTCTCTTTTTATATCATCTTTAAAGTTCAGGACATCATATTACGGCAACTGAATTTTTAATGGGAATAAAAAGCACTCTGCAACAGAACAGTTGTCTGCTTCTATCTGTATCCTCTCTCTCCCTCTGCATTTTTAGGTGAGAAATGGAAATAAAATAATGCTGCTTTGAGTGTGTTTAAAAAATACTGAAGTTGTTTCTCAACATCAGAGGACTGAGAGTGCTACTGTTACAGCTGTGTTGTCCACACTTTGCAAGCATAGCGTCTATAAATTAGAAGAATACAAGGAATATGAAATGCCAGTTCTGTGACTAAGTGGACCATAAAATGCCCTAACCAAAACCTTTCATAATATTCACATTTTTAAAATTAGACTAATAGTAGAGAATGAAAATGCTTTGAGGTAATAATTTTCCATATTCCTTCCCTGTTATTAAATATAGCATGTAAGTAGATGCTTTGAAAGTTTATTTTCTATTTTAAACAGTTTATAGTTCATTTAATCATGGGTCACAAACATGGATTTATCTTTATTAATATGACAGCATTATGGCAAAGATTGCAATGTTGGTTCCTAGCATAAATACTGATGTCTGGCCAGATGTCAAAATTAAAGCAGACAGTGTCTTATTCAGCTCTCTTGAACTGTGCACTGCACCTCTGACAATGTGTATCCAGTTGGGTGTTAATGGCTCTTTCTGCAGAATGTCATTTTTGAAGTGTGGTTCTGGGATGAGCTATTTTTTTTCTTCTTTTTGTTGAAGTTAAGCAATGCCAAAGCAAAGGAGGCCAAAAGGTACTAAAAGGGCAACTTTAAACTTTAGAAAGCAAAATTAAAAAATACAGATCAGAAGGTGAATCAAAATGCCTTAAAGTTTAGAGTAAAAAAAGTAAAAGCCTTCAAGGTGGTGTGGTTACTACCTAGAAAAACATCACATCTGCTGAGACAAAGGGAACGGGGAGTGCAAGGAATAAATCATGGGTCTAAATGGCAAGGTTTGGTGGGCTGTGAAAGACCAATGGGAATCACTGAAAATTTGGAAGCCAGTAAATATAAGCATAAACAAGAAGCAAAAATAAGATTTTATAAGGGCTAAAATGGAACTCAAAGAACAAATTACTAAAGGTGTGGAAACAAACAGCAATAAATTCTTTAAATGGATCAGGATCAGGAAGATTGCAAGAGTGCCAGTAATTCTGCTGCGTCACACTGCACTAAGGTTCTAATTAAGGACAATAAAAACTTTGCTGAGAAGCCAGCTGAGTGCTTACAAATCATTCTTAATGAATGAGAACGCTGGTGGGATTCCTGTCTTTGACCTGCTCTTTTCTGGTATTGGAAGTACTTCTTTTGTGATAGCTCAGAGGTAATGAAGGGAGTGGGTGCTGGAAGAAATTCAAAATATAATCAGGCCCCATGCCAAGGCAGTACAACCCAAAATTCTTAAAAAAAAAATTAAGTCTGGATTAGCTGGGCTGCTAGCAAAACCATACCATTTTGCGCTTAAAAAAAAGAAATAGTTTGTGTTCTAGAATGGGTGGTCCATGAGTGGTTAACTCATAGCCTGAGGGCTCCCATCCAGGCTCTGCTATCCCTGTCACTCCTACTGTTACCATCTGTCTCTGGGGTCTCCAGCCTTCCTCTAATGAGGCCAGATCAGAGCTCTGGTCACAGACAGTCCCAATCAGGGCAATCCATCCTAAGAGGCTGTAGGGGAACAGGTGCCACCTGCAGCAAGCTGGCATCAGTGTCCTGGGCCCAGATGGTCCTAGTGGGACAATCAGAGTGACAAGTCCTCTGACACCACAGACATCAGGTCCCACTTTCTCCAGCCTATAAAGGCCAGAACCAGCCTGCAGTACTCTGCCCAGGCAGAGACTGAGGTAGTTGCTTCTGCCCTCTATATGCTTCCTTTCTTTCTCTTACTGAATCTTTGGTTTTGAGTCCTGGCTCTGGTCCTGACTTGTGGCACATCCTGACTCTGGCTGTAGCCCTTGTTTCTGGTTTTGATTCCTGGCATATTTTGACTGTGGCTTGGTTCCTAGTTCTGGCTTTGGCTCCTGATTCTGGCAAATCCTGAGTATGCCTCCTGATTCTGGTTTTTTACCCTTGGCAAATCCTGACCAGGCCTTTGGCTCTGGACTCTGGCATATCTTGACTCTGCCTTTGACTCCTGATCCTAGTTTCAACTCTTGGCATATCTTGTCTCTGGCTGTGGCTCATGATTCCAGTTCTGACTGCTGGCAACTCCCGACCCCCGGCTACCTAGGACTCTGTCCCTGTACTTTGCCCGTGTGTCAGGTGCCTGTTTGCAACTGCCCACACCTGACACATGGGCAAAGTCCCTAACACTCCCTTTCCCTTCTCCAGCTTCTACTTCCTGCTTCAGCCTTTGGGGTGGGATGGGATGGCACAGCCCAGGTGGCTCCCAACAGGTCTGAAGTTGGATGTCCCTATGCTAGAGGATTGGAGAGTAACAAGTCTTGTTCCCTAATATAGGTACAACAAGACTATGTAGGAACCAATGATAAGCCAGTATTTGGTTGAAATGAAAATTAAAATATGAATCACATAACACCTGGAAATCACATTTGGACAGGGTCTAACCAACATGATTCTTGCAGGGGAAGTTGCATCTTGTTCATCTCTCAGAATTCTTTGTGTGTGTCAAATAAAGTAACATAAAGGAGAACTGATGTAATTTATTTAGACCTTCAAAAGCCCTACAAAAAGATCTGGCATAGGAAGTTACTAAAGAAGCAAAGTAGCAAGGGGATGCGAGGAAAACATTGCCATAGATCAAAAACTGGCTGGGGCACAGAAGGCAAAGGGTAAGTTTAAATGGTTTATTTTAATGATAAAGCAGTGGGGGCCTGTGCTCTGTGATGTATCACATATACATTTATTAATGATCTGGCATTTTGGGTGAGCAGTGAAGTAGGAAAATTTGCAGATGTCCCAAAGTTGTTTACCATATTTACTCAAATCTAAGTCAACATGAATTTAAGATGACCCTCCCTATAATTAGATTCTGTACATGGAAATTTTTTGAATTTGTTATATTCCAGGTATATAATCTAATTATCAGAGGATTGTCTTAAATTCCCCTCACCCTTACTGCTACAGCAAAGAAAACGCCCCTTGCATTGCACTCCTTTGCTGCACTCCCCCCGTGCTCCCCTTGCATTGCACTCCTTTGCTGTACTCCCCCTAAGCCCCCCTTGAATTGCACCCCTTTGCTGCACTCCCCCTGCACCCCCCTTGCATTGCACCTCTGCGCCCCCCTTGCATTGCACCCCCTTTGCTGAAGGACAGCCAACTATCCAGATGGCGGCTGCCCTCTTGTCCCTCCTCCCCCCCCCAGCCTCTCCCCAAAGCCTCTTGCCCAATCACCACCGAGGGATGGAGGCTGCCGTGAAATGCCTGAGAAATCGGCTCTGCATGCCTTTAGCAGGCTGCAAAAAACCTTGTGTCACCGTGATTTAAGTAGGTCCCTATTTATATACTACATGGGAAGTCCTGAGTGTACTCTGTGCAGGTCTAGTCACCCTGTCTCAAATGGGACTGTAGAAAAAGGGGGTCTCTGGAAAAGGGTAATAAGCATGATCAGTAGCCTTGAATGATGGATATGGGAAGAAGTTATTAGAGAATTTGGGACTTGGAAACAAGGTGAGTAAGTGGGGAAAGGATGAAAGTATACAAGACAGATGAACAGTTTAGAGAAAAAAAAGATCAGGTGCTTTTTTTCTCTCTCTCTCAGAACCAAAGGTTCTGGAATTAAACTGCAGGAAATTCAAAAACCAATTAAAGGAAATAGTTTTTCACACATTAATTAATTAGACCATGGAACTTCTTATACAGAAAGTTGTTAAGGTCATTAATTTACCCCGTCCTTTTTTTTAATAATCTTGTGTATTTGGGGGGCCAAGTGTATCGATAGTTAGAATGAATAAAAACAATGTATTTGGAAAGGAGTTTAACCATTATATCTCAGAATGTAAGGATGTTTCTGACTACCAAGCCCCCTCTACATGTTCAGGTAAAGGTGCAATTGGATCTAATGCATAATCCACACGGTTACACCTCCTGCCATGCCACATGTGCATGGCAGGAGATGTGATTTTGGGATCATGCATTCAATCTAATCATGTCTTATTGCCAGTGTACGGGGAGCTCAATCCTGGACTCCCCTTGTATTGGCAAGAAGCAGGCACCCATCACTGGGAACCCCCTTTGCTGAGGGGGCTCCCAGCCATGGGGGCCATGCATGTCCAGGACCAAAAGACCCCACAGCTGATGGGACTTTGGGTCCTGTCAGTTGCAGGATGTCTTTGTCCCAACTGCACCGGAGGTTTGATAGGAAAATTTGCAGATGTCCCAAAGTTGTTTGCACCCTGGAAGGGCATTGTGGGGGAGGGTGTGTGCTCCCGGATCTGTGCAGAGCGGGGTGGGGCGGGCGGGCTGCAGCTGTGGGCTGGA
>NW_005842032.1:2792653-2798792 GCF_000455745.1 Alligator sinensis | reverse complement strand
GCGTGCCCAGCCGTGGCATGCCTCTGGTAGGCTGGCTATGGCTGGGACTGTCGACCCTGGGGGGTGTGCAGGCAGGGTCCTGGGCCTTCCCCTGCGCCCTTCCGTGCGAACTCCGCGCTAACTCACGCGCCGGCAGAGAAGTGCGCCTGTTCGCGCAGTCTGTTCGCGCGGCCCCTGTCACGTGGCTCCCTGGGGGGCTGGGCGAAGTAGGGGCCTGGGCGGAGCTTGACCCGGCTCGGCTCCACTCAGCCGCCTCCTCCCACTCGCTAAGGGGTTAGCCCCCTCTCTCCACGGGCCCCACTTACCTCTGGCTCTGCTGGGGGTCGGCGGGGGGCTCCGCGGCTGCTGGAGGGTTTCTGGGGGGCTTCGGGGGAGCGGGGGCGCAGCGGGCTTTCACCTGTGCGTCTCTTGCCGCTCCCGAGCCTAACTGGGAGGGGAAGGAGGGGTATGTGCTTTAATCACAGGAGGACCCTGCTGCACCTACGTTCCTGACCACTCTGACAGTATAACTGCCGTAGTAAAAACAATTTGACACACAGGAGGACGGGTAAACTCTTTACGAAGTTGGTCAGTAATGGAATGGATCGCCTCAAGTCTAGGAATGTGGGGAAGGTATATCTTAGAATACATTTTATGGGGATTAGGGATTTTCTTAGTTATTATTTTAGTAATTGCTGTAATTAAAGCATGTGTATTTCGACTTGCGCAAAAAGTAATTCATCTCAATGTTATGCAAACCTGGGAAATGGCCAGCAGGCCATAGGCCTTTGGCCATAAGGGGGGATTGTTAGAAAATGGTTAGAAAAATTAACGTGACCTCTGCGTGACCTCTGATTGATGCTGGCTGATGCAACATTGCACTAAGACTGCCACAGGTCTGCCAATCTAAACGGACAAGAAAGGTGATTGGAGCCAACCATGTGGGATGTGCAAATTCATGCTGTGTTGGTAATTTTCCGCTGAGTGTTTTGCGCATGTGTTATGGAAAAGCTTATGTAACCTAAGTTTATAAATATATGTGTTGAGTTGCAGTCAGGGCCCCTGCCCTTACGAGGACAGGGGACATTCGGCCGAATAAACTGGAAAGACCACACCCTCGTCTCCCGCTTATTTGAGTCTCAGCTGGAAACGAGCTCCATTGGGAATCTAGACGGATAATTTCTCGGACACTCTGACACTCCTGCTGCTGCTGCTTGCTGCCAGCAGCAGCAGCAGCTTCTTCTGGTCTGGGGCCCATGGGATCGGAGCAAGGGCAGGACCTCACATGGACTGATTTGCCCCAGGCTCTGTGCCCTGCTCGGGTTGCCTTTGATTGCTGGCACTTGCTGCTTCCCTGGAGACCAGGGCTGGGTCTGGGAGGCAGCTGAGGTCAGGGCTGGTGCCGGAGCAGGGAGGCAGCAGCTGTTTGCAGCCTCCTGGCTGTAGCCGGCCCAGGCTCTGGGGAGCTGCTGATAGCCACAGAGCCCAGGCTGCTCCCAGCAGCTGGCTGGGAGCATTGCAGCAGGGCTTCTGTCCTCCCAGCTGTCTGCTGGGAGCAGCTTGGGCTCCCGGCTAGCAGCAGCTCCCTAGAGCCCAGGCTGGCGGTGGCATGCCGAGAAAAATGGGCTTGCGTGCCATGCTCGGCACGCGTGCTGGGGGTTGCTGACCTCTGGGTTAGAGACAGCAAAGCAGGAGATTGCTGAGGTTTTAAGACCAAACAAGAGAGGCTTTTTAGCATCAACAGAGACTTTAATAGCATTGTTGACATATCAATAAATAGGGGATGCCCATGCCCAGGAGGCTGAAGGGAGGCTGTGTGAAAAGAACATGACAATAGGGGCTGGTCCTTGTCCATTCTAGGGGACAGTTCAGTTTAAATGGTATGAGCTAACACCCGCACACTAAGAAATAGTTGGAACCAGAGTATTTCCCTGTAATGTTCAATGTTGGAACTTACTACTTCTGAGCTTATTGTGGTACTTTCCCCACCACAATGATCCTCTTTTATCCAAGTATTTTCTTTAGAATATTTAATTTACTAGAAAAATAGCATTGAAAAATGGGTGATTCCTAGTTTGGGATCTTTATCCCCTTTTATTTTTCATTTTTGACCACAAGTCCATTTTAAACTTTTGGCTCATTTTAAATCCAAACTAAATTAACTTGAAGACTAGATATGACCATACATAAATAGGCCCTAAAACTATGCCTCTACCAATATGAAGCACCTCCTGCTCCCTCCCCCAGGTGTAGTCTTTAGTATTGCATGGTGGTTGCAAACTGCTAGAAGTACTTATTATAAATTCAGGCCATCAGTCACATTTTAGTCTCTTTCTAAAGCCACAGGCTCTTAATTTTCTTTTTAAATAGTATTTAAAACAATACAAGGTTTTTTGTGTGGTCCTAGTTGTATTTGAAAAAGGGAAGGTCTTGAGAACACTCTCTCCTTTCATATGCAAATGTTAGTCTGTCCTACAGGCCATAAACCTAGCAAGGGTTCTTTGTCTAAAGTTTATCTTCAAATAACTACTAAGCATTGAATTTTTTTTTTGTTGTTGTTGGCAGAAGTTTCATGTTATAGGAGGGTCTGCCAAGTTTTTCTTTTTTTGTTGTTGTTTGGTTTGGTTTGGTTTTTTTAAAGGCTCTTTCAAATTGAGACCCCCCCCCTTTTCCACTTTTTTATTAAACTGATGGTGGTCCTAGCTTTGGAACTTCAAACATACTCTAAGTATATAAAAATTGTTTTATCTGACTGATGAGCTAATTTGTATTCTATCAGAATAAGTAGACTGGGTGTTAATATTGAAGATCAAGCTTGATAAGTATCGAATTTATTTAAATTAAATCCCTTTTTAAGAAAAGTCAACATACTTAATTTTAACATAAGATTTGGTCTGCTTAGCCTTAAACCAACTATCATCTTCTGAAATAATTTAAATAAATTGCTGCATCAGTGAGACTTCCTCATATTTTAACAAGTTGGAGAACTGCTTTTTTAAATTTATATACAGCATTGGTTGGCAACTTTTTGGAGCTGTGGGCTGAAAAAACCCAACTTGTCATTAAGGTAGTTCATTGTCCTGACTCAGCTGCTGCTACTTTGTCTTTTCTTTGTTGCCACTCTGTTCAAGTAAGCCTTCTGTTCTCTCAGTTCCTATGCGCACATGTACCTGTGTTTCAGTCGAGACTGATCCATATAAAACATTTCTTCAAAGCAATGAAATAAAAAAGGTATCAAAATTTACATATATTTCCCTATCTGGAGTCATACTTACAAGACTACAGCTGTAGCTTTGACTTATTAGAAATGCAAGTCTTTTCAGAACTCTCAACTCCCAGCAGACTGAATTTCAGCACTGCTTGTGCTTGTTTCCACTTGTGTTTGGGGCACAGGTTGCTGGAAGTGCTGTAGTACCCATTTTTTGTTTCTTTTACCTGGTAAGTTTTCTTTAGCTGTTTTTGATTGGTTGCCTTAACCACAGTTTTCTTTTATGAAAACATCTTTAAAAGTGCTCTGTTTGCTAGGTTACTATACAGGAAAAAAAACAATGCTTCTGGCTGAAGGACAGTAACCGATGTAATTCAGTTATGATGAATGTTCATTTGTGGTGGTGATGATAATAAAAACAGGATCTTCAGCAGTCAGTGGTTATTCTGGAAAAATATGCTGCCTGTGAAAGTGCTTGTCAGATCAAGAACTTTGTATACGAGCTGGTTTGGTATTTTGAAGATTCCATTCTTGGGGGCAGTGTAGTGGTACTGTTGCACCCCTCTGATTCCACCTACCACTAGTGAAGTGAACAAAGGCAAGAGGCTGCTGTGAGAGGATGTCGCCACCAAGAGCCAGGCTAACCTTTCCCTGGCTCTGCAGCCAGCACTGAATTAAGGGCTTTTGATCTTTGCTCACCAGATAAAACTAGTGGTGGCAGATCCAGGGAAAGCTTAACCCACCTCTTGGCGGTGACATGGTCTCTCTCAGCAGTGCCCTGGCGCTCCACCCTATTTCACACTTCTTATCGGAATCCTAGATCAACTAGTGCTTGCTTTGTCAAACATCTTCCTCTAAGAAGCAGGACAAATGCGGAGAGTCTGAAAGTGCTCTATAGCTGTGCACTGGCAGAAGTGCACAGCTTTAACAAGTGCCCAATCACACAAAGTGCAGAAGAGACTGAAGACTGTCTCTTGCCCAGTATTGACAACACACTCCAAGTCATTATGCACGCCTTTTTAAATTTTTTCAGTCTGCGGGTTAAGGTGGAGGTTGCAAAAATTATGACTCAATCTTAACCTTTTTTCAAGGTCTGTTTTTTAAATTGATTAAAACAGGGCTGTTCAATTTCTGAGTGGCCAGGGCCTGTGTAGGCTGTCCCCACAAGGCCACAGGCCATACTGCATAGCCCCTTGCCGTGGGTGCCTCACCCCCGATTGCACTGCGCAATTGCCTTTGTATCATGCCACATGCCTCCCTCCCCCATTGCTCTTTGGGTGACTATTGCGGTGCTGTATTGCACAGTGCCAGTGCCTCCATATTTTCCTTGCCCCTAGGATCCTATGACTGCAGGCTCCTTCAGCCTTGTGGACTGCCCTGTCCCCAGGGGCAGGAGCAAGCAGCAAAAGCTGGAGGAGGGAGAGTGAGCTTGGAGACTTTGGTGACAGCAGCAGGAGAGAAATTGGGTGGGGAAAGGGGGGGCAGCAGCATCTGTACACAGAGCATCTGCAGGTTAACCCCTTGTGGGGACAGCCTGGATTAGAACACAAAATAAAATTTACTTGGAAATATTAGTACATTTAGTTTTTATCCAGGTATGTTGCTACAGATATGAGACAAAACTGGTTTTCAGCCAAAACAGAGAATTAATCTTTATAGCTGGGTATGATAAGCCCCCATTTTCCATAGTGTCTGAGCAACGTGCAGTTTGTTGTTTGCCATACCTTTTCTACCTCTCAAAGGCATTATTTATCCATTTATCAACTAAATATTTTAAAGAATTTTCTAGTTGAATTCACGGTGAAAGAGCTTTTCTCTCATCTCATCTTGTGCTTCTGACCAAACCTTCATATCTCTTCTTTTTTCTTTCAAGGGGGAGGGGAGTGGTGTTAGGCTCTCCATGTGAGTCCTGATGAGTGGTTCAATTGAACGTGCTGACCCTCAGTTCTTTTTCAAAGGAGCTCATGTTTTAATGCCTTTCAATTTTAATACTTTTGTTTCAAAGTTATAAATCTTTTTGTTTCTCCACATGATTTCACTTTGGGCCTATGCAGTTTGGTGGATCAGTTTTTTGATATCCAGAAAGTGTTGTCATTTGGCTGCTTTGCTGTCTTAATCAGTTAGTGGGTATTCTAGGCAAACGTGGGGGAGCTCAGGGTTTTGCAGTTTCCATTGATTTCCTTCTCCTTTCCTGAGATGGTTATTGGTAGTGATTGTTGAATATTACACAGTTGCAGTTAAGTTTTCTTAGACCAGTCACCTGGGACCTGAAAACTAATAAGCTTATGTCATCGCCTATTAGTTTGAGTTTGGTTTTCAGTCTTCTAGAAGTTCTAACTTGTTCAGGTTGGCATAGGAATACTGTAGCAAACTTAACAAAGGTTTTTGTTTTGTAGATTCTCTTGCTTGTATTTTAACTGATGATGCCATATACCTTCTTTGTTTTTCAAGCTTTTGCAAATGTCCTCGGGTTTTTTTTTTTTTGTTTACTTGGGACCAACAAGGGGGTACTGTTTAATACCTTAAATCTTAAAAGTGTTATAAGACCACCTTCAAAAGGCTTTCCATGCTGTAAAGATGTTTAATGTCTTCTTTTTTGAAGAGACGTAAAAGATAGAAGTAGTGATGTGTCCCGGGTACAGTGAATTAACTTTGAATCTAGAATTTAACATGGAAGTAGTTGATCCTTGATACCATGGTTTTTTTCAGCTGTTCATAGTGCACCGTGTTCCTGCCAACACATCAAGTGAACTTTAACCCTATCCTTATTAAAAATCTTAATTGTTGAATGTTGTGAATGACATTTGGACAGTTTTCACAGGGTCACGATCTGTTAAGCTAAATTTAGAATTACTTATCTCCATTAAGTTGCTATTTTTTTTTCAATCCACTGTTGAAATGTAAGTAGTGTATGTAATTAAAAATATCTTGGATAGGATCATCTGAGAAATC
>NW_005842032.1:2789632-2792622 GCF_000455745.1 Alligator sinensis | reverse complement strand
CCTGCTGAATCTGTTAGATGATATCAGCAGCTGTTTAAAAATTCATCCTTTTTAGTGCTACTGAGATGATCTACATATATCCTATTACATGATTATATTTAGTTGCCTAAATAGTAGTTTCACTATAGATATTAAGTTATGTGAACTTGTTTATCTTTCCTTAAAACACATTCTATTCAATTAAGATATTATGAGTTTTTGAAAAGTTAAAAAGACAATTGTACACATTGCTTTTGTTTTTAAACATTTTGCACCTATGATAAATGTTAGGATATTAGATTAACCAGGAAAAAAGTTTCTTGCACTTAAGAAATCCTAGGATGGATAACATTTTTAAGCAGGTTTGTTTGAATCTAACAGACTTAGTCTTTTTGACAGGAGCATGATTTAAACTTAGCATAGTATTAATTTTAATCGTTTAATTTTAAAACTGGGCTAAATGTTCTTATTTTCTCTCTTTCTCAGATTAGAAACACAGTAGTTAAAGGCAAGTACATGTTGTATAGCCAATTATTTTTGGCACTTACAACATTTTTTAGAACAGTGGCACTTGGACTGAAATTTCCCATGTGTACTCAGTACAGTCACAAATCAATTTTTGTTATGTTTGAAATTCTGTTTGACCCTTATTGGTATCTAGGTATCAAAATTAGAAACCGTTTTTGGACCTAGACAACTCAAATTGCTTCATATGTAAAGTTTTAAATTTCCTGTGAACTATGGACAATTACGTTGAGAGTTTGTTTTAAACTGAAGAATAACTTTAGATAATAAATTGTTAGAAATTTGGTTTCCACTGTATATGGTTGCTGATTCTTCTGTTTAGTTCCGTGTGGTTCGCAGCTTCAGCTGTAGGTTTTTCTGGGAAAGTATATGCTGAACTACAGCAGTCTCCCTTACCAGTCCACCAAAATCTTAAAGAATTTTTTGTTATTTTTTTCAAGATGGCATTGGGAGCAGTCTGCTTGGATTTTAATTGCTTTTCTATTCTGTCATCATCTTCTCTGGGATCAAAATTTAAACTCTGCCTAACATGTAGGTTATTTGGCACTCTTGGTAATAGAGCCTGGTCTAGTTAGTTCACAAAGTTACTTTGTATCTATGTAGATGATGATAATGTTCTTTAATCGTATCTCTCTCCGGCTGTTCAGTGCCAACCATTATTAAAATAATCTTAAGAATTCAGACATACCATTCAGGGAGTCAGAGTTACAGTTCCCAACATAAATTGAAATTGGCTAAATTGTTAAATGGAGGAAAATGTGAAATGTTTCTTATTGTTTCTCTTTTTATATACATTGCTGTTTAGACAGAAAGTCTTTACTTACTGTAACTAGCTACTTAAGAGTTGTCTTTGTATTCGTGCTACTTTCTCCTCTTGCCTTCCACATTTTAACATTGACACACTAGCGTATGGGTAGAAAAATGGCCAGTGTTTGTTGTGGGTTTTTTTGTTTTTGTGGGGTTTTTTTTGTTGACAGCACATACCCATTTACATTATTTTTACATGTCGAACGGACATGACCTTGTAGAGAAGACTGCAGCAGCTTGCACATGTTTTGCTTAGAGGAGATTCTCTAGCTAAAACAGTTACTAGTAGGAGATATCTTACTGTTTTGCTTCTTTTAAATGTTAATCTTAACTCTAACATTCTAATGCTGAAGTTTTGGATAACCGTTACAACGCTTTATACTTTTACACTTACATTATTAATGTATTCTCAGCCATAACATCTTTTGAACAGTTATCTGCAAATATTGTTAGGGTTTTTATAGATAAGTATTCCTTACATGGACATTAATCATGAAACATAAAGAGCGTTCACTAAACATAGTGAACTTGGGACAGGTAATATTAACTTCGTAGCGCAAGATTCACCAACATGCTTTGGCTGTTTTACTTTGGAGTTGTGCAAAACAACTGAAGCATACAAGCTATTTTACCTCTTCCTATTTTTTCGGACACAGCCATTAACACCTTTTTATTATAGCAAATGTGTCCTTATAAAATGTCGCTAGAGTGTCACAAAAACATCAATTAAGACCTTTTAAAAATTATTTTAGAGCAAACTAATATATAGTGGCAGTTTTTCTCCTTCAACAATTGCACATGCAAAGCTGTGGAATCTTCTACATTTCAGCAAAATGGAAACTTAACTGTATTTTAATACATGCCATTCTACATTTTAGTCCTTTTTTCATGAGGGAAAAGGAGATTCAGTAAATATATAGGCCTCCTGAGAAGATGAAATCGGAATTTGTTGTTCCATGGTCTGCTTCCCAAACGAGAGGCTCTGTACATGATTCTATTCCGATGTTCATTTAGAAAATAAAAAATAAACTTAATAAAATTGAAAGTGTCAAAGCTAAGAAGTAATTTTCTTGGCCATTACCTTAGTTTTAAGATACCCACAGACACTATGGCAAATAGTATTTCATGATAATATTTTAAATGACATTAAGTAATTAAACTTTATAATGGCAGACAAGGTAAATACATTTTTGTGGTGAGAGAGCACTACAACTGTAGTGAAACAAACAGGCAAAATCCTTGAGCCTTGTGAGAATTTTATTTTCTTCCAATAAAATTACCCTCATTGGGAGTATTGTGAGAGGTGGACACACATTCTTGCTTTGTTACTTATAATCTAGTCCAGTAGTATATTAGGGTTACCATACGTCTGGGTTTTCCTGGACATGCGCTCTTTTTGGGTCCTCCCGTCTCTGTCTGGGCAGTTTTTCAAAATCCCAACAAATATCCAGAATTTTGCTGTGCCTTTGCTCACCATCCCGGCTTGCACCAGCAAGGAGCTGCTTAGGGTGAGAGGAGCAGGGGAGGGCAATTGGAGGCTGGGATATCATGCATCTGTACATGCACCCCAGCAGCTGCAGGCAGCTAAGTCTGTGGGGAGCAGAGGGCCAGGGCTTGGGGACTGGTGTGTGTGTGTGTGTGTGTGTGTGTGTGTGTGTGTGTGTGTGTGTGTGTGTGTG
>NW_005842032.1:2788687-2789531 GCF_000455745.1 Alligator sinensis | reverse complement strand
GGCAAGGGAGGTGCCTGCCCCTCCAGCAGGGAAGGGAGTGTGGGGGGCTCTTCAGGGGCAGCAGGCAGCTGGGGGGGCAGCAGGGCAGGGAGGGTAGGGAACTGCAGGTTGAGAGTGAGGGGCACCGGCAGGGTTGTGGGGGGCAAGGAGCTGTGGGTCAGGGGTGAGGGGTACTGGCAGGGCTGGGAGGGTGTGGCTTAGGAGTGAGGGGCACCAGAGGGGCATGAGGGACTGTGGGTCTGGAGCGCAGGGCACAGGCAGGTCCAGGGGCCTGCAGGTTGTGAGTGAGGGGTATCAGCAGGGACAAGGGGACTATGGGTTGGGAGTGAGCAGCAACAGCATGGTCTGAGGGGCAGGGTACTGTCCGTTTTCCTTCTATGCAGCATTGGTCTGGCCACAGCTGGAGTACTGCATCCAGCTTTGGGCACCGCACTTCAGGAGGGATGTGGATGGCCTGGAAGAGGGTTCAGAGGAGGGCCACTCATCTGGTTAAAGGCCTACAGAAAAAACCCTATGTAGACTGATTGGGAGACCTGAACCTCTTCAGCCTCCTACAAACTCTTCAGGGGGGGTCAGCAAGAAATATGGGATACAGTGTTTACCAGGGCACCTGTAAGGATAACTAGAAATAATGGCCACAAACTGGAAGAGAGCAAATTCAGATTGGACATCAGGAAAAAATTATTTACAGTGAGGGTTGCCAAAATATGGAATAAGCTTCCAAGGGAGGTGGTACTGTCCCCTTCCTTGAAGGTATTTAGAAGGAGATTGGACAGATGCCTGGCTGGGGTCAGCTGACCCCAGCACTCAGTCCTGCCGAGGGCAGGGGGTCGGACTCAACGAT
>NW_005842032.1:2766910-2788593 GCF_000455745.1 Alligator sinensis | reverse complement strand
CCCCCCCCTCCACAGGTGTCCTTGTTTTTGAAACTGGAAATATAGTAATCCTAAGTACATGATATTCATACTTTTTATGTTTCTCCTCTGCCCTCGACATGCAAGTTAGAAAAAAACATAGAAAAGAGAATTTGCGAGATAAAAATACTGATATAAAAACAGAAGGTGAAGCATGGAAAAAATGAGCCCCTGGCAACCACTTGACCTTCCCCTTCCCCACCTCCTTCCTTCAACTGGGCAGTTTCACAGCATGAAAGGTGTTTTTTGGGCATAAGAATTCTTTAGCTTGGCTATGGAGTTTGCTGCGTTTTTGCTGCCAAAGCCTGTCTATGTCCAGGGGCAAAAATATGGGGGTCAGTTCTCCCTCCCTCCCTTCCCCAGCAGCATTACATTCCACTGCTGCTCCACGAAGCTATGATTCCCAGATCACCTTGAACTCTGCCACCCATTGCCTATACCTGGGGTGCTGCTTTCTGAAGTCAGAATGTGCCAACAGAACGAAGTAAAGCAGCAGGTGCAGACTGCAGCGAGTTGCTCTGGGGTACTTCTGGCCCCCTTCCCTTAGGCGGCATCTCGGGCATGTGCCCCACTTGTTCACCTCATAATACACTATTATTAAAAAAAAATGTTTTTGCAGTCTTTTAACTTTCTGGATCATTCACTATATTTAGGAGTATTTGAGACCATCTTTTACTACTTGTATATTTAAATGATAAATTATTTATGTATTTATGAAAACACATGATGATTTGCATCCATGGCATGACAGTTTTCTGTTACATAAGTATTATCAACATATTTTTTTCAGTGGTAAATTGTTGATTAGAATTATGATTTTCCTCCTTTTTCAGACTTCCAATCATTTTTGTAATTTAAAAGAAACTAACATCTGAACTGGACTCCTTGAATAAACTGAAATAAAACATTTTCACTGTGCTTGAACAAGAAGCTACTGCTGTAAAAAGCTTGTTTGACACTTCATAAAATCATGGTTCCAGGTGACTTACGCCATTCAGTGATTTTGATTGCAGTAATAGACTGGAGCTATTTAATTTAACTGTTTTCTGTGTATTGTGAATTATAGTAAATTTTGACTTTAAAGTAGATTAAATATAATTTGATATCATGACAAATATTTAATTTAAATCAAAATATGATTTAAATTGAGATCTCGGAGTCAAGGTTTTTTTGGTGCTCTCTGCCTGAGGCATATGCATTGGGAGAAAATATTTGAGCGGGGAAAGGGGCAGGCTGGGGGTGGTGCAGGGTGTGGTGTGGTGCGCACCACCTGATTTCCCCCCCCCCCCCTCCCCCCGGCACAGTCTTAGCAGGGCCAGCAAGTGCTGCTGCTGTTTGCAGCCGAGGAGTGCACAGTGTGGTGGGGGTACTGGGTGCATTGCTCTGGTGGCAGGACATGGTGGTGGTGTGACTGAAGCTGTGTTTGGGGGGATAAGCCCCATTAGCCCCAGCCTTCTGCCTCCTATGGTCTGAGGAAGGCTACTTGATGCCGCAAAACTTGTTCACCAGGCCTTTCCAACTAACTATATAGTTGGTCCAATAAGAGAGATCACAAAGAAATCCGTGTGCCTCAGACATGTCTTGATTTGTCATGGCTACAGCCACACTTCAACCCTATTACTTGACTAAAGATCTTGTTTTTATTTTTTTTTAAGTCATTTTCCCTCTCTTGCTTATCATATTTGTGATTTGGTTGATTTACTTGCTACTGTCAGTACGTACCTCATTTAAGGGAGTTTTCTTATCCAGATTCTGAATTCAACTGGCAATGGAATCTGTCAGATGTATAGCTATGTAGCTACTTTCTGTATGGTTTTAGGCATACATTTCAAAATATTGCTACTAATTTTCTCTACTATGTCTATATTCTTACGTCAATGGAAAACATATTAGACTATTTGGATTTACTTTCCAAAATATTTCATGAAGCTTGTTATAATCTTTGTCAGATCCACTTAATAAGAACACTTTCTTTTCTGGGATTGTGGTCATTTTTGCATGTGGGGAGACATAGAACATGTAAAACATTGCTTACACAAGAAATGTAATAAGTGTCTTTACTAGATATCTGAAAGGATGATACTTTTCTAGTTATGCACTCTCAGGCAAAATACCTGAAAAATGGAGTACTCTGCAGATTTCTTTGGAGATGTTTGTAGTATTTTATAAGGTGTGTAAATGCACCTTCTTTGAAATATTCATTTACTTTTTAATTGGGTTTATGTGTGGTAAATTGGAAGGGGATGTAATTTTGTACTATTTTACTATCTAGTTAAGGATTGTCTTACAAATAAGCGGGGGCAGAGGATTTGAATAAATATTTGTAATGCAGAACTAATGTGCTCATTATTTGCTAAATCTGTCTTTGTGATTTCACGAAGTGATGCCACTTAAGTCAGTGGTTCTCAACCTATTTAGACTTAAGGCACCCCTTGTTTAACTTATGTCATCTGACCACAACTTTTGTGAATTGAGCACAACCAATTTTTAAAAAAATAATGTATTTGTTACGTTGCTTACCTCCTTGCAGTGTGGGCAAGGCAGTGACCAGGAAGCCTGAGCTTGATCTTGAACTTATCTTCTCAGCTGCTTATTCCTCACATCTTGGCTAGGGGCAGATATTCAAAAAGCCCAAGCCTGAATTGATATAATCTTTGCAGGTTAGTCTAGCCTGCAGAGATTTAACTGATTTGCAAGTGGATAGACATTCACTTTTGAATCAGGAAATGCAGGCATATGGCTATGGTGGCTCAGGCTAGAAACTGGGGGGTGCTAGAGTGAGCCCCCCCTTCCCTTCCCAGAAAATAGCTATAGTGGTACAATTAGGTTTCTAGTTACCCTGATAAATTTTCCCATGTAGAAAAATCCTTGAGCCTTGTGCCTATTTCTGCTGCTGAGAAGCAGCTCCCCTCCCCTTCTTTTGACTATTATGTGTGGGGATTCGCCCCCTGTACCCTGCCGTGAAAACGTTGTGCTGGTTGGCCTGATCCAACATTCCTCTTTGCAAGGAGATAAGGATCCTGTCTGGCATGTGGGTTGCAAATCTGTTCCCTGAGCTGAGGGGGTGGGGGGCATAGCCAGGCCTTCCCAGGACACTATGATTAGGGAAGGGTTTAAACTCCTATCCTGGCCTACACAGTCCCCAGCTGGGGTGTGCCTGAAGGGGGAGGGGGAAGCAGCCATTGCTAGGCTTTTCCCTGCTTACTGCTCAAGGGGGGGGATTGTTGCTAGACCCCCTCCCCGCCCCGCCCCCCCAGCCTGCGGCTTACACTGAGGCAAAGGAGAGGTAGGGGGAAGGAGGATTATTTGTGTGGAGTGCATGCATCTGTTCATGATACTGAGCTTTCCACTGTCCCTGTCCCTGCTTCTTCATAGTGTCTGCAACAAACTGATAGGCACTGCATTCATTCCAAACCAAGTCATTTCTCATACCTCTCTCTGTCCCCTCTTGAACACTGACAGATTGTGGCCTTTGAAGTAAGCAAGCCAGCAGGGAGCTTATCAGAACATATAAAGCTTATCAGGCCATCAATACAACAAAGCCTCTCTCATTAGTTCAAACTCTTCTTAAACAGCTTTTTCCAAGGCATTTGTAAGGAAGAATGGAAGGACATTACCAGTTGATCTGCTGATTAGTTTAAAAAAGCCCTAAGTCGACACTGTTCTGTCTGCCTCTGTTCCAGTGAAATTGGACACACGGACACACGGGGAAAGCCAGGCAGATGCTGCTGTGCCTACAATCTCCATCTCCTTCTCAGCCAGCTGGAGCTTCAGCTAGGTACGAGCAGGGTGGGTCTAGCCCTGCTTTCTGGAGCAGACACCCTAGCCCAGCCCAGGGCTGTAGAGCATGGTGGGATGCAGGGGGACTGTGATTTAACTTAAACCATGAAGGGGTCTGGGATAGAAGTTCCATACACTGGTTTGACCTCAGTCAGTTAAACCTGGTTGAATGCAGTATCAGGCTTATCTTAAACCACTTCCAGCCATTTTGAAACTGGTTTATGTGCACTGAACTTATGTTTTGTTACAGGTTTAAACCAGTTTCTGATCACTTAAGCCGGTTTGCGTGTAACTTCTGTCCCTAGCCCTTGTGGCACTCTAGTGTGCCCTTGCACCTTGGTTGAGAATCACTGATTTAAGCATTAATATTACGTAAGCAGCAGGTTGAGTAGTGAAGATTAGTTTGGATGGTAACATTTTGCTCTGAAGATTCTATCCAAAATTATTAGTGATACTGGCTTTTTTACCATCTCCAATATTAATTGCTTCCTTAAGTCTTGAGAGATTTGAGTCTTTTCAACTTACAAGAAAAAATCCAGCTTCATATGATAGTAGCTGAATGTTATTACTATCTAATACTTGTTAGTAGTCTGCAGGAGAATATTCAGTAGAATATGCCCCTCTATTTGGGAAGTAACTTAGAAGCTAGCAAAGTTTTGTATAAGTGCCTGAAATTGAAAATATTCATTGATTTGCTTTTTTAATTACTAAAATGTGCATAAAAAAACTTAAAAGAACTACAGTAGGAAACTTAAATGGGTATTTCTCTTGTTCTTCTTTGGAAGGAGACAGCTGAGCATGACAAGTTCCCTAGATAATCAAAATAGACATTTTTCCAGTCCTCTTAATGTATTTATAAATATAGAATTAAATGAGTAAATCTCACTCTCTCACAAAAAAAAAATTACTAGAATATTTTGCGGGGGAGGGAAAATGTTGCCATAGTTTTACTTCTCTTGAACTTAGCCCAAATTTCTTAAAATTTAGAAATAAAGAAACTTTTCAGTATATTTTACTTTGCAATTGCTGTTTTAGGTATGGCAAACTAGAGAGGAAAAGAGCCAGATGTAACCACCATTAGATACGGGGGAGTGCTTATGACCCTGTGGGGTGATGGATGTGTCAGGGGGTGTTTAATAAATTAAGTATTTTGTTTTTACTTTTAGGCAATGTAAATACTCAGGCCTATTAAAACACTAGAAAATAACAAGAGCCATTCTGACATTTCATGAAAAGCCAGTACAATTACAATTACTCTATATCTATGAATGGCAGAAAAGTGACAATTCATGCATCCTAATTAATTGTCAGCAAATTTTTATGTGGTCTGATTTATTGTATCACAGTGGCATTGTATTCATCTTGGAGGAGGGCAGGGGCCTAAGTTGGGCACCTAGGCATATAAGTGCATGCTTGGAACAAAGAGAATGAAAGGTTCACCCTTTCATAAACCTTCTTAGGAAGAACCTTTCATCAAGGTTTCATTTAAACTAGAAGATTTTCCTTCTCTTAGTGGCAATAAACAGTGGTACTTCTTAAAAACAGTATAGAACCCTTGAAGACCTCAAAGCACTTTAAAAACGTGAGTCTCAAGATACCCTTTTAAGAGAGGGAGGAAGATAGTATGCAACAAAAACAAGTATTTCTTTTTTTGTGGAAAGTCTTTTGTTCTGGTATACAGATATACAAAACATATTTTATCAGGCAAAAAAGAAAGTGCTGTATTCACAGTAAGAATATGCATGCTTTAATGTTTCAGGAGTAGAGTTGTCAATAAAACCTTTCCTTTATGCCTAATGATTTAGAAGGTTAACTGGCAAGATCAGACCGCTTTTATTACCATCATCTACATTAGATGATGTTAGGAAAGTTAGGAAATTAAAATGTATAAACTCTTTAGGGGGGTATAGGTTGTAGCCATGTTGGTCTAAGGATATAGATAGGCAAGGTTCTTTGGGTAAATCCAATATCTTTTATTAGACCAACTAACATAGTTGAAAAAAATTCTTCTTTGCAAGCTTTCAGGTATGAACACTCATTGTCAGGGGTGACAAAGGGTGTTCGGGTGTTTGTACCTGAAAGCTTGCAAAGAAGAATTTTTTTCAACTATGTTAGTTGGTCTAATAAAAGATATTGGATTTACCCAAAGAACCTTGCCTGCTATAAACCCTTTAGTGCATTTTTACCGTTTTGTGCAACTGTTCATGTATTTGTCAAACGTTTGTTGGGCAATCATTTTTAAAAGTTACAATTTTAGAATAGATGCTGGCTTTCTCTTATTAGTTTCATTTTTTTTTTTTTTGAAGGTGCTCTTTGGAGGTGCTACAGTTTGTATTGATAATCTTTCGAGCAATTGTTCGTTATACATTAGATTTACCTGAACAACGTCTGTAGTTTCTTCAGGTATACAGGTTAATTATCAAGAAAAAAGATGACAGTTCCTTGAAGAGTTCACTCTAAGGTAGAGGTCTGTAAATGAAGAAATGTGTGTGCTCATGAGAGAGAGAGGAAGATCTATTATATGTGATTGGCCATATACACCAGAGGTGAGCAAAATATGGCCTGTGGGCCGGATCTGGTCTTTGTCTGGCTCATAGTGGGTGCCTTGGTTCCCTGGGTCAGGCACAGTCTAGCCATGGCACGTCCTGCTGCCCCCTGGGTATGCAGTGGGGCTGGGGTGGCTCCGCAGCTGGACTGCATTTCTAGGCAGCCCAGGTGGCAGGTGTGTCCTTCCAGCTGCCCTGCATCTCTGCTGCTGTCACCTCTGCCTCTGGGCTGCCCTGCAGGGTAATAGTGGCAGTGCAGAGCAGGCATAGGAGTGGAGTGTAGGCTCTGTGTGGCTGCAGTAGGGAACTACCAGCAGCAGGACGGGGCGGGGCCGCTTTCCCTCTATGCTAAGCAACAGCTTTTGTCCTGTGCCATCGCTGCTGCTGACTCTGGGTGGGTGAGCCTGGAGCAGGTGTGGGATGCGCAGGGTTGGAGCTATGCTGTGCAGTTCCCTGCTGGTACTGCGGGGCTGGGGCCAGCAGCTGTGGGTAGAAAGGCAGTCTAGCTGCGGAGCTGCCCCAGCCTCACTGCATGCCCAGGGGGTGGCAGGACACACCATGGGTGGGTGATGTGGGGCAGGCCAGTTTGGGGCTGTGCGCAGGCTCCAGCTGATCCACTCCAGCAGGGGTGAGTCCGGAGCGGGCGCGGGATGGGGGCTGGTGCTGCGCAGTGGTGGTGGCAGGGACGTGCCATGGCACATGCGGGCTCTGGGCTGTTGGTGCAGGTGCTGACTGGCTCAGGGGATGTGTACGGGGGGTCCCATGCACACTTCGCCATACCCACAAACCTTCCCCCACAAACACCACAACTACATCCTCCCTCATACACGCAAACACCACACCCACCTGCACTGACTCTCCAGGAGCACAGCCCAGCAGCATGGAGAGCAGCTGGGTCCAGCTGGTAAGTTTTGCAAGGGAAGGGGCATGGGTGGGGTAGATCGAGGCCTCAGTGGTGAGGGAGGGAGTGGGGCTGGGACTGGGGCAGGGGCAGGAGCTGCACAGCTAGGGTGGAGCGGGCATATCAGAATCAGATTAGTATCGGCTGATACGGCTCATTAAAAATAGGCCATCAGTATTGGCCCAAAAATTCTCTATTGGTGCACCCCTAACAATTTATGCTTTAACTTGAAGTAGGACATTCCCTGGAAGGGACATTTAGGCCAACTCAGGGATCGGACCTGCGACCTTGTCATTATTAGCACCATGCTGTAACCAGCTGAGCTGAACAGTTGCCTTTTGAACTGTTAGAAATATATCTAGAAAGACTTGGCGATGAGAGATGCCATTCCTGTCAGCAGTAGTGACATGTAGGTGATGCATGGGTGTGCATGCTGGCTGGTGCACCCCCTGACAGCAATGTTCCCAGGCAGGGGGGCAAGAGCACTGATGCCCTCCCTGAGAGCGCCAGCTGGGGAGTGTGCCAGGAGAAGTGGTTCCCCCCTGCAGCCGATCTCATCGACCAGGAAGTGCCAGAACCCCACAGCCCTGTTTGGCAGGATTGGCTGTGGGGGGATCCCCCCCTCCCCTGTTGCTGACTGCCTGCTGGGGGGACAAGTGCTCCCCCTGACTCAAGAGGCACCAGTTGCCCATGCCTGTCAGAGAAACTATGTAAAATTATGAGAGGGTAGGGATCATGGGAGCAGAAGGAGATCAGTTTGTTAGCAAAACACCTTTTTTCCATCAGAAACAGAATTTCTAGTGTCACTACAGCTCTTTATAATTAGTACCAGTTGACTGTTTGTTTACCATGTTGCTTTTTCAAAACACATCTTGAGGTAGCTTGTGTACTCTGTGTATAACTGCTTGTGTAGATGCATCTGAACTCTGACCATTATACATAGTTAAATTAGTGCATCAGCAGTATCTTTTTATTGGTGCTTTGCATTAAATATTTGTATGGAGCCATCAGAACTGAGGTTTTGTTACCAGTTTTAAAGTTCTGTTGCTGTAAATGACAGTTTCTGTAATGTTCCCTAACTTTATTTCTCTCCATATATTTTATGGCCAGTAGGGGGAGGCACTGGATACTGTTTTGTTTTTATCTCAACTTAACTTGGATTTCAGAACTTGGCTATTATAATGTCCTGTTTTGAGGGCTAGAAATAATCTTGCATCTTCACTCTAATACCTTGTCATAATTTACTTGAGCAGTAAATGTATATTTTGTGATCCAGCCAGTTGACTTCTAAAAATGTTATCCTGCTTTGACTATAGTAAATATATTTAGGCTTTCATTTTAAAACAGTTGAGCAGACAGTCCAGTAGTTGCGCGATATGGCTCAAAACTGAAGTGCTTAGATGATCAGTTTGTTGGTCAGACGGAGGGGAAGAAGGAACATAATGGAGCTTTAATCAGCAAACGTTTAGCTGTTTTAGATACCATCTGTTTTAACTTTTTTGTGATGGATTTTCTGAATTGCCAGATAAATGAAACTGAGTTTTAAAGCCTGAAATGCAAATGTATTGGTATTTTTTTTCTCAGACAATAGTACTGTGTGCAAGACTGAGTTTTTTATAATAGATTTGGGTATTGTAATTGAAGCGTGTATCTGCGTTTTACTTGAAAATCTTCTATAGTTTATAATCTCATAATTTACATTTTTAATATGTGGTTTATTTGAGGTTTTGTAACAGTAGTATAATCCATACGTATCTCAGTATGCAGCAACAAATTATTAAAAGTCTAATAGAATGTAGAAGTTGTTTGAGCATTGTTTTTAAACAATACTTAAGTACTTGTTTATGATTTTTTTTAAGCAAATAAAACTGGCAGGTATGTTTCATTTTGTTTCTTTTTTTTTTTTACAAAGTTTTGAGTTACTTCTTAACACTTACGCTTGAAATATACAACACTATGCACTATAGTTGTAAACAGCACAAATTATGAGATGAAAAAATTGAGATTAATTTGGGGTGCTCACTATGACCCACTGTCCTTGAAATCAATGGCTTAATCTCCTGCTGATTTCAGGGTTTAAGTTCAGCTGTTGTAAACTGTGTCTAATAAGGGACAGCTTTCTAAAACATTGATATCTGCTTAACTGCTGACAAAAATGTTTCAATCACTGTGCAAAAGCAAGTAATTTTTATTAAATTAGGAAAATGAAGAGAACTGTATTTGAGATGAAGGAATTTAATAAAATAGTATAGAAGTATAAAGCTTCTTCCTTTGTTTCCTTTTTGCTTCCTCATTTAGGTATGAAAAGAAAACCATTCTCTAAATGCCAACCAGTTGAGGTGATGAATCATTTTAAACTACTGTGATAGAAAACTTGTAGGTAAATCTGGTACAGAAATATATTTAGTAGTTCTTTCGTGTGGCATCAGATACCAACTTGCAAATCTGAGCCACTGTCTGCTCAATGTGTGGATTCCATCTGCCCTGTCTGGGCATTTATAAAGATTGCAGCTTTCGATCAAGTGCTGTGCTGTTTGTTGGACATCGCATTCACACAGGGGGCTGTCCAAGATGTTTATCTAGTGAAGTGTTCTTTTAAAGTAGGGTTAATATGAATGGGGGGGCAGGAACATGCCTGCACCCCTGCCCCTCATTCCCAAGGCACAGCCCCCACGTCCCTGCTGATAACCCTCATTCCCAACAAAAAGCCCCCTGGTCCTGCCTGTGCCCTACACTCCCGACTCAGTCCCCCACCCCCCTGCTGCCCCTCACTCGCAAGCTACAGTCCCAGCAGCCCTGCTGGTGCCTCTCACTCCTGCTGGAAGGGAAGGCACCTCTCCATTTCCCTGCCCTGCTGCAACCCTGATGCCAGCAGGCACCCACCCCACTCATGCATACACATGTGCCCGCACACCCCCTCCCCCCACAGTCCCCAAGCCCTGGCCTTACCTGCCTGCAACTGCTGAGGCTTACAAGCAGATGCACGTGATACCCAGACCTCCAATTGTCCTTCCCCTGCTCTCTGCAGCCCAAGCAGCTCCTTGCTGGGGCAACCCGGGAAATGCCAGGAAAAACTTCAGTGCTGAGCAGAGGCAGAGCAAAATCCCAGACATTTGTTGATATTTAAAAAAAAAAAAAAAAACTTCTCAGACATAAATGGGCGGACCCAAAAAGAGGACATGTCCAGAAAAACCGGGACGTATGGTAACCCTATTTAAAGCATCCGTATCCAGATCTCAGTCCGTTAAGCTTGATGCACACTTCTCTGTTAGTCATGCCCAATGGGGGACTCATTTGGTGTTGGTATAAAACACTGTAGGAATAGATCTGGCCCTTCCCAGCGGTTGGTTTACTCTGTTACTGCCTGTAGATTGGGTTTGGCATCCCCACTCTCTTCCAGGAGCTTGTGGGCTTCATGTACAAATAGCTTACAATTTTTTAAGCCTCTTCAATCTCCATCCGTTCAGGTCTTCAGTTAACAGTTGATGCAGCAGGTGATTTTTGTCATCTCTTGTCTTCTTTGCTAGTAATGATCTTAAGGTCTGTCTTCTTATGTTTTTGTTGTTTGTATCTGGGTTGCTTGGGACTATTGACACACAGTAAATCCAGAGCAGATTCTTAATAACTCAGTTTCTGCAACAGGTAACCAGGTAGATGAGCAAAGCTGTACAGTTGCTGCACTACTGATGAGTTACGAGCAGCATCCTGCCATCACCAGCGGTTTTAAAGTGAGTAATGATGGCCTACATTTTTTCCAGGATTTAAAGTAGAGTTGCTAGAAGGTAATGGTTCTGTTTCATGACAGCTTAAAAGGCTGCAGCATTTTGTTTTGTCCTATTCCGTCATCAGACATAATGGTCAGGTTTTTTATGTGGGTCTTTATTAGAGCAGAAGTGACCAGGGAGCCGCATGGATCACAGAAATCTCTGTGATGAAAACTTTCTCAAGATTGCCACACCCTGGAATATTCTGGTTTAGAAACATGTTTTGAAGAAAATAGTTTGTCTAACTAACTGTATTTAAAAAAAAAAGTTTATTTGCAGTCTTGCTTTAATTGTCTAGGTATGGGGAAGAATTGAATTCTACCTCCTGTTGAAATGAATATGGTAATAAGTTGAAAAAGTGACCAAGTTAAAGCTAACTGTGTTTAGAAAATGTTCTTAATGGGAACTTCTCCTTGTATCCAAGTTTCCAGATCCAGTCTAATGGATCTTCATCCTTGACTGTTACAAAGAAGTAGAATGGAACTCTATCACTGGTTCAGGAAGGAAATCTCATTATTCTGAAGACCTTCTGAATTTGCTGTCTTTGCCCACAAAGCACGCTGGAATTGCAGAGTTCCCTGCTAGAGTTTGATCATTAAATAAAAGCAAAAGAATAGAAATACTCAGTTTGGCATTTCATAGAGATCCTGGTTTGGCTCTAGGTTTTATTTTGCTGCATCAGCTCTGCTGTGTTGTCCTTCCTCGGCTTGATGAGTTGACTTTTCAGACATGGTAGACCAACCTCGAAGGAAAATGGGAAGTTAGTTTCTGGTGAGCTTGTTTCATTACTTTGGAAGAGCATGTGGCTATATTTTTCTGTGTTGCTGTGATATCAAAAAGCTCCATGAGAATTCATTAAAGTCCTGACTTTCCATGGCTAAATCTGTGCTGTACTGACTCTTCAGTTCAAAGTGGATTTAAATATCACTGATAGCCATGGTTAGTTGCCACTCTGCAGGGAAACGTTTGTTTGGTAGAAAGCTGCCAAAAGCATTGCCATAGGGTAGATATATTAATACTAGAGAAGGAATATTTTGGAGTAGGGCTATGTACCAAATGCAGTTCTCCGTTATTAGAAATGTGCCACTGCAGATCAGAGTTATACACTGTGGTTAAGCAGCTTAGCATCATGAAGCCAAAATAGCTCCTTGATAAATCCTCTCTATCTACCATATCTGAATTCTGCTCATGTGTGGTGCAGAATTTGCACTTAAAACTTTAGAGGTAGTAGACATGTAGTTTACCCATAAATAGTAACTTGGCTACTATTCCAGAAAATGCCATCTGCTTTAAGGTGATAGATTCCAAAATGTTTAAGTCTGGGGTACTTTTTCTTTCTTTTCCAATTAATGTATTCCTATTCCCAGAGGGTATAGATGTATTAGCTTTGATCTTTCATTTCTTTTATCTTGCACATTCTGTAGAGCAAGGGTGTCCAGTTTTTAATAGTAGGGGGCTGCACACCCTGTGGGCTGCAGACACTTGGGACGTGCTTCAGGGGTGACCCTCATGGGGTTCCACATCCTTTCCACAGGCAGTTTGGGCTCTGCTCCATCCTGAAGATCCTGAACAGCACAAGTCCCTCCCTGCCCCTCACCACCATACTGCCCCCAGAAGTTAAGGTAGGAACTAGAGCCCCTGGCTATCACAGCAGCAGGAGGAATGGAAGGAGTGGTGGCCAGATGAAAGCCCACGGGTGTCATATTAAAGTGTCATATTAAAGTGTCATGGGCCATCAGTTGGACAACCCTGCTGTAGAGGCTTAGAGTAGATGTGGTTGTTTTTTGGTATTTGTTGTTTCCCTCCTCCCCTTCCCCAAGTATAGACTGGTCGAGGTCAAATTATAGTGACCCGCCCAAGAATAGTTTAATGTACTCTATTTATTTGCATACCACACATACCTTTTTCCACCAAATCAGCCCCCGCAGCATTGTGGTGCATGCCTTAAATAAGGAAGCCGTTTTTTCTTTGCTGGAAAAGAAGCAAGCCTGGAGACACTGTGCTTGCCATGCAGCTGGCAAGGTATTTGCTGCTTGCGTCTGGCTTTGCATGCTGAAGGGGTGCAGTCCTGTGTCAACCATCTCACAGCCACAGCTATTGGCTGAGCACTAAAGATTGTTCCTGAAGCAGCAAGTTAGTAAGTTACTGGTAGTATCTTGATGAGGCTTGTGGTGTAGAAACAATACTTTATTTGCAAGAGCTTCATATAAAGAGTTATTTCCAGAACAGCAGTGCAAATCCTGTTCCTGCCCTTTCAAGGTCTGGGGCCTAACTTTGTATGACAAAGTCCTGAGAGCATAAAATGTCCAGGAAGTGTGGCATCCTAGGAGACCTTCTGGAATTGTAGGGCAGAGCAAATAAGTTTATGAACAAGCTGGGTAAGTGGGGACAATGTGGGCTGGATGCTGAAATATGGGATAGAATGTAGTGGGAGCAAGTTGGCAGCGTTGCATAAGGTAAAGTGGGGAGTATAAGATGAGAGAGAGGATTAGTGATGACAATATGGAATGAGCAAGAGAGTTGATTCAGGACTGAAGATCAAACAAGAAGGGGTGAGGGGAAGTGAAGTGGCAAGCAAAGAGGGCAGTGGGTCGTTATCAGTTTGGGAGATAAAGTTGCTGTGGATAAAAGTGGGATTTTGTGAAGGGAAGGATAACCAGCTGCCACAGTATGAGGGAGAGTGAATAGGAGAAAGATACAGGATGCCTGCCAAAGGATTTGGAAACATCTGAAGCCCCAGGTGGGGTGGAGGATGTTTGCTGGTAGTAGGGCCACTTATGGTTCTTGACTGACTCACGGATTTGGAGTTGATTTGGCAGATTTGGCTTGGAACACGAAAAATTATCTTAAAAAAAAAAAAAAAAGAAGAAGAAGAAAGATGCAGGGGGGAGGGAATGTAGTAAGAGAGTTTTGAGCAGGAGGAGAAGTAAGTGGAATGGGTGGTGAAGATGTTGAAGAAGGCCAAATGGAAGAAGATATGCCAGGGTCCCTCCCTTTCTGTTTATGCATAATGAAGGAGAGCAGCAATGATAGGCTACAATAAGAAAAAAGAACTGGGAGGTAGTCCAGGTAGGGAATTCAGGTTTCGGTAACTCATAGGATAGTTCTGGTGATTTTTGAGATTGAGCAGACATTTTGAAAGGAAGAGGGGATGGAGTAAGGGTGAAGGCAAAGAATAGAAAAGGTGGGAACTGAAGAAGAACATGTGTTGCAGGAGCTGTTCTTATAGGTAAAAAAAAAAAATAAAAAAAAAAAAAAAAAAAAAAATTGAAGCAGGATGTGCAAGGTAGGATACGAACTATCAGAGAGGACTGAAGGGAAAAGTGTATGTTTATTAACTACTAACTTACAAGGGGGGGGGTGTACATCACACACACACACACACACACACACACACACACACACACACACACACACACACACACACACACACACACACACACACACACACACACACACACACACACACACTCAATCACACAAAATCAATCAATCAACCTTAAGTGTTGCTCTCAACCTCCCTGCCCACTTGTTATCTTGTAGCTCTCACCACATCTGCATGCAGCCTGCTTTCTGTTTTCTAGGACTCTTGAAGACCAGTCTTGTCTCCTTTTGTGCTTGTCTATAAATATGAGCAGCAGAGATAGGTGGTGAGGTGCAGAGGGCAGAAAGGCAGGAACAGGAAATTGTTGCTAGTGAGCTTCCTGAGTTTGCAACCTCCAGTGCCCAGATGAGTTCCAAATATACTCCAGGAACAGGGGAGACTGGGAGGCCAGTTTGATCTCAGATCTTGATGTTCAAGAGTTCTACATCAGGCTGTTCTGCCCCTGGGGGTCAAACGGGAGGTTTTTGCTGTATATAGTTGGTAGATTTGGACTTGGGGGTTAGTAAAAAGTCTGTTCTTAAATATCAGCATAGACACATTCTAATACAAAATGTCTAGATAGAAAATAACTTTACAGTCATAAAATGAACTCAAGTTAAAAAAGACAAAATTCTGCCAGAAAAGAGAAGTTAAGTTTGCAGTAGCAGTGAGGAGAAGAAATTCTAGTTCCAGAAATCACTCACTGTACTTCTGCAGGGTGTAGCTGAGGGGTGGGAGCTGCGAAAGAAATAAAGCCTGTTTCCTTTCAAAGGTTTGTATAATTATTATTGTTCTCAAATAATCAGAACGTCAGACATTTTCTCTTTGTGGCAGCATTTGAAAAAGTTATTAAGCTTTTATCATAATTCAGCAAAGTGAACTGCATTGATTACACTGGTATATTTTTAAACTATAACTATATTTAAAAATATATTCTTTAATGCATTACAGCATATAAAATATTTGCACTTTTCAGAGAGTTGCTAGGTTGTGTGGGGAATGAGAGACTATTTTATGAGAAGCTACTAAAAGCTCAGCTTGTTCAGCCTAACGAGCTGAAGACAGAAGGAGTGTGATCACACTCTCTAAATATAATCTGGGAAGAAAAGCTATTTAAGCTAATGGACAACATTGGCACAAGAACAAATGGGTGTAAGCTGGCTGTGAATGAATGTCAGCTGGAAATTAGAATAAGGTTTCCTTATCATTAGAGAAGAGAGGCTGTAAAACAGCCTTACAATAGGGGTAGTAATGGCAAGAAACCCAATTGGCTTTAGGATGGAGCATAATCAGTTTATCAAAGGGTTCCATAGTTTAATTCCGTGCAATAGCAAGGCACTCTTACTTTGTTCCAAATGATTTTGCTTGATGTCTAAACAATGATTGTTATATTAATCGTTTGAGCTATGGATGAAAAGATAGAGAGCGCGTGTGTGTGTATGTACGCAAATTGGCAATTTTTTTACATTTTTGCAAATTTACTATGTTGTAAGCTTGATTCACTGGTTGGTATTTGTTTCTCTTAAGTCATGTTTTTGTTTTTGTGTCAAAAACACAGGTATATTTGACACTTTTGCCAAATGAAATGCCAGGAAAGGTTTCTTCTACTGCTGCCTGGGGCTCCTAGCAGTGTCATCTATTTATTTCATTGTACCCAAATATAAATTTGTATAACTTAAATTATTTAACTTCAGAATTTATATATTTCAAAATGTGATTGTGTATATTTATAGCTGTACATGTTAATATTTTTTGTCTTGTGGTTTCATTTTTCCAGGTATATGTGGAATTTGATGACCTTGAATGGGAAAAACGCGAGTGGATTAAAGTGTATGAAGATTTTGCAACCTTCTTGGTGGAATACCAGCTGGTCTGGGCAAAAAGAAAGGACCCAAGCCAGACTCAGGGATCAAAGATCAAACAAATTCAATGGCCTGCACTGGTAAGACATTTGAATAGTAGCATTTATCAAGCTGTTTTAACCTGTATAACACAGAATGCTACTAGGAAGTTGTCTTATTTCACTTCAGTTACTTTGAAGTTGGTGGTTGATTTCCTCACCCCAAACTCTTTTCAGTTTTGAGGCTCATCAAGCCCATGTTGAAAGGAGTGATATTTGATGTTAGTCACTCAACTTATTTTTACGTGTTTTTGACTATGATAAAGCTAGACTCTTCATTCAGATAATTTAAATAAAACTAATAGCATGTTTCACAGTCAAAGCCTGTTAGCAGCATGCTGTAGTGCTACACGGAGGATTAGAGTTCTTAGGTAAAAACTTGTACTCCAGACTTTGAGACACAAGTGGGATTGGGAGAGACTGTCATTTCCCCCAGGGAGGTAGCAGCAGAGCTAGGAATTTGCATAAAAGTCTAGAGCAGTGGTCTCCAAACTTTTGAAAGTGAAGATCACTTTTTGAAGTAAAGGGCAATCCAGGATCTACTGCACTCTCTTCCCACCCTCCAGACTGACCTGCAGATTGAGGCCCCTACAGTAAGGCAGCGAGTAGGGCAGGGGCATGGGCAGGGTGAGTGGGGCCCAGGCCGGGCCGGGAGAGGGTTGGAGCCCAGGTGGCTTGTCCAGGCAAGGAGAGCTTCTGCCGCTGCATGCATCCTGGTGGAGGCCTGGGAGGACACGTGCCCCACCCCGATCTTTGCGCAGGGTGAGGCAGCTGCTGTTGCGCACTGGGCTTTGCACAAAGCCTTGGGACACAAAGCCTCAGGGTGCAAAGCCCAGCACGCAGCGGCAGCCACCTTGCCCCAGACACAGATCCGGGGGGGGGGGGGAGCTGGCATGTGCCCTCCGGGCCTCTGCTGGGGTGCATGTAGTGGTGGGAGCCCCCACCATGTGCCTAGATGAGCTGCCCAGGCTCGGACCTTCCTTCAGCCCAGCCAGAGTCCTGGTGGTAGGGGGCGTGGAGAGGGATTGTCCCACTCACCCAGCCCAGCCCAAGCAGCAGGGGGCACAGCTCAGCCCAGCCATGTGTGTCCTGCTGCTCCTACATCCTGCTGCTCCTGGACTGTGTCCCGCCACTCACTATTGTGGAGCCTCTGATGGTCAATCTCAGCCTTGGGGGTTAGCCCCCCCAGACTGAGATCAACTGTCAGGGGCTCCTCAATCGACCGGTTGGTGACCACTGGTCTAGAGAGATGGTGAATGCACAAAGTTTCAATGTACAGGCAACCCCTGCTTAACGCGGTTTCAGTTAGCGCTATTTTGCTATAGCGCTCATTTAGAATTGATACCCGATTCCGCTGAGCGCTCAGCCAGTTTCGCTATAGCACTCAGTGGAATTGGAGTTTCGGCAGGCAGAGAGAAGTGGCGGTGGTGGCAGCGAGTGGAAGGTGAGTGGGTGGGCAGGCATGAGGGCCCAGGGCAGGATGGCAGAAGCACGGGCCCAGGCTGGCACCTGGTGCCGGAGCAGGCGGGGGGGGTAGAGACAAGTGGCTGCAAAAGAGTCAAGGAGCGCAGGACCCAAGCCACTGGCTGGGGCGAGGGCCAGCAGGGGCCTGCACCCAGGGTGGGGGGCAGGATCATGGGGCCTGCTCTGGTGTGTGGGGCCCGTATCAGGGCCAGTGGAAGTCTGCACTCAGAGCAGGGTGGCAGGAGCACTGGTGCTTGGGCTGGAGCAGGCAGGGAGGTTGGGAGAAACAGTAGCAACAAAGGGAAGTAGCATGAGGCTCACACCAGTGCCTGGCGGCAGGGGCCGGTTCCCGGGATGGGACGGCAGTAGTGCCAGTACCCAGGCTGGCAAGTGGGGCCAGAGGGGCTGGCAGGCAGGTGAGGGGGATGGGGAGAAGCGGCAGGAGTGACAAGCGTTAAGGGGGAGCTGGGCATGAGCATGGGACCCATGTCAATGCCCAGGGCCAGGACTGGCGGGGGCCCAGAGCGGGGCAACTGGAGCACAGGCCTAGGTTGGTATGTGGGGCTGGAGCACTGGCAGGTGGGTGGGGGTGTGGGGAGAGGCAGTGGCAGGGCAGGCAGTAACCAATTAATCTCTATTTACATTCATTTCTATGGGGAAATGGGTTTTGCTTAGCACTCAGTTTTTCTGGAACCAATTAAGAGCACTAAGTGGGGGTTGCCTGTATTCATCCTCATGCCTTTGCCTCTGGAATGATGCCTAGATGCTGAAGCAGCTGAGAAACTAAGAGAAATATTCTCCCTGTTTAGTAGGAAACTACAGCTTTTGCTGACAGACCCTCAGGGTTAATCAGATTCTGATGAGATCATCTGCAAAGGAATAGACTTAGATCCCTTTCTTGCTGCAGAAGACTTCAACTAGTGGAATACAAAAGGAGAACTGCAACAAATCTGTCAATGTGATGAAGTCATGTAGATGCTTGTTTAGTCGTGATTGATTTTAGTGTCTTCAACTGGAGCTTTTTTTTGCTATTGAAAATTGGTAGTTTTGACTTGTCTTGATAAAGCTATGGTTTTCTTTTTTTTTTTCTGGTTTTGGCCATTATCTTGTATATCTAGTCACAGACTTGTCCCCTCATGCCTTTCTCCACAATAGATATCCTGAGTTGTCTTTTTTGATTTAGTTCTCTGACTGTAGCGTTCATTGGACCACAAAGAGTGTCCAGCTTAGCAAGTTCTGGAAAATGTCATTTGTGAAAGTGGCACAGGAATTGTTCATGATGGACTGGTTGGTCTGGTTCTTTGTTCAGGCTAAGATGGCTCAAGGTTGCAAAAAAAATGACAATGAGTCTCTGAGTGCAGGGTTGTCCTGCTGCTGCTGCTGCAGCTTTGGGAGAATTCTGTTTCTCAACAAAACAGGCCATTGAATGGGACTTGTACTTTTTCAGGCATTAGGTTTTTTTGGTAAAACTGGATGTTTCTTTGGGTGAAGCAAGTTTCTATTTGTTTCTTAGAATGCACACCTTCTTAATATGTCTCTGAGTGCTTGCATTTACAGTAAACTCTGATTTGCCACTTTAAGGAGAATGCAGATAATGGCATGTTATTGAATGGCAGGGTTGGGGGATGGGAGTGAAGTGATGCTGCTGGGGAATCGGAACAAAGCTAGTTTAAGCAATAGTGGCAAATTAACTAGAGTTTTTTGTGTTCAGCTTCCTCACAGCTCTGAACACATCCATCTTGCTGTGTATTTACTTGAATCTAAGGCTAGCCCCCACCCCCAACATAGGGGAGGAAAGGTGGCTGCTGCAGCTCTAGTCCTAATGTAGGCTGAGGGCCAGAGCTCCAGCAGCCTCCTGCCCTCTTTGCCTTCCCCACCTCCTCCCCCCCAGCCCCACTTGCCCTCTGCAGCTTGTGCGCCTTCCCCCTTACTGTCAGATGCCCCTCAGCTGCGGCTTGGCCCATGGAGCTTGTGGAAGTGGTGTCCCGTGCCTGGCCAGTCAGCAGCACTTATACTGCCACGTGGCCAGCGGGGACTGCACTTCTACATGCTGTAGTGCTATGTTCCAGGAGGGAACAGAGCTTGAGCAGCTTTTGACAACAAGGGGTGGGGAGGGGAAGAGGCAAAGACTGGGGAGTGGGGGAAAAGGGCAGACATTTTCGAGTAAAGGGCAGAGGCTATGGGGAGCTAGGGGGTAGGGTGTGCCAGTGGCAGGGCAGACAGAAAGGCTGAAAGGGGAAGAAGTAGAGGGGGCAGAGGGCAAGGGGGCCACCTGATCCCCCGCTCCCCCTTTTCCTATTATAGTCGTGAGGGGGAGGGGGCACAAATTTAAGAAAACCCTCCAATAATTAGATTCTATACTGGAAAATTATAAATTTTCTATATATAGAATCTAATTATTGGGGTGTTAACTTAATATTGGAGTAAATCGAGTATTTTGCTTTCATTCTATCCCAAGTACTTTAGGGAGCTTCCCTGTCCTTTTATGGGACTTTACAAGGCTATTTCTCTTTGAACTCTGCCTTTGATTTGAGGGAGGGATGGTAACATTCATGGTGACTTCCTTAATCATGTATGCAGGCCTGATCCTGAAGGGAGCAGATGCTTAGAATTGAGTCCCAGACTCAGGCTTGTTGAGAGAGACTGCTTCATGCAGTGGGTGATATAATGGCTTGTTTTAATCCATTGCTGTTGTAGTACCAATGGCATGTATCTGCAGCCTATCCCAAGGTTGCCATTTGTTCAAGCCAAGCAGGCTACTACTACCCACTCCCCTGCTATATTGTGGTGAGGTGCAGCAATAGCATGGTTTTGCACGCTGATATAAGAGTAATATAAATTATATCAATAAGAATGTTTAAGATACTGGGTGAGCTAAGGAAGAGGTTTAGGGGATGAACTTTTTGTTCTTCTTAGCACACCTTTTCACCCACAGTACTAGGAAAAAGTGCCTCTTCAATAATAATTCTGGTTAAGGAGCTAAAACAGCTAAAACAGTGGGTGCTACTGTTTCTGGCATGCACACCACAAGCTTCTTGAGTGTCACTCCAATCCCCATTCACTAGAGGCTGTATGGGCCACTTGTGATGCACGTGCTGTGGGTTGGCCAACACTGTTCTAAAGAGTTCACTAAATGGGCTAGATCTTCTATCCAGAGCTGCCTTAAATCCAGATTTGAAGGACTTTGTAAATGTTAGAGAAATTTTGATAAATTTAGATTGAGTGCCACCATTACAAACAAAAACTTTTTGTCTGTCACTTGCATAGCTTTGAAGGAAAAGAACTTGTGGCTGCATAATAGGCCTGTGATCACCTAGCCTTAAGTCAGGAGTGAGAAGGGAAACATCCAGCGGAATGTTTGTCGACATTGGGTCAAGAAAAATGTTCCTTTTGCTCATATACTTAAACTTCCTCTTTTGATAACATGTCAACACCCTTATGCAGTAGAACAGAAGCCTGACACGAGACCAGAGTAGGGCCTGCTGCCTATATCTTGATGCAGACAAGACACTAAAGTTAGGATTGGGAAAACAGTGGGAAGATGAGAGTGAAATTTTTATAAATAAAGGAATGTCAGCTGTTCTGTAAATAAAGCTCTGAATCTGGGATTGTTATATTCAGTGCTATGTCTGAATGACCAAATATTTATGCTTGGTTTATTTTTAGTTATAAGCACAGCTTTTTTCTGAATCACTTTCTCACATACATTTAAAACACTGCAGAGTCCAATGCCCTAATGTTAAATACCAGAAGTAAGACTGCCTGTACAATTTTAGTTTAGCTTCCTACAGGCTTGTGCATTATTGTATAATCTTTAAAAACATTGTATGCATTTCCTTTAGGACCCTGTCCTATTTGTATTAGAGATTCATCATCTTGTTTACTTACTCTTAATCAGCATGGCCTCATTCCTTATTTGCTGCACACTGCTGAAGCATAGCTCTGA
>NW_005842032.1:2755401-2766880 GCF_000455745.1 Alligator sinensis | reverse complement strand
CTGAACCCTAGCTCTGAAGATGGAATTATTTATTTCGTCACACTCCACACTCTAGTATCTGAGTATTTTACAAGTACTGGTGAATTTATTTTCATAACACCCCTAGGAAATGTGGATATTAGCTTCATTTCACAGTTGAGGGTTCTCTGAAGCATACTTAGGTCAAAGGTTTCTTTTATTTTTGAATACTCCATTTGTGAACACACAGAACCTGGTATGTAATTAATAGGTTCAAAATGAGTTCTGTTGACTTCAGTTGCAGGTGTGAATGCTCAGTACTTCTGTAAATCAAAATGCAGTCAGGCTCCCAGAAAATGAGGAATGAACCATTAGTGGCCAACCTATTATGGCATGGAGACCTCTTAGCAGAAGTAAGCATAGACTCTATCCAGGGTAGGATTCATATATTTCATCATAAGACCATCTTTGTGCAGTCTCATTCAGTAAATAACTTCCAACTTTTGTAGTAAATGAAGCAAGGTTCCTTCATTCACTACATAGCCCTCGCTGATTCCCAGAATATTACCCAATCTGTGCATGGAAGTATCAGAAAACACTTTCAAAGGGAAATAGCTATTATTCACACAAGTACTTATGTTGCCTTTTCTATAAATGCTTATAGGTAGGAGTGAGAATTTTTTTTTCAGCATCTAGCCCATAAATAGCTTTACTACTTTTAAAAAAAAGGGTATGTAAGTAGCCTTGATTCTATCACTTCTAAACAGTTTGTGCTTTAACTTTGCAACCTTAACTTTTTTTTTAGAAGATTATTTTGTGTAGTTTCCTAAGGTGTGTGTTTGTTTTGTTTTGTTTTGTTTTTAAGCACTGAAAACACATTCTGTCATGTGGCATCATTGTTACTCTGAGTTGTCAGCAGGGTTATCAGGAGTAACTGATAACAATAAATTATTACTATTAAATCATTTGTGTTACTATAGCACTTAAAAGTTCTGATCATGAACCAGGAACCCACTGTGCTAAGTATACAAACAGAGAATAAAAAGTCTCTACATGAGAGAGCTTATAATTTAAGTATGATATAAGAGACCCTCAATGGAGGTAGGCGACTGAGAAAAGCACATGGAAACATTGAGAGCATTGATCAGCATGACACGCAATGGTGTTAGCACACCAGTCTTTTGTCAGGTAAAATGAGGACAATGAAGCAGCTCTGTAGATTCTGAAGGGGAGCATGACACGTGCAGAAGTGCATATTTGAAAATTTACTAAGTGGTAGACGGAGGCAGGAGTTGATTACTGTATAATACAGGTGGATAGGTAGAATGGAAACTGGCTATGAAGGGCCTTGAAGTTAAGTCAAGCAGCTTATGACTGATGCAATAGAAAATGAAGAGCTAATGGAAGAATTCCAAAGAGTGAACTGGTCATAGATGTTAGGTGAATGTTCTCTCTAGCAATACATAGTGAATATGTATGATGAAGATTGCATTTGTCTGGGTTACAGGAAAAGAAGTTGTGGTAATTGGGTTGCAAGATGAAAGATGAAGTTGTGTGTGAATTGATAAGTACCATTGTATGTTAAACATATTAAGATGAAAGACTGCAGCTTCAGACAGTTTAGATGTGGAGACATTGGAGGTCAGAGTTAAAGGTGATGCTCAGTTGACGGTGTTGAGTGGTAGGGAGGTGGGTGTGTGAGGGGGATGACAGATTAAGTGCTTGGTCACAGCTGTGTTTTGTTGGAGGTGACGAGTAGACATCTATGAGAAGTCAGAGAGAGGTGGACTAAGATTTTATTTTAAACAGGAGGAAGTAGAGCTATGGTTTGTCAGGATAGAGATAATAATTGAACATGTATTTGCAGATGAAATTACTTGGATATAAGGTGGGGGGGGAGTGGAGAAATGAAAGGAAGAAAAGCACTCGAATCCTCAGAGAAACTTGGAGGGGAGATATGGAAGATGTTCTGATGGAACAAATAGAGAAGTCAAGCAACCACTAGTAGATGGCAGTGTCATGGAAGCCTAGGAAGGACAAGATTTTAAGCAGCAGCATAGTTAACTGTATTGAATGGTGGCTGACAGAATGTGAGGACTAAGTACTGTTTTTTGTTTCTGTTAGGAAAAGGTAATTAAACTACACTTTTAGTAGAAGGCCAGGTATGGAAGCTGGATTGAGGCTCTAGAATCAAAATGGAAGAAAGGCATTTCAGACAACTGTTGTGGATGGAATATATAGTTATCTTGGAAATACAAGAATGATGGAAGATGTTTACAAGTCAAAAGCCAAATATGGTCAAGTGTGATTTTCAGGTGGGTAGGGTGAAGCAGGTTTGCACTAAGGAAAGAGCCAAGAGAAAGTAAGAAATTTACTAGTTGGAAAAAGAGAGAGAGAGATCTGTGGTCACTGGGAAAACTAAAACGGTTGAAGAGGAGAACAGACAAGCTTTTTGGTGCCTGTGACTAGAGGTGGGAAGGAGAGATATGAGAGGGGAGGTAGAAATGTATATTCCTCCCCCACCACCACCACCATGCCCCAATCCAAATTTCTCTCGGCAGAAAGTAGTGAGATTCTGAAAGAATGAGGTGGCATCAAGAGGAGAAAAGGGTTGTGGGTGAGTTTAAGGTGGTGAAAATGTAGTTGGGATTGAGCAATGATCATTCAGTTAAATTGGAGAAGTAGTTTAGTTAGGAAGGATAGCAGAACTGAAGGAGGAATTCATAGTGGAAAAAGTTTACCAGTTCCATTAGTATAGATCAGACCAACACTGGAGGAAGATAGGCATTTTTTGCCTTTTCACAGGTATTTGCTGACAACAGAGGAATGATGAGCTCCAGGAATCTTGGGTTCCATTCCCAGGTCTGAAGGTTAGTATGCGCTACTAGGTACAGTCTTCTACCAATCCGCTTCAATCTGTCACTGTTCTATTACTGTCATCTAGCCCATCCATCTCAATTCCTCAGACTTCTCATTCCAGTCCTGGTAACATCATCCACTAAATCCTACTTTCCTTTTATTCCTTGTTGTTTCCTCAGCCAGCCAATCCTAATTCTCAGCTACTCATCCAATTTATTTTTGCTTTCTCTTTTTTTCTTTTCCCTTTCCCGTATCCCCCACCAACCCTGATCCAGCCTTCAGTTCTTATTTCCTGGGCTCGTCATCTAGTATGCTTCCCCCTTTTGCTCACTTGGCTCCTTATCAGGGTCTTTCTTTGACAAGTGAGATCCAATTCTCCTGAATCTCAGTCCAAGATAAATCTACTTTAACTTCCACCTCCATCTTTTAATTTACCTGTTGTTTCTCAGCCCCAATTTTCTCATGAAGTTACTTAACCAGTCTGCCTCCAACTAACAGTCCCATTCTCTGTCTTCTCCTTAACCCAAACTTCCCCTACCACTTGCACTGGTTTGGCTGTTGTCTCATCTGCAGCCTCTTCCATGCTTCTTAGAAGTTTCCCCGTTTTCTGATCAGGTAGGTACCTGACCAAACAGTCCGTGACTACCCAAAAGTTCAGTTGTAGGGAAGTCTTACAAGTCTAGAATGAAAACACACGCAGGGAATTTAACAGCAAAACTTCAAGTCTTTAAGCACAAATCTGATTTATGTTTTTCCAGAGATTTATAACTTTGTTTATGGGGGGGGGGTTATTTTTGCTTTGTTTTGTTTTTATTTTTCAACAAGATCGCAAAAGGCACATCTCTTCTAGGAAGACCAACCCCTACCAAGTTCAGTGTCTCCGAAGTGTGGTAGTGCTAAATCTTTAAAGAAAAAAATGGGGCCTTTAAAAGAAAGGATTGCCAGAATTTAATATGGACATAATACATTTTTTTTTATTCTGATCTCCTTCTTGGAAACGACAGACTACTTTTAACTGATTTTTTTCTGTGTAGCTCAAGGTAGATATCCAACATGGAAAAGTTATGCCCAAACAGTTTTTGGGCAAAGTTCTTGTAAGCAGTTAAAAATGAGGACTTGTAGGAAGTGTTGGACAAGCTTAGTAATAGGTGGTGCTACCATTCCTTTGTCACCAAAAGATTGGATTATATAATGTGTTCTGTGTTGGGTTATCTCTTAATATAATTTTGAACTTGAAGCATCCACAGAAAGAAGTACCAGTTTTGAACATTTAAATTATGTGGGATGGAGAATTAGCTATATGTTAATGTGTTGGGTTACTATTTTTTTTTTTTACTAGATGATTTGTGAAATGCTGAGAGCTTGGAAATATACATAGAAGTAAAGTAATATTGCTTTTCAAGTTTGGCTGTAAATGAAGTAGAGTTCAAGTATTCAGGAAATAAAGAATATAAAACATTCTCTAAGAGCTGATTTGCATAGTTCGGAAGAAATCCATGGACCTTAATATTCTGTCAGGATATTCTGAAGTCAGAAAACAAACACAGAATGTTTAATTTTATTCAAAGGAGAATTTTCTTTCACTTTTTTTTTTTTCATTTTTCCAAATTAAAATTACCTCTATCCACATTATACAATTTGCATTGCAAATTAAATTGGCCAATTCTCTATAAATTCTCTAATTCACTTTGAAGGTGGATTAAGTTAATTGCAAATTGAGTTAGTATGGACTGATCTTTATACTAATAGTGGCAGTCCTCCAGCTTCTATTCCAAGCTGCTCTGCATGACCCTGTCACCAGAATCACCCTGTCTGTTTACTTGTGCCCCCCTCCCCTCATTACTTTAGGATTCCATTTGCTGGATGTCACTTTCTGTTTGTGTATTGCACAGTCAGGATTTGGTCCATTTGCAGTTGGTCCATCTGCAGTAGCAGACCTTAGCAATATAGAACCTTTAAAGCCATGCAATACTACACCCAGGATCTCTGAACGAGGTCTCTGGGGAGAGGGGAATCCCTGCAATAAATGGGCAAGTAAAGCCATCACTAGACAAATGGCCAACAAGGGTGACTCATACTCCAACAAAAGCAAGGACCTCAGGTATATAAGAAAGCCAAGTACAAAAAGATCATCAAACGTGTTCTGTCACTCCTTACGGTGAAGAGTGGAACTGGACGCTACTTTATCCTGGACACTTGAACCTGATTTATGGTGAACATGCTAGAAGCAATTAAAGACTGTGGACCTTCTGGCCACCTAGAAACCCTAGGAACCAGGAGGTGGTCTTCCAGTTGTCCAGGATCTCTTCCTTATAAAAGGATATGAGACAGACCCTAAAGCCACCCACTGAACAGCCGTACAGCCCTGGAGATGAAACATCAACTAGTAAGTATCTTTTATGCTATATTGAACTTTTAGTAGTAATACAAATTATGAAATGCAGTTGGGGTCTGCTCTAGAACCTATGCAACCATCTGGTCAGAAATAAACTTAGGAGTCTTCAAGCTTTTAGCTCTGTAGTCCTCCAGCCCCACATGGAGAACATTTGGTTCCACATGCTGGGGAGGGTAGGGGGTGGTAGTATTTGTCTGTAAAGTATATTGCTGTCCCAAGAATAGAGATTTTGCTGGCTCTGGCCAAGGCAGCATTTATCTTTAAATTCTTCTTCTAGTCTCTTTCCTTGTCCCAGGTGACTAATGTGAAATCCCCTATTCTGTAAGTGCCCGCTTCCTTCCATTATAGAAACACAAATAATAAAAGCTTATAAAATAAATGTTTCTTGAAATGTAACAATCATTAAAAAAAAAAAGTAGCAAAACTAGTTCAGCTTTGATAATTGCCTTTTATGAATTAAAGATTAGTTATAGATATTTTATAGATAGTTATATATATTTTAGCATGGTGAGAGATTTCACAACATTTTAGCAATTCATTAACTACAAAGTTTCTGAGCAATTATTTTGGAACTATGTTTTGTTGTGTGCTTTCTTCTGGGGAAATCAATTACAATTTAAAGCAAAGATATTCTATTTTTGACACGTTGCATGGCCCAGCAACTTTATTCATTCTTACGTATGTTGGAAGGTCTTGTAGTTCTGTGGCACTTTGGGAGACATTCAAGTGATGAATATCACTGCATAACATGTGAGTTTGCCCTTTGCTTTTTTTTTGTTTAAAAAAAAAAAAAAAAAAAAAAAATCCCTTCTTTTCTTCCCAGTTACTGTATTTCACAGTGTGTAAGTTGAGTTTTGAAGCCAAATTTTTAACTCTTGAGATTCAACCATGCGGCGTCCCTTGGAAATGGTGCTGCCTGGACCCCTGGTTACTCTATGCGAGCTGGGGCAGCATCCAGCCCACTGGTATCCTGCCTGGCCAGCCCTGAGGGGTACCACTGCCACAAAGGGAAGACCAGGCCCCCTTTCAGCTCAGGGGCTGCTCAGCTTGCCAGCAGCTCACCCCCCAGCCCCAGGCCAGGTGGGGAGGCTCCACAACAGGAAGGATTGGGCCCCTTGCCACGTCTGCTTGAAAGCAGGCTCCTGCATCTGGTGCCACCTGGGAAACACGGGGTGTTGGGCAGGGCCGGGGTGGGGGAGGCTAGAGGTGTCAGGCAGGGCCTGATGAAGGCAGAAGTAGCGAGGGCCTGATCCTGCTTTTGGTAAATCCTCCCTGCCTGCCCTGTGGCCGGGGGCTGAGCTGCTGGCTGCCTGGGCAGTCCCCGAACTGTGAGGGAGGGAGGGGGGTCCTGGTCCTTTCCTCTGCAGTGGCAGCACACCCTAGGACCAGCCAGGTGGGCTGCCAGCAGGCCATGGGCTGCCTGAGCTTCCAGGAGCCTGATCTGATGTTCTGGGAGCCCACCAGCATGCCACCTCTCCCATAAGCCTGCCTGGGCTTCCAGCGCCTCACCCACTGAGGCAGGGTTGATTTATAATAGATCTACAAAAATCCTAACTTTTTTGTACACAGATATGGGGTCAACTTGTACACTGTGTCAACGTAAAATATGGTACCTAGGTCAGCATAGCATCCTCCAAATAAAGGACCACCTGCAGGGAGATGTAGTTGTAATTACTAACCACCCTTCTTGCACCCAGCCACTGTCCTGAATTTCTGCTTCCATTTCCCCAAGTTACCACTGTATGGCATGGAGTAACAGCAAATCACTAGACCTTGCTGTTCCTCAGTCCACAGAAGAATAACATTAATTGTAACAAGGTTTCTAGGCATGGGTGAAATGCATTGAAACAAGGCTTATAATCTTCACAGTATCCCAAGACCGGGAAGGAAGTAAGGATGGCATTTCAAATTTGATTTAAAGAAGTATGTTGTGGCTGCTATACTGGCTGAACAAAAAAATAACTGCTTGTTAATTTTTCTCTACTCCTACAGTTCCTGCACCTGAAGGACTGTGACTCTTGGGTGAAACCATTATCCAGGGCTTAACACCCATGTTCTCAGGAGTGGGGGAAAAAAAAAACCAAAAAAACACTGGATGAGCAAGACAGTTCAGAGAGCAGCCAGCCCCTCTGAAGGATCAAAGACCAGACTTGAGAAGGAAAGGAGAAAGACGCAGCTAAACAGAGTTGACCCAACAGAACCTTGCAGTGACCTGGATGATCACTGATTTGACTTTAAAATAGTATGGAAAAGATTGCATATGTGCAGAAGCAAGTCTTGGAGGTGACGCATTGTTTTTCTGGAGGGCATGCCGCTGGAACATTTCCAAAGAGCACAACAGCCTTGAGAGAGGTTCCAGATGTATTTCAGAGTTGGAGAACATTGCTTACTGGGAGTAACAGGTCTCTCTGCAGAGCCTTCTAATGGCAAACTTCCCACCACCCACATACCCCAGCAGAGCAAGAAGAGCAAATTGTGGCAACCCATTATTGGCTATTTAAACCCAAATGAGGGCTTTCTTCCAAGGCATTTAACACATCAAGGGAGAACAGCCAAGAAGAAAAATGGATGCATGCTCAGCTGTTAGCATGACAGCTCACAGATGTGCTGTTAACCCTTTCACTCTCCATAGAATATATACCACAGCATTGTTTGTTCTAAAGCTTCCCTTGTTTCATGGTGTTGAATATTAGCAATCTTAAATAGTTCTGTTTACTTAAATTTTTATTTGTATTATTTTTCAATAAAGATTATTTTAAAAAAAAAAATTCACAAAGGCACACTTCCAGCTATAAATACACCACCATTCTAATGCTGTTCAGAGCATTTTAAAATTGAGAAATTAATTCTGCTGTAAATCTATATGTACATGCCAATGATTAGGCTAGAATTTTCTAGTGCAAGTCTGTCATGTCATACTAAAATTTTGCAGTTTCTAGTGATCACCCCAGTTTTGCAATACAGTCATTTCCCAAATTGAAATGGTGGTGTGTGAATGAAGCTGCTTGATCCCCCACACAATGAAAGAAAAGTCCCCGAGTGCACAGAGCTTGGCATTAGGACCGTGTTCCATGGGATACCTCTTAGATCACTATGCACTTACTCCAGATACAGTTTTTGCTGTAACCTCTCTCATTGTTACCCTTGTATATTTCTTCTTCTGATTAGTTCCATAAGTAGCTTACATCAAACTTTATGCATACCAACCAGAGCCTTTTCCCCAAGGTAAAATGATTCAGGCATTCATGCCTTTTCCAGGCAACACCTTCCAAGTTCAAGTGATCTTACCCTAAGACTATTTTATGTAAAAGTTCTATCACTTACAGGATATTTAGAGTCCAAATAAACATGAAAAAAATCTGAACTCTTCTAGCCCTTCTAGGCTCAATCCTTGACATACTCTTTAGCTCTCAGGCTGTGTCTGGGCTTGGGCCAGTGTAAGTTAGTTATGGGGGGCCCCCAGACAAAGTAGTTATCCTCTGCAAGGGTGTAGGTTGTAGCCATGTTGGTCTAAGCACATAGGCAGACAAGGTTCTTTGGGTGAATCTGATATCTTTTATTAGACCAACTTAAAAATAGTTGGAAAACAATTATTAAGCAAGCTTTTGGGTTCAAAGACCCTTTGTCAGGCTAAGGAAGTTTCAGCAGTTGGTGTGTGCTCTTCCTGGATGGACTGAAAAGTAAAGAAGCCAGCCCCGCCTCTGGCTTCTTTACTTTTCAGTCCATCCAGGAAGAGCACACACCAACTGCTGAAACTTCCTTAGCCTGACAAAGGGTCTTTGAACCCAAAAGCTTGCTTAATAGTCCTTATCCTCTGCAAGGCCTATTTTCTGCTGGTATATTCTGGTAGGAAGCAGTCTTCCTCAGTCCTAGATACAAAACAAGGTGGACTTTTAACTCCTCATTCAATGACTGAAACCTGTCTCTAGGTGTTATTGGGTAAAGCTGAATAGCTCCCGCATACTTAATAACTAATTTGACTTATAGGTAGAGGGGGGAAGTCTGTCTGTAAGCATTTTGTTATCTTGCAGTGGCAATGCTCCTTCAGAGGGGTTGAAACCAGAAGAGAGGGATGAAAGAGCTGGTTCCTCCTGACCTGGGTGGTGCTAAACTCAGCAACAGAAGTGACAGCATGGTCTGAGCTGCCGATGGGTAGAGATGGGAGTGGAGAAATAACTAGTCCTCTGAGCCTGGTGCTTTGGGGTTTGATGCTGGTAAAAAAACAAACAAACAAACAAAACAAAAACACACACACCAAGAAAAACAAGTTAAGTTGATGGGCAATTCATCTCTACAGTCCTGTTCCCAACACCACTGAGCTGTGGCACTGTGGGATCCAAGGGAGAATGGAGTCTGTCTTCATGAGTTGTGTAGTAGATGTTGGAAAGCAGCTACTACTTTAGACTACAGGGCTCAGTGATACAGTGACAGAAGCTCATAAATAACTGCTACTCCAGAGGGACAAGAAAAATGTATTAATTTGGCTATTCAGTTGAACATTAGCTCCCTTGTCTCCTCAGCCTCCGTCTTCCTTTTGGCTTTTTTGATGATTGGAGAGCTGCAGACCTGATTCTGGCAAAGATTGCAGTGAGTTGCAAGGTGGATGAAGGTATCTTGTGAGCTGATCTGGCATATAGGCCATATCTCTGAAATGGACTCATGTATTTCAGTTTTAAAGAGGCTTCATTAAAATAGCTTTAGATGTTTTCTGCAAAAGGTAAGGAAATCCTTTATCCAGATACTCTTCAAGAGTTAATACAATTAGTCATAATGCCCATAACCTCCCCCACCTAATCCCGTTTTCCTTGCAACTATTCAAGGAACCTCTCCAGAAGTACTGGAAAGGAATGACTGTTAGGTTAATTAACATTAGCTTTGATGGACCAAGCAAGGAAATGAGCTGATGTGAGAAGTGTCTTTGGCTACTGATATCAATTGTACATTTCTAGAATAGCATTAATCATTTCTCTTTTACTGTGTCTTTGGTCCCCTTGTGTTGTTGTGTACTGGCAGTGTTCTGCATTTGGGAGAAGTATTTAAAATTGAATGATTTAAAGGTTAACCATCCCCAAGCTGAAACCACTTATGCTAGCAGACATTGCAAGATTTCAGTTATGCTAGAATATACATCAAAATAGGATAACAGTCTTTTGTTACATTATGTCTTGGACTCCTGTGTTCCTTTTCTTTTCTGAGTGATATTCATAGCTTCACAAGTGGGTTTTTAGGGTGTGTGGATAATAAATAATTCCTTGTACCTTTCTCTTTGTCCTCTGTGCTAATTTCTGATAGGATCCACAGAAAAAGTAAAACCCTTCCAGGTAGCTTTAGGTCTGCTCTTGCAAGTTTCAAAGGTCATTCTGATAAACCTTCTCTTTTTAAACTTGTTGCCCATCTTGACTTGTTGGGTGGGAGGTGGGGCATATAACTAGATTCCAGTGGTGTTATTTACCTTAGATTTTAATTCATAGTAAATTTCCTCTGTAGCAAGGAGCAGTGAGATGACTAGCTCTGCCAAGGTTATTGTCTGTAATAGCCCCTATGATGATACCTGGGTGTTGGGTAGGGGACAGTTTGCATTGGCCAAACTTCTACCTTGAGATAAAGTTGATTGGGAAGCAGACACACACAGAGTATGCTAGTGTAATTTATACTGATTTGCAGTTATTACTCATTTTCTGAGGAGTGAATTTCCCCAGAGTCAACTGACTTAAACTAATGTGAAGCTGTGTATTGTTATATCTGCTCCTCTAGTACAGGGATTTTTAACAAGTGTGCCCCTTCTGTCTCAAAGTTTCAGCTCATGTACCCCTTTATATTTTTTCCTTGTTTAAAGGGGGGGTGCAGATTGAGACCCCCCACGATGAGGGAGGAAGTGGGGCTGGGGTAGGGGCAGGTGCTGCACAGCTTGGGTGGAACATGAGATGGAGGGATGAGCAGTTTGGTGGGGGGCGGGGGGGGCGGGGAGCAGCTCCAGCTGCTGCATGCACCCTGGGAGGGCATGGGGGGCTGCCCCTGGATCTGCACGTGTGGTGGGGTGCTGCTGCAGGCTGGAGCTGGGGCTATGCTGAGCTCTTCGAAGCTGGGGCTGGGCAAGGCTTCGCTTGGGGTGGGCAGCAGTGCTGAGAGGGCAGATACAGAAGGGGCTGCAGCCACTCCAGAATTTGCCATAGCCTCCCCCAACCCTGCCACTGCCCGCCCCAGTAGCAGCTTGGCTCAACATCCCCGCCAGGAACAGCCTGATGTTGCCCCAGCCCCAACTGGCAG
>NW_005842032.1:2734209-2755363 GCF_000455745.1 Alligator sinensis | reverse complement strand
TCCTCCTGGGGGGTGCACATAGCAGTGGAAACCATCTCTTCCCCTCGTCCACCCCTGAGCACAGCTCAGTACCATGCCTCACTCCCTCCCTCCCTTACCACTGGAGACTCGATCTGCCTCCCCATGCCTGTTCCCTCACAACAGACTTACCAGCTGGACGTGGCTGCTCTCCACGCTGCTGGGTTGCACTCCTGGCCACCTGCGTGCTGCGCTGCAGCAGGCCTCACACATGCCATTCAGTGGCCACTTCAGTTCTGCATACTCCTTGTGACCTTTTTACGTACCTGTGATAGGGGGCCATTTTCAGCTGCATTTTTTTTTTTTTTTTTAAATATGCCGGTAAGTGTGCCCCGTCAAGTCTTGCTGGATTTTTCTTCTCTGGGGATCAGCTCCCCACCTCTTACTCTCCTTCCCCCCCCCACCCCACCTTTAGAGCCAAGTAACATTAAGTCGTGGGAGGAGAGTAAAGAAAGAGGGAGACTGATGCATAGGTTCCCGACAGGCTCTAGGCTTACCACCCATAGGATAATGAGGTGTTGCCTTAAGGGCAAAAATGTATACTCCTACCTCTCCTTTGAGATGTCCCAAGCCTCACAGATGGTTTTATAAATTGCTCTTTATGTTGGGGTCTCAGCCGCTGTGGGCTTACCCCCCTCTTTCTCTAGCTAGGCCTGTCAGTCAAAATCCACTAATTGGGGCTTGACTCTGAGGCTCTAGCTCTCTAACTCACTTGGGCTCAAGGCCCTCCGTTCCATGCTGTCCACAACACCAGGCCTACTGGCCCTTCTACACTGTGTGCCCCTGTAACGCCAGACTGTTGGGGCCTCAGCCCCCTTTGGCTGTGCCCCTCTTTCTGTAGTTACGACCTTTCACCTAAGTCCACCCGCTAGGACCTGGCTTCAAGGCTCCCATCTCCCCTTCAAGCAACTTTGGGCTCATGGCCCTAGTGCAGCAGGGCTTCTTGAGTCCTCTATCACGGCACCCCTTGGCACTAATGAGGCCTCCTCCACTCCTACAGCCTCAGCCACAAACCACCGGCATTTTTAACGTCAAACATAAACCATAGGCTCCTATGGCCATATAATGAAAATAATAAGAAATAAGAGAGGCAAAGTGCCCGCTTACTTTATGTGATCATGCTTCTGTCTCACAGCATGGCATATTCTCCCCAAAGAGGTAACAGCAGCTGCACCATAGTCATTGGGAGTCCCCCTTTCTGGCCTTCTCCACTTGCAGTTTATATGGTTCTGGCTTCCCCTTCCTGTCACCTGACCGATCCACGTACCCCTTAATTGATGAGCCAGCCGTGACTAGAAGGCTCTGGATTTAAAGGGACCGCTCTGTTTCTTTGTAACAGGGCTAGGGTTCCCTGTTACAGTACCCCTAGGGGTACGCATACCCCCGTTGACAACCACTGCTCTAGTACATTGTATATCTTCTCTACTAGTACACTAGTAAATGTATTGTCTACACCCATTGTAGAAAAGTAAAAACACCATGGGTGCTGACATACCTGGAGAAAACAAAACCGGCACTTTAGCGAAGAGGAATAGCTTCAGTTTGACCTGGCTCTCCAGCATCTATATAGCTCGTGCACTTCAGTGGGGCTTTTTGGCACTTTTATCTAGAATCTGATTCAATCAGCTATTAGATAAAAGCGCCTAAAAGCCTTGCTGAAGCACACGAACTATACAGATGCTGAACAAGCTGGGTCAAACAAATGCAATTTCTCTTCTGGGTGTGTGGAGATGCGCCAAGCTGAAGATAAAAGCAGTTTTGGAGGGCTTTTTTTCCATGTCCGTCAGTGTCCCATCTGCTGCAAGGATTAAAATGGCATAATGACATTAGCTGGTCTGGGAGGATGTACTTTATAATGTTAAAATCTAGTATTCCTGATAACATATTCTCAAAATTGTGTAAGGTTCCTATTACCTTCTGGAAAAGTCCACATCAGTGTGTTAAATCCTGTGTCATTTGTTTCCTGTTTCACTGAAATTGCAGTTGTTTCTTGCTGTGCTCAACTGTTGGCCCCTTTCTGCTGCCTATATTTGTAACATATGTGACTCTTTAGATCCAGACTTAACTACATTTGCCTTAACATTAATTCACAAAAGCCTCTGATGCCCATTCAGCTGATCAACAAATACTGCTACGGAATCAGAAAGGCAAGAAGCACAGTTGCTTTCCTCCCACTGTACTTTTAAAAGCACAAAAAGTCTGAAGCTCTTACTGGAAGAAATCCAGCTGCTTTTCACCTGAGATTTCCTTCTCTTTTAAATTTGACTTTTTCTGCCATGCATCTGAGGAGTTTTAATGCAGAGAACATGTACTGCTAAAGTGTGAAAGTAGGTGAGAGATTTTTATCCTGATCTTCATGAAGTGGTCTCCATTAATTTGGATCTAGAAGGAAAAGTAGTTTTTTTACTTATTTACATTGACCTTTCAGCACTTTTATAAATTCATAGATTGTAAGGGGCTGGAAGGGACCTCACAAGATCATCAGGTCCAGCCCCGCCTGCACTAGGCAGGGAAAACAACTGGGGTCAGGTGATCCCAGCAAGGTGACCATCCAGTCTCCTTTATCTCCTTTTATATCTTCTCAGCAGATTAGGGGCACATCTTAATTCTTTCTTTCTTTTCTTGAAAATAGGGAACTGATAGAACTGTATGCCTCCATATCTCAAATGTTGTGTGTTCGGTCCTATCAGGGAGGTACGGGTTAAGGCAGTTAGTTGTTGCAAGAACTACTGTCTGTGTGCTGGGAGCAAGCACAAAATTCTAACATGCCATATGATATTAAGAACATTTATTTTCAGCATCATAAATCATTTCTTGAATGCTGTGTAGCTTCTTTTTTGAAGCATGTAGATATTTTAGTGACCCTGCATGCACACCAGCATAATAGGTTGAAGTAGAGTGTGTCTTGCCAAAGCTGGATACTTATCTGTGAAAATACTCTGAAAGTGATCTTTGACCAGACTTGAATTCAAAATAAAACTTTCTGAATGGGAGATCAGAGGAGCAACTTGTGAACAGAGTCCAAATCCCAGACTCTGATTTGCAGAAATGGTTCATTGTTGTTTTTCTGCCTCACTAAGTTATGCACCGTGAGAGCTGAAGGAAGAAGGAATCTTAAGGTTGTTAAAGCACTCAGAAAAGTGCTAGGGATCTTTTCCACTCTAGAGGATGCTTGTTTAGGAGCTAGCATCTTCCTACTATCTTAACTTCCATTGCTATATCATCAGATTTATTTTATGTGGGAAAGCCAGTTCCTCTATCCCTCTATGACTTCAGAATCCCTTCCAAAGCATGCTGCTTTGATCACTTTTTTTTCTATATTGTCAAATCCAGTGGTACTCAACTTTCTGGCCCTGTGAAGGGTGCAAGGCCAGTCCCCAGTTCAGATCCAGCATGAGGTCAGTACCCAGGGTCAGTCCGAGGCTGCAGTCTGGCATGTTGGCTCAGTCCATTACACTGGATCTGGCCATGGACAGTCTCTGGAAGCAGTGGCAATTAATATTACCACAGCTCTCCCACTGCCCAATTTCTGGACCCCTGGGGAGCCCTGCAAGCAGGAGGTTGAGCACCACTGATCTAAGCAATAATCTTCCAGCCCCTATCTACACCAGGAAGTTGAGTAGGCAACAAAAAGCTGTGAATGATCTTAATGACATTTTTTAAATCAAAAAATAATACTGAAGTTGGTCTGTTTCCTTCTTCAAGGGTGTTTTGCAAAAATTGATGACAGTCAACAGGTGATCAGCTTTAGAAAAAGATTTGGTTTCAAGTATTGAAATGTAATACCGCTACCAAATTTTGTGGTTTTTCAGTCGCACTGTTTTCCTTTTCCTCTCATTCATTGCTATGTGAAAGACCCATATAAATGGAGAAGTGACTATATGAATATACAATGAAAGAGCAGAGATTTTTCTTCATTTTTCCTTCCTTGAAATTTTAGTCTGATTTGTGTTCAGTTTTATTTTAACAGAAAATATATACATGTTATTAACTTGCACTATTTGTTACAACATTATTTAATATTTTAATTTTGCCTCAAAGAAAGTAAAAGTAAGAACTGTAACTTCAGGCTGTACGACATCATCTTAGGGGAATAGATGCATGAAATTGGGCTAGCATTAGAAAAACACACTGACCTATTAAATATGTAAATGAATTGAATGGTAAAGCATTAAATTGAGTCAGATGATGATGTTGCACATTTAAGTTGGAACATGTGGTGTTTCTTATTTGGATTTGGTGAAAAATAGTGTTCTTCAGTCGTGTTTAATGTTTTACCATGAGAATGGTGGTTGACCTGAGCTAACCTCAGGTGAATCTGGCTTTTCATTTACAAAGCAGGTGAATCATTAACACAGTGTATAGCAGAGTTTTCACTTCTAGGGGACCTTCTGTCTGAGACCTTACATCCACTGTTGGCAGAATGAAGCATTTGTCTTCTATTAGTCATAGTGGTCCTCCTTTCTAATTGTTCTGAAAGAAATAGTCTATCCATTAGGTCAGGGGCAGGCAATTATTTCGGGCAGAGGGCTGCTTACTGAGTTTTGGCAAGCCGTTGAGGGCCACGTGACAAGCAGTTAGGGGCAGATAAATATTAATTTTCTAAATTTTTTTAGGGGCCCCGTGGGCCAGATAGAATGGCCTGGTCGTCTGTATGTGGCCCGTGGGCCGCATTTTGCCCACCCCTGCATTAGGTAGTTAAGTGGGTGTCACTATTTTATGGAAAACTTCCTATAACTTAAATTTCTACATATAACTGTAAAATGTAACTTTTCCTTGCACATTTTTGTGCATCATGCATGTATCCTAAAAACTATTATATTGCTCTGATCATATCTTCCCTATTTTTCCTCCAAAAGAACCACAACAGTTGCACACACCTTATACACAGGGTAGACCGATAAACAGGCCCCTTCGGTCTTGACTTTTTGTACTTGCAGCATTTTGGTGCATTCAATAAAACATACCAAATCAGACATTTTATCAGTGCCATTTGTATTTTGGTATATTTAGTAAATTTTACCTTTTATGTCCTTTTGCTGGATATTTGAATATCCCGTGGGATTTTGTAGTGGCAATTGTAGTTCAAAGACTTCATTAGTAGTTATCAACTTATTCAAGGAAAAACCCATTCTCCCTCTGCCCGCCTGCCCCCCCCCCCCAATAATTAAACCTGAACATTTCATATTGCTTCTGTGCAGGGTCAGCTTATAATTGAACCAATGCAGGACTTCTGATCCAGTATTTTAATTTCAAGTTTGTCTTGAGTTATGAGACATAATGCATTGTTGGTGTCATACTCTTACCTGGTGAATTCTGTGGAGATTATATAAATGTATTAATAGAATTTGTTTTCAAGATGGTTATAAAAAAAATGTTTCTTAAAATGGTGCACAAATATTCTACAATTAACAGTGAAGATGGTATACTGTTTAGATCAGCGTTATCAAATTAATCTAACCTGGAAGGAGGGTCTGTGCTATGGGAGAGGCTCCAGGTCCACCCTGCATGCCACATGCAGCATGCACTGACCCCACTCTGGACCCAAGGCTGGGTCTGTGCAGGCTGGACCCAGCCTTGCACGCAGTAGAGGGTGTCTGGGGCATATGGTATCCCTTAGGGGTGTGAGAAACGGGCCATATTCGATTCGGATTTGGCTCGAATCGGGGACAGTGATTTGATTAATTGATTTGAATCACTGTCCCCAATTCGATTCGGCTGAATCCGAATTTGAAGAGTCAATGCTGATTCAGAGAATCAGTGATTTGGCCATAGACACAGCTTTAAATGTTTTTTTCTATGTACCTCGAGGTACCAGACATGGCTTGTGAACGCTGCGATGGTGGGGTGGATGGAGCATCCTACAGGAGCGCAGGGGGGCTCCCCTGTGCGCTCCCCAGCATATCCGGAAGTGGACTGAAAGTACTTCTGGTCCACTTCCGGGTCCGCTGCTAAGCACGTGGGGGGCCCCCTGGCTCGGCGATTGGCCACGGGGAGACCCCGGGTGCTCCCCCAGACCCAGGAGGCGCCAGTCGCGGAGCTGGAAGGCAGGTGGGGGGCCCTGTGTGCTCTCCAGCAGACCCAGAAGTGGGCTGAAGTGCTTCTGATCCACTCCTGGGCCTAGCACGCTGTGGAATGCTCCATCTACCCCACCATCTCAGCATTCACAAGCCACCTAGTTCCTAGAGGTATGTAGAAAAAACATTTAAAGCTGTGTCTGTGTCTGAGTCATTGAATCTTTCCGAATCAGTTCAGAGGGTTCTGATTCGATTCAGAGAGATTAAAGGGTCTCCTGATTCAATTCGGATTCAGAGATTTGGCCACCGAATCGGGCTGAATCTCTGCTGAATTGAATCAGTGACCGAAGCTTTGCACAGGCCTAGTATCCATGTAGGACCAGTCCTGTGTGCTGGCTCCAGGGCCAGTCCAGACTGGGTCCCATGCTGCCCGTATGTGCTAGAGCCAGCACACAGAGCCAGCTGGTGTGGGCGCTGCATGTAGCTCGCACCCTGGATCCCCTGTGTTGCATGCAGCACTCAGACAAGCCCATGTGGCACATGCAGCACGAGCTCTGGGGCTGGTGTGTGCTACATGTGGTACAAGGAGCTGGCACAGGATGTATGCTGCATGCAGGTTAGGGAGCTGGCACAGGGTTCATGCTGCATGCAGTTCTCCACCATGCCAGCTCTGCATGCTGACTTTGGCATGGCCCAGTCTGGGCTAACTTCGGAGCCAGCATGCAGAGTTTGTTTGGCATAGGTGCTGCATGCAGCACGTATGACATCAGGTCAAGCCTGCACGCTGCATGTAATGTACGGGGCTGGGGCCAGCCCCACATGGCATTTGGAGTCAGTCTACAGACTTATATGGCTCTGCGGGCTATAGGTTTGGTTTAGACCCTGTCTTGATACCGCTGTAACTTGAATGAAATATTGTATTTACTGGCTATCTGAATGGAGATGAATTGGGTATTGGAGCATCTGCTCTAAGCTTGGTCATGAAAGTAGTAAAATTGTAATAATTACTTATTGTTACGAATAATTGAAAAAAAGATTGCATCAGATACAGCTTTAAGATTTCTTTGCTGTTTTTAAATTTGTCTTTAATATTTTATGTATCACTGAGTGTCCACTAATGTGTGTGAGAATGGCAATGAAGAGCATCATATTTTAGTACTAAAATAATTGTGAAAGCAAAAACTTGCAGTTGCTGGCAGGATGATTTTCGCAGCCAGCTTATAGCATTCATCAGTGGGAGCAACTTTTACAAGTGCCAAGTTGTAATGGCCTGAAGTGTGTGATTATTTCCTCATATGATACTAATATTCTAGGTGAGTTTTAAAGTTTGAGCTTTTTATATAAAAAGCTAGTGCCCACTTAACATTTGGAGCAGTTAACTTTTCCTCTCCTGGATAAAAGTGTGAAGTCTTGGGAGAAACAGCAGCGGATTCAGAGACTGATTGAGCTGGAATAATTACCCTCCATCCCTCCCCCCTGGAATAGGTTCAGGTTCCTTTGCAAGAGAGCGGGTATCCAAGTCTTCTCAGAAATCCTTTTATCATAGGTAAAAGTCCTATAGCTTAGTTTATCAGGGTGAGAGATGCTGGGTCCAGATACTGCATCTGCCCTTTTTATGTTCTGTAGCAGGGCAAAATAAAGAATGGAAACCAGTTTCCATCCCTAAACTTGCCTCACAGCTATCTCTTTTTTACCTCAAAAGCTGGAATAATATGCTTTTCAGTATGCCCTGAGGTCAACGAACTTGAGCTCTGTTGGGCCAAGGGAGAGGGAGCACACTCTAAAGCTGAGGTGGAAGAGCCACCTATCAGCAGCTCCGTGTCCCCAGTATGGGGAGCCTACAATCACAGTATTTTCATTGACCCAGTTCTGGTGTCTTCAGTTGTAAAAATCTTGAAAATGCTTAAATGGGTAATAAAATTCAGATTTATTGTAGTTTATAGACCTAGAATTAATGATTTAATCTCCTGTCTGTTTACAATATTATGGAAATGTCAGGATATTTATTTTCTTTCAACTTGGGCTCTGGTTGCTTATCAAAAAGGTAGTTTGAGAATTTGCTGAAATGCCACTCCTCTTCCCATTCCTCTCCAGAAATTCTTTTCAAAATAAATTGCTTCATGGAGTGATCCTGATGGCATCTGGAAGTAGAAGTTTTAGAATTGGTACCAGTGCTAGACCTTTATTACATTTTCGGGCAGTATAATCCTTATTAAAATTCTCCAGATTGGTCCGTATTCTCAACCTTCAGATTGAAGTCTTCCACAGTTTTTACTAAGGCGGAAACACAAAAGTACTTCAGGTGCATCTACTTGTTTGGTTAACCTGCAGCTGCAGGTTAGTTTAGTGACTTTTATCATCAGCCTTTTATTGTCCTTGTGCTGTAGATGAATTTGTGTTCATATATCCAGGAAGAGCAAATGTATTTGAGAGATGTTTTTCGTTTGGGGGAAAAAGCCAAATGATGTAGTCATGACTAGGGTCTTGAGAAAATCACAGATTTCTTATAGAAAATTCGCAGCACGTGAGTAGGTAAAGTATCATTTTTCACGGAATATTTACGGAACTATTGATCTTGGCAAATGGGTCCCGGTGGTTCTTTGAATGTTCCATGAAAAATTATACTTTACCCGCATGTATGCTCCATGTGCAGCAAGCAGCATTAGCAGTGGGGGAAAATATTATTCGGGGGGGGCTGAACCCTGCCTGACCCTCGCCTCTCTTTCCCATGGGGCTGTTTCAGGGCCGGCATGCACTGCGGCTGTAAGCGGCACTGGAAGAGTGGATGCACTCTGAGTGCTGCCGGGTGCTGCGGGATGGCAGTGCTGTGGTACTGCTGCTGTCACTGGCTGCTGTGAAAAGTTTTGGGGGGCTAAGCCCCATTAGCCCTGGCCTTCCACTACCTATGGCAAACATGCATACACCGCCCCTCCCCCCCCCAACAGTCCCCAAGCTCTGGCCCGCCAAACCCCCTTCCCTCCCTATACCAGGGGTGGGCAAAATGCAGTCTGGGGGCCGGATGCGTCCTGCCAAGCCGTTCTATCTGGTTTGCAGGGCCCCTAAAAATTTTAGAAAATTGATTTTAATCTACCCTGAGCTGCCTGTCATGCGGTCCTCGATGGCTTGCCGAAACTCAGTAAGCAGCCCTCTGCCCAAAATAATTGCCCGTCCCTGCCCTATACACTTACCTTCATCTGGCTGCATCCTGGCCATGCCCCCAGCAGCCAGTTGCAGGCTGGAACACTGCAAAAGTTGAGGTTTCCCCTTGCAGGCTGGAACACTGTCCTTAAAAATCATAGTGGGGGGTTAATTTCATGGTATTCGTGCAGTCCACGAAATTGCAATTTTCTCAGGGACCTAGTCATGACATGGGATGATGGAATGGAAAGTATTTTACCATCAACGGTATCAGTGACCTGGAAGAAAACCAAAATTATTACTGATAAAGTTTGCAGCTGACAAAAATTCAGGGAATGGTAAGTAATAAACAGCACGAGTCCCTGATACAAAGCTACTTTGAACTCTAAGCTGGAATCAAACAAAATATGTTTCTTAATATGGTCATGTGGAAAAGTTAAATGGCTGTGAACAAAGAGTGGAGGCCATGCCTATGGGGTCAGGGATTATCCTGGGAAACAGTAACTCTGAAAAACTTAGGTTATGGTAGATAATTAGCTGAACATGAGCTAATGATGCCAGGATGACTACTGTAGCCCAAAGAAATGCCAGGTGCTAGAATAGATGTTTTATTACCTCTGAATGTTGGCACTGTTGTCAGTGCTACCGGAATGCTGTATTCTGTTCCTTTGTCCACAATTCAAGGATGTTAATGGTAAACTGGAGAGGGTTTAGACAAGGGACACAATAATTATATATAAAATAGAAAACATACTTTATAATGAAAGCTGCTAGAAATTCAGCATCCAAGATTAATTGCTGGAAGCTGACACTATACAAATTCAGATGACAAATAAGGCAAAATTTTTCAACACTGCGCTAGTTAAATGTTGGAACGGTTTTAAGGGTGGTTGTAATGGATTCTAAGTCGTTGGAAATTTAAAATCAAGATTGAATATGGTTTTTCCCTCTTCTTAAAAATTATATATACTGTAGTACAATGATTTTCAACCAGAATTCCTTGAAATCCCATGCAATATTATCACTGTTGGGTGTGCAAACTTGATTCACAAAATAAACCTAGAGATTTCAAATAGGAATCCATAGTGTCAAAAGCATTCAGACCTGTTGTGGTCTTTCTTAGTTCTTTGAAACAAAAGAATTGCTCTATTATTTTTCTGTAGTCAAAATGAGTAAAAACTAAGAGCTAGCATTTTCTGAGGGATGCCTTGAATCTAAAATGGTTGAGAGCTGCTGCTCTAGTATGTCAGAATTACGTCCGGAATTACCGTAGTTCAGGGAAGTATTATTGCCTGCATTATGTAGCAAGTCTGATGTAAATGCTCTCATTAGTTCCTTTTGTCCTTATGAGCAAGGATTCCGATTTAAAAATTGTTGATACTCTAATAAAAACTGACAAATTCTTTGATTAAAAACCCCAGACAACATGTTTTTTTAATGCTCTTAAAATGCAAGGTCACTATGTATGCATGTATGTATCAGTTGAACACAATGTTTTATTGATATATTTACAATTTCAAAGCAATTTAGAAACCTATCTGTGCCTCAGTCATTATAATAAAATGAATTCTAAATATCTGTAAATTTTGGTGTTTGATTTTGGGCTTTTTATCATGGAAAATCAGAGCTCCCCTTACCCTCTTTGCTCATCAGGATGTGGGTCCAGCTGCAGCTGTCCTTCCTCACTGCTTAGTCACGCTGAACAACCTTGATATGCTGGTGTTCTGCTCATGCCATTGCCTCACTCTCAACCCATAGCTCCCTAGCCCTGCTGGTGCCCCTTACTCTTGATCCACAGCCCCCTGGCCCTGATGTGGTGTTACTTGCAGTAGAGTAGTGTGTGGAGCCTGGCTCCCCCTCCACCACGGATGGCATGGCTGGAGCAGAACTTGTGGGTGGGGCAGATATGGGCTGGCTGCTGTGGCCTTGGGGCTCTCTGTCCAGCTGCCTTCCCTCTGGGGCCTCTGTGACCCAGTGGGTGGGACTCAGTGTGGGAGGGGAGGGCAGGGCAGGGAGGGTTGGTGCCACCACAGGGAGCCCCGTGTCACCATGGGGAGGTGATCCCTGCTCTCCTGGCAGCAGTGGGGGTGGGAGCGTGGAGTTGTGCACCCCACTGCTGCCGGGTAGGCAGGGTGCACCACTCCCAGGGGTAACACCGAGCCTCTCTGTCCCGCTCTGCCCTGCCATGCTGGATCCCACCCACTGGGCCGCAGAGGCCCTGTGGGGAGGGCACCAGGTTAAGGAGCCCTGAGCCTGCAGTGGCCAGCCCTCATCTGCCCCTGCCCTGTGTACAAGTCTGAGAGGCACTTCCCTCCCCATGCACCCCCTGGGAATGTGTGCAGTGGCCCCGCAGACAAGCTGCCCATGGCTCCATCCCGCTTCCCATCCAGGTCTTGTGGCTGCGTATTCCTGCCCTGGGCCCCAAACCCCAGGACCCACACACCATGCTGGCTGGGCAGTGCCTGCAGCACCAGCCCTGCCCATCTCCTGCCCTCCCTCACTATGGAGGCCTTAATCCCCCCGCCCCCTAGACTTGCCTGTGGGGAGCTGTGGGAGCTGCTCTCATGCTGCCTGGCTGCCATGTGCATGTGTGCATGCATACATACATGTGGCACCCTATGCCTGACCACCCTCCTCCCACTCCTAGCACCTTGTCAGCTGGAACTCTGCCAGCCTTCAAGGAGAAACCTAACGTTTCCTACATTTTTCTGCTTAAAATTAAAAAATCCATGTTTTACCCTTTTTTTTCCATGGTGAATGGAAGACCCAGATCCCCACTTGTGAGGTACGAAAGTGCTGCTCATGTGTCACTGTTAAAATAGGCTTTGCTGTATTCTAGTCAGGTAACAACTCATTCATTTCTAACAGGCAAACTCCAAAAAATAGAACCTGAGGCAATGCCAATCCTCATGTATTACCCAGAGAACCAACTTTGCTTGGAATTTGGGACTTAGGGCCATCAGATTTGCTGCACTACTTTATTTTAATTAGTTGGGGGTCCCAGTCATATACATCCTTCAACAAACTAAGGCAGTGGGACTGGTACAATTATAGGAGTGACGGTGCTTTTAGTTGGCTTTTGAGTGCAGGGAAAAGCACTCTAGCAGTTGACTTATGTAGAATAAAATCTAATTGATAATGAATGGTCTTTGGAGACAACTATGAACATCTTCCTTGTTATGTAGTCATGTAAATATGAATATCTGTGTTGAGTTGAAATGTACAGTATGTCACATCTTGCATCAGGTGATTTATGGTCTCAGTTTGGTGTAAATGAGCTTGTTAGATTGAGGAAGAGAATATATGCATGTTAGTCACAGTTCTTAATGAAAAATTTGATTAACCATATGATCAGCATAGTTTGAGAAGCATAGTTATATGCAAGTTCTGGTTGTATGGCACTGATGCAGTAATGCTCATACATTAAAAAAAAAAAAAAAAAAAAAAATAGTTGGTAACTGTGGCCTATGGGCTGGATCTGGCCTCTGGAGCCATGGTTTTGGCAGCAGGGGGAGGACTCTTCCTGTGCCATACCACTGTCAATCACCTGGGGCTCCAGCAGAGGGGAGCTCTCCCTGCACCGTGTTCCACTGCTGCATGGACTGCATGGCGAACTCAGCCCCTTGTTGCACTGGAGTCAGAGCTGGAGTGGGGCAGCACGGGTTCTGGCAGAGGAGGGCTTTTACTGTGCCATGCTGCAGCTGATTGACAGGAAGAAGCGGTGCCAGCAGCTGGATCCTAATGCCTTGCAACCTAATACCTGAACTGGGTCATTCCGCATGCCCTCCTACTGCCTTCCCCTCACCCCGTCCTCCTGCTGACCCTTGCATTAGATTATTCCCATAACAGAACTCAGTGAGTTGGTTTCTTAGTTGATCATTCTCAACCTCTTTCCACTACTACCTGTTTCCCCATGTCAGTATCAAAATACCCAGTGAATTGTATTTAATCATGTCTTGGCATGCTACCATTATATTATTGCCCTGGCTGGAGAAGGTTGATTTCAACATCCTTGGCTGGTTTAGTACTTTCACGGTCTATAATGATAGAAGTACTTGGAGTTCCTTCAACACAGATTAAATTATTGGCACAGATAAGATTGTATACCAGCCTATTTAGTAGAATAAGCAACGCACCTTGTATTGGGTCTCTGCCATTCGTGTATAAATATCTGACCATGTGTCCATTTGAGCTTCATAATGACCAGTGTCATCCCACCAAACTTCATGTGAAGCACGCAGAAAAAGAAGACAAAGTGCTGCTGCTTTCTTAGTCAAATTAAGCAAGGTCTAATGTTCTACTCAGTGGTATTTCTGTATTTGTGTCTGCTTACATCATTGTAGCTCTATAAGGCTAGGGACAGACATTACACGCAAACTGGTTTAAGTGATCAGACACTGGTTTAAACTTCTAACAGAACAGATGTTCAGTGCACATAAGCCAGTTTGAAAATGGCTGAAACAGGTTTGAGATAAGTCTGATACTACATTCAATCAGATTTAACTGATTTGGGTCCAACTGGTTTATGCAATGTCTGTCCCAGACCCCTTGCTGGTTTAAGATAAACCAGACACCCCCAGCATCCCGGCATGCTCTCGGGGCTGGGTGGGGCTCTCTGCTCCACCGCAGAGCTGGCCTCACCCCTCTGTTCCCTGGCTGCAGCTCTGGCAGAGACTTGTAGTCACAGCAGGGTCTGCTGGCTTCCCTGTACCCACTTCCCATCCTTCTTGCCACTTGCTGCTTAAGCAGAGATTCCTTCCTCCTCTCTCCCACAGCACAGACTGTAGCCAGCATGTGGTATGCTAGCTAATATGCTGTGTAATGCTGTGTAAGGTAGATAGGGCAGTGTCTCCTTAGGGCTTTTTTGAGGTAATCAACAGCTCAGATGTTAATGTCCCTGCATTCCTTCCTTTGGAAAAAGCTAGAGCTTGTTATGAGCGAGGCTTTGTTTTCTGATGGGGTATTAAATGCTGATAACCAGGGATCCGGGTTTTCCATTTCCCATGGAAAAATGGAGAAAACCATGGATTTCCTGGTTTTATCAGAGAAAACATGGGTTTTCCCTTTTAGCAGAGAAACCCATGGATTTCCCCCCTTTTGCAAAGAACTCTGCAGGCTGGCTAAGTTCCAGTCTTCAAGAGCTGTTTGCAAAAAGGGCGAGAAAGCCCCCAACCCTGCCCGGAGGAGCAGGGGGAGGGGGAGGCAGAGGGGAAAGGGCAGAGCCTGAGGCTTTTATTCAGTCACAAGGCCTAGGTCAGGCTCACTTTCCTCCTGGAGCCTGTGAACTGGTAAGTGGGACTTTCAGGGGCCTGAGGGGTTGCGGGTAGGGCTGGTGTGAAAGCTGGTTGGGGGCTGAGGAAGCGGGGAGGTGTTGGGGAAATACAGAGTGCCCGGCGCCTTCACGTGCAGCTTCCCTTAAGGGCTGCTAGAGCTGCTTAAGTTTCACGTGCCCCCAGCCAGGCACTCCAGCTGTGAGCGGGGAGATGTGGAGCTGGCCGTGCACTCTGGCCATAAGCAAAGTGTTGAGGAAATGCATGGAGTGCCTGGCTGGCTCTATATTTCCCTGCTCGCGGCTGGAGTGCCCGGCTGGGGGCAGGTAAACCTGAAGCAGCAGGGCAGCAAGGATCTGCCAGCAGGGATCTGCCACCCTGTTCCCCTCCCCACAACCTGGCACGGCTGTGACAGAGGAGCCGTGCGGGGATATCCTAGCTGCTGCTTGCTCTGCGCCATCCCAGTGATGAGCCTCCTGCATGCGGGGCTGCACTGAGGGAAGCAATGTGGGGATCCACCACTCAGAGCAGTGGCAGGCACAGGAGGCGCGGTGGGGGGTGAGGAGATCCTGGCGCGGCCCCGCTGTTCCCAGCTATGCTGGGTGTTGCCTGCAGGGCTATATCAGTGCTGTGGGAAGGAAGCAGGGAGGGAGCTCAAGCCCACAGGGAGCCTGCCCCCAGATCTAGGGATGCGGATCCCCCTTGCTCCCCAGAAGTGTGCACGGCTGCCAGGAGCCAGTCCCACCCCTGCCCGAGTCAGTCGCAGGCAACAGCAGCAGCAGCAGGGGAGCTGGCTCTGTGCTCCTGCTGCAGCTGCCTTCTGTTGGGGGTAGGGAGCTGTGGACCTGGGTCCCTGGTCCCATAGCCCTGGCAGCTGGGCCCCCCCTCCGGCAGGGCAAGTGGGCAGGGGCTGTGGGTGGGGAGCAAGGGGCATGAGCAGGGCTGGAGGGCTGTTGTGGGGGTAAAGAGGGGCACCAGTGGGGCTGTGGGGGGCCTTTAATTTTAATCACGGATTTTGGGGGTTTTATCAGAGAGCTTGCATTTTTTATCATGGATAACCAGAATCCCTGCTGATAACAGAGCTGATAAATGCTCTGTTATCAAGGGGGGGACCCCTCCCTAATCAGTGTCCTGCCAGGCCTGGCCATGCCCCCTCAGCTCAGTTCTGTGCAAGGGAGGGCTGCTCTAGTGCCCCCAGCTTCCAGCCTGACCCACTGCAGGCATGTGCCTGCATTTCTGGGATGTCTGAGCAGTTACAAAGTGATTTAGCCTAGCTAGGTTAGACTGACCTGCAAAGATTGAATCCATTCAGGCTCAGACTTTTTGAATGTCTGTCCCTAGCCTAAATGTTGACTCCAATCAACACCAACATTTCTGAAAATGTTCTAGGTACCAGCAGAAAAAAACCTGTGGATATTGGTGAAAATTGAAAAAAACTAAAATTGGGGAGGGTACTGGCAAAAATCAGAACAGCCTCCAGGCTTGCCTTGTCTTGTGCCAGGACTGGGGCTTAAAGATTAAGGGAACCGCAGATAGGTACTGATTCTCACTTGTTTTTCTCCCTTTGTCCTCCTTTCGACTGCCCTGATTTGCTCTGTTGGAAAGAGGAGCAACCTTTTGGTTGGTGCTTCATAGACTTAGGAGGTGACCATATCATATGCATAAAATACAGCTATTTGTTGCCCAGGAGCCAAGAATTAGTTTATTAAGTTCATAGGGTAAAGACTGTATCCTAGATCAACCTTCAGTATCCCTAACAGTACTACATTTTTACCTGTGTATGAACAGGGAGGGACAGTGTGCACATTGGAACATGGATTGGCATAAAACTTTGTGGCAAGCATCCTTAAAACGTGGAGCTAGTGCGTGGAATGTTAATTTATTCTTTATCCATATAGAACATGTCTTCCTATTGCACTTGGCAAATGCACAACTGTGGCTCATGGGGGGGAAAATAGTTTAAAATTCTAATTGGAGTTATTTTTATTGTTTTCTCATTATGCACTCCAAATGATAATTCTGTATTGACTTCAGATCTCACAGTGTTATATGGTGCCCTGGAACCCCAGACCCTTTTTCCATTCTAGGTAGTAACTCGTAGCCCGTTTCACTGGTTCATCTTCCAGACACCTTGGCTTCTGTACTGTTCGCCAGCTTACTAGCCTACATATTGAGCTTCCCTTATTCAAGACCCTCATTCTTCCTCCTCAGTCTTCTGCTGCTGAGTGCAAGGAGAAACGCACTGTAATTCAGTTGGTGGGAACAACTTGAGCGTGAGGGGCAGCTGCAGAGAGTTCGTAATAATCCAGGGAAACAGGAAAAAAAACAGTTTGCTTCGCTGCAAACATGTGGCCAATTCTACAGCAAAACTGCTGTATTCTGTTGCATCTTGGAGAAAGGCTGTAGTCAGTCAAACACAGGACTCCACTAAGCTCTGATTTGAGATTAGTGGAGCAGTTCACACTAGGGGTGTGCAAAGCGGGCAGTCTTTGATTCGGATTTGGCCCAATTCAGGGAACAGTGATTTCCTTTGCTGATTCAGATCACTGTCCTGGTTAGATTTGCCCAAATCTGAATCTGAAGATTCGATTCAGATTTGGAGAATCAGCGATTCAGACATAGACACAGCTTTATATTTTTTCTACATACTTCGAGGTACCAGGCATGGTTTGTAAATGCTGAGATGGTGGGGCAGTGGTGCATCCCACGGGAGCACAGGGGGGTCCCCCACACGCTCAGTGGCGGACCCGGAAGCAGACCAGACCCCCCTGCCCCCTGGCTTGGCAACTGGTGCTTCCTGGGTCTGGGGGGCCCCTGCGGCTGATCACTGAGCCGGGGGAGGGCGGGGGGGTCCCCCACATGCTTGGCGGCAGACCTGAAAGTGGACCGGAAGCACTTCTGGTCCGCTTCTGGGTCCGCCGCTGAGCACGCGGGGGAACCCCCTGCACTCTCACGGGACACTCCATCCATCCTACCATCTCAGTGTTCATGAGCCACACCTGGTACCTTGAGGTACATAGAACAAACATATAAAGCTGTGTCTATAGCTGAACGGTCTAATCTTTCTGAATCGACTCAGGCTTCTGATTTGATTTGGAGAGATTAATGGGTCTCCTGATTCGACTGGGATTCAGAGATTCAGCTGCCGAATTGGGCCGAATCTCCTCTGAATCAAATAGGTGACTGAAGCTTCGCACAGCCCTAGTTCACACCCTTCAAAGTCACTTTGCATACTTCATAAAAGTATCTGAAAAAGTTTTGGGTTTTTTTCCCCAGCCTGTTCACATTTTTAAGGCTATCTTTGTACCATGAGGCCTAGAAACAATTATTAACAAAAGCTGAGAGCAGAGCTTTGTGTTGACGTGAATTTTTCTTTAAATGTGTATGCTCTTTTTAGTATAGAAGTAAAACTAATTTTTTTTCTCTTCTTGGCTGAGTTCCAATTTCAGTAAGCCCCTTAGGCAGTCTTCCAAAAGATACGTGAGTGCTTTTAGAAATACTGTCGTCTTGGTCTACTGCTTTTTCCCTATAGTTGCTCAGAGGAAAGGTGGTCCTTGTTTTTTCCAGAACCTCCTGGATATTTTGATGTTTGGGGATTTCCCATACTCAACAATGTGCAGCTATTACAAGGGGAAGAAGAATAGGTGTTCTCTGCCCTGATATCCCACTCCTGCACCCTTGCAGTTTTAGAAACATCTTTCTGCATCATTAACTCCACTACAGACCTTCCAGACTAGAGGAAGCATCAACAACAGCAATGTGTAGCCGGCAGTTAAACTGCTTGTAAAATGTAAATTGCATTCTGAATCATGGTTAATTCCACCCCTATGCTGTTTCCCATATAGCAGCAAAACCTCTACAGTTGCCTGCAGAATTGGGAAGACAGCACTAGATTGTTGTAACATTCATTTAACATTTGGAAGAGAATACAGACTTTTAAAACTTCTGCTTGAATTCAACAGAAATGTTATTATTTATTTTAATAAAGTATCTCTTGCTTCTAAGTTACTGGCAGACTTGTATAACATTTCAACATCAAAACAAGTCTTAGTCATCCTTCATCCTTCTACAAAGCACCAGGTCAAAATATAATATACCTTGGTACCTCAGGCAGTACCTCATCCTTGCCTTATATCCATCCAAAACTTAAAACCAGTGGGTGATATAGCTTGTTCCTAAGGTCATAAAATCTGGGCTGTTTTGCAACAGAGAACAAAGAGTATTCTAGTACTCCAGTGTCCTAACTATGAATGCTTTTCAAGCAATCCCCGTTTTGTTATATAGAAGTGAATACAGCATAAGTACCTTACATGATCGCAGCAGGTATAGTATGGTGCATAAGGAAAAGCAATCTCTTAGGTAGTCCTAGGATATCTTGGACTGTAGAGGCTGAACTTCGCATCTTTAAAGTCCCTTCAGAAGTGCATTGGTAATTAACACATTTTCTGGATCATATTTGTTGTAAACTGCCCTGAGCCCCTTGTTGGGAAGGGAGGCGTATAAATTGAATAAATAAATACATGAAGTGCTGTCGCTAAGTGTCCCATCAAGCTGGCAGATGTCTTCAGAACAGCTTCCAGCTTTTAAGCAGATTTAAGTAGCTCTGTGTAGAATGCAGGAGTCTGAGGGAGGTGGCACAGATGCTTTATGCTTCTATGCTGAAAGCAGGAAGACATGCAGAGTACTTACTTTGTCCCAAAAGTACTCCTACTAAGTCTGTTCTGTTGAGTGCACTGGATGATCACGGATCTATTATGGAATCTGTAGAAGTGCAACACATCTTGAACAGCAGTGACTGTGAAGATAATTATCCTTTTACCTAAGACCTATGTAAATTTCTGTACAGAAAACAAAGGTCAGAATGAAGAAAACTGTTCAAGATGCCTTTGCACGTTTGCAGTTTAATAGCCTCAGGAAAAATCTAGCAACAATTCTCATAAACATCAGTGAGCTGACCACTTTTCAAAGACAGCTACATCACTTATGGTACATAAGCCTATGGATGTTTCTCTTATGTATGCACGTCTGTATTACCTCAAATTCATATTCTGAAATCTCATGAGGCTTGACATAGACTGGGTGTTTGTATTGTTGTGTGCTTGTGAATATATCAGCCTTGTCTATGGTAGGCTTCTTCTGTCACCAGAGCTTCTGTTGGCAGACAGAAGCCACTAGAGCCTGTTCATAGATGCTCATTTCCACTACAGCAGTTGTGGAGGCAACAGTGTGTTTATCAGTGTCTGTTACTGGTGATGCCAGGAGTATTCTCTGAGTTAGGTAGATACAGTTACACTGCTGGCAGAAGGAAAGAATCCTGCTCTCATAGGGTGCTCTGAATGCAAACACTCGCAGTTCTGCTGGATAAACTATATAGTGTTGCCCAGGCCATAGTTCCAAGCAGTAAATGTCTTTTTCTTGCCTGGTGGAAAAAGCATATTCTTCATCTGATGTACAATATATGTTGTTTCTACTTCATTTGTTTAACAGCAGAATGCTTCCTCAGTACTCTCTCTTAGTAGTTTAAAAGGCTAAGGTGATTTAAAAAAATGAAAGAATGTATATGTTAAAAACCTGCCCAAGTTCCCTGCAGTGGTCAAACATCAGGCCTCTGTATTGGATGCAACCATTGGAATCCACATACTTCCAAGCCTACAATAGCTCAGCAGCATCCAGATGCTGTTCTGCATCTGGCTTCTCAAGATATTCCTAGGGTACAGACTTCCTGTCTGGTACAATTTGGGATTAAGGGATCCTCTTCCTTGGATCGCTTGAGCATGTTTGAACAAGCTAATTCCTGTCCTTGCAGTGGCAGATCATTGACATCTCTCTTGCTCCCCTACTTTACCTGTGGCTAGTTAAACAGTGTTTTTCATATTTTGGGGATCATGCCTGGTAGATGTATGTAGTCCTTGAAGTTTTAAGAACAGATTTGATAAACACTAGTCTGCTGTGACTTGTCTGTGATGATCCTGCTCTGAGCAGGGAGTTAGCCTAGATCAGGGATGTCAAACTCGTCAGCCTCCATGGGCCAGATTAGTGCTGGACTGGTCCTTGGGCCAAGTAAGACCTGAACATAGGGTCACTTCAGCATGGTACTGCCAGCAGCCTTCGACCAGCCCCGCGTGCCTCTGGCAGTGCTTTCCCTGGACTAGCCCCATGCCATAGTGGCATGAGGGTCCAATCTGTGACCCTGGGGCAGCATCAAGGACTGGATGATGGCGATCCATGGGCTGGAACTGGCTAGTGGGTCATATCTTTGACACGCCTGGCCTAGATGACCTTCTGAGGTCCCTTCCAGTCCTATTTTCCTATAATTTTATGATTTTGCAGTCCAACAGCCTTAAGCCCCAAGACATATTCCATTTCAAGTGACTTGGTTTCCACCTTCTGGATTCTGGAGCTGCACTGGTGACTTAGAGAGCTCACCGCACATGTACTATACAGCCAAAGGGGTGTGGCTGCATCCCCACCTCCCCTCCCTTAGATGTGTCCACATTTGTAGTTAGCTCTCTGGAGGCTACCTGACAATTAAAGCCAGTACTGCATAGACTTTGCAAAGGCATGTCTAAAACCATATACATATTATTCAAAGAAAAGCAGAAATGTTACAGATGTAGGCAAAAAACCAAACAAACACCACAGTTCATTTTGTCTCCATGAGTTTCTTCTGCACTCCTGAGAGACTTTAGGGTTTTTGTTGTTGTCCTTCAG
>NW_005842032.1:2698674-2734199 GCF_000455745.1 Alligator sinensis | reverse complement strand
GCTGTTTCTCTTGGGCAGTCTTTTATTCCTGTCACTGGATTCTTCCTCATGCATTTATGTTTTTGTGTTCCTGTTTCCCTTTTAAAATCAGTCTGAGACACCTTACACGGGGACTTAACATGATCCAACCCTTGAGTCGAACTGAGGTTTCCAACCCTCCTGGCGTGCTGGAGGGCATGTTCCAACCCTTCTGTAGATTAACTGTTAATCTCTGTTCTTGTAGCCTTCATTGTACTCTCTGGGTAGAGCTATTCAATAGTTGATGGCCATTGATAGTCCTCTGTTCAGAGTCAGACACCCAGGTACCAAGATTCCTCTTAACCCAGGAGAAATAATGCAGTCCAACCTAACAATTACAGTATTGCAGGGTAATATATAAGCCTTTAAAACTCTGATCGGGGTAATATATATAATCGCCAAATTGTCAATGTACTGTGCAATTTTTAAAATAGTGTTTGAGGATTTGTTCTAATATTTTGCGGTGTTAATTTTAGTAGGGTGTAAGAGTATGTGTGTGTACTTAAAACTTTTAGTTATGGCTAGAAACAGGACTACAAACCCATAGGTTTGGGGCTACCATTTTAGTTCTGACAAGTTACTTAAGCCTATTTGTTCCTCTGTCTGTTAGAAAGAAGATTCTTTTCTACTTCAGAGCTTTATGAGAGAGATTCACATAATGTTTTGTTGAGCACAGTATAAAAGATTAGGAATTTTTTGTGTGTGTATCTTTCAAATACATAAATTCAGCATTTATTTATTTGTTTTGAATAAAAATGGTATTGAAATATCTGCATACTACTGACTGAGTAGCAGTGTATTCATATTCAGGCTGTGCAGTTCATATACAAAGTACTTTACATAATATAACACACCATTTTTATTTATTATGTGATTTGCAACATTCTGTAAATGTTATAAATACTAATTTCAAGGCACACTGTCATGATTCCTTCATGTAAAAGAGGGCTGTCCAACTTACAAGCTGCCAGGAGCCACATACCATGTGGCATGCACTAGGCGAGGCACGGTCACCTGGCTTATATGCTGTGTCGATGCTTTCCCCCTCTGCCCCAGGGTGCACTGTGCCCACATGGGCATCTGTCCCATTGCTGTATTAGGTAGGATTTCCCCACTTCCCCTTCTCCCATTCCTCCACCAAATGGGTTCCCACTCCCACACACATGCAAACCCAGACTCACCCTCATCTCCTTTTGCCATGTGCCACACTGCCATGCCCCTCTGGGGGGAGAATGGGAAATGACAGCTAAAAGAGAAGACGCTGGCTGCTATTATGGCACGGGTGAAGGCAGGGAGGCAGCCAGGTAAGAGTCCAGAAGCTGCAAGATCTCTCCACGTTGGGCACATATGGTCTGTGATCTGCCTTTTGGACAGCCCTGATTTATGCTTAACATCTATTTTTATATCATCCAGTACTGAGGGGAAGCACCTTCCTAAACAAGAAATCCTCTTCAGTTCTTTCAGAAAGGTATCAGCTGTTTTCAGGGAACAGCCTACTTTATCAACACTTTTTGTCTGACCTCAGAGTAATACTGCTAACTACCTTTCTAATTCCTTTGTGTTTAGTTCTTTGCTTCCCTGTTTTACAGCTGAGGAAGGGACCTAGTCAGCATCTGCATTGGCTTTCCAAGCTACACAAAATGCGATAAATACCTAGCTTGCTGTGTAAGATTTAGAATTTGTCACATGTCACACACTCCTGGAGCTCCCAACATGGAAATGCTGCCAGAGCTCAGACTCTGCAGAGGTGGAGGATGATTCTTTGGCGCCTGGGGCAGGTACCCTTCAGTGACACCTAGTTACACTACGGTGTTTGTCCAGTGTGGATTGACAGAATTGTTGTGCTCTTAGTCAAGTCTATGTCTCCGATTTATTTCACTGTCAAAATTCAAATTGCCTAGTGTTGTACTCTCTGAAGGCATCGCTCAAATGTGCTTTCTCAGTTACTTGTGCTACATTTGACCTACATACTGTGAGGAACTGATTCAATTTCTGGGGGCTGGATAGATAAGTTAGATTTTACTTACTTAATGTGCAAAGACAAAAAATATTTTAAATCTTCGGTGCAAGCACACAATTTTCATTAGCCTCTTCTTAATAATAAACAATTAATGCAAAGCATTAACATTTTGCTGGGTTGCAGTATCAGGAAATTCACTCATTGCTGGTACATACAGCATGTGCAGGAATGTACAAAAAATAAAGATAACAAATCTTTAACACTTACTGAGGTTGAAAGGCAAGTTGCTATACATGAAGTTGTTAGAGCTTACTTCATTTGTATTCAAAAAGAACAGACTGTTAGAAACCACACGAAATGTGTGTTATGTTGATCTGTTCTTTTATGATACTGGCAGAATGATGCAAATGAATCAGATTTAATGGTACAGAAGGAATACTGCATGCTGAGGGGAATGCAGACATTTGTTTCATCTGCTCGAGTCAGCAACTAATGTATTCTACTGTAGTCCTCTTCTGTGAGAACAGTCTGAAGGTTACTTGAGGGTAGCGTGAGTCACTTCAGTGATTTCCTCACTGGTTATTAATCTACAGCAGGAGTGTCAAACTCATTTAGTCTTGTGGAAACCCCTTTCCCCTGCACGCTGGATCCAATGCATACAGTGTCCGCTCCAGTCCAGGACAGGCGGCACATGTGGCACCATCTCCAGCTGGTTCGGGACTCAGCAGGAAACTGAGCTGTGGTATCAGGTTTCTCCCTGCCACACTGCTGGGACTCCAGCACCACTGCTTTCACTGCTTTCAGGTGCTTGGCAACCAAGCAAGTGAGATTCCCCCGTCTCGGCTAGGGTTGGGGCAAAGTCTGCGGACGGGATGACCCAGCTCTGTGGGCCAGATTGAGCTCGCAGGCCATATGTTTGACTCCTGATCTACAGGATGGCACATAACTTTAACAAAGTTAATTTTTTATACTGAAATTGCATTGTGATTAAAAGGGAAGTAACTGAGAAACATTTCTTCTAGTGTATTTTTTACTTCAGAAGATACTACTAGTTTAGAGGCCAGAAAAGATCTAAATGTGAAAAGAGCCTCATGTGAATTGCAGTTAGGGGGTGAAAAACATAGCTGAGGGTGGGAAGATGTTTTTAGTCAGCATGGGGATTAACCATACAATTTCTGTAGACTTTAATTAAGCTTTCTGTAAACAAAACCAAAAACCTGCCCCTGATTGTTCTAAAGTAGCTTTTCAAATACAAATCAATATAGTGTCATCCTTCTGTGTCCTTTACTTACTCAGGTCTTACATTTCTAGTGCACATTCTTCCATACTGCTGGCTCTTGCAGAATTAAACAAACATTGGTGCTGGTCACTTCCATGACAGCCTAGAATCCTGTGAGCAGCACAGCAAGTGTCAAGAAGCACATCATTTATGTGTTGAGTCTAGTATTGGAAAAACTATGCAGGAAAGGCAAGTACCGGACTCATTCTTAGCAGAGGCTAATGGGAATGAATAAGAACAAAAGGGGACATGGTAGAATAGATAGGGCAAAAGTGCCTCCGTCTATAAAGAGGTATAGGTTGTAGCCGTGTTGGTCTAAGGACACAGGCAGACGAGGTTCTTTGGGTAAATCTCATATCTTTTATTACTATTTTATTATTATTGAGTTGGTCTAATAAAATATATCAGAGTTACCCAAAGAAACTTGTCTCCATTTACTAAAATACAATCCCCTTCAGAACTTGGAATAGAACCTGGAATTTCAGTCACAGCATTTTTCTGTTTAGTGAATAACTATTAGGCTTACTTACAAAGTGAGTCTCATTTAACTGTAGGGAGTGGTATGTGTAGATGGCAGTGGAGATGGTCAGGAATTTTGCATTGGAATACTTTTCCAAGAAAAATTCACTTTCTGCAATACAGGAATTCTCTATAAGAAATGTTCAGTCTTGCCTCTGGGGGAAATTGTTCCCTCCTTTTCCTTGCAATCCAGATTTCAGACCTTTCCAGGTTAGGAGGAATCATCAGCAGGGATACTGGTTTTCCCTGATTAAAAAAAAATTGCAAATTCTCTGATTTAAAAAAAGAAAACGCAGTGTCTCTGATTTAAAAAAAAAAACAAACAAAAAACTGTAAATTCTCTGATTAAAAACCCCAAATCCGTGATTAAAATGAAAGGCCACTATATAGGTAGCAGTTGAATATAATGTTTTCTCGCTATATTTACAATGTTAAAGCATTGTGGAAGCCTACCAGAGCCTCCATCGCTATACTAAAATTAATTCCGATTTTGGGTTTCTTATGCAAATACAGAGTTCCCCCTTAGCTTATAGAACACAGTGGGCCCAGGCCCCTCACTCCCCCCTTCGGACCCCCTGGCCCTGCTGACACCCCTCACTCCCCCCAGCCCTGCTGGTACCCCTCGTCTCCCGCCCGTGACTCCCTGCCCACCCAGCCCTGCCAGAGGGGGCCCCCAGTTGTCAGGTGTTACAGGGCTGGGGACCGGGGCCATCAACAGCACCCAAGCCCCATCTGCCACCCACAGGAGGCAGCAGCTGCTGCAGTGGAGTGGAGCGTGAACCCCAGCTCCCTCCCCTCCCCCTGACTGCCTGCTTCCTGCCTGTTGAGGGCTCGGCTTGGGGGGCAGCTCCCAGCCACTGTGTGCACTCTCGAGGGGGCAGGAAGGACCTGTGCCCCCCAGATCTGTGCATGGGGCACAGGTGGATGTGGTCGGCCTGCTGCGGGCTTGGGCTCCCTGCCCTGCTACCCTCTCCTAGAGCCTCCGCAGTGCAGCAGGTGCAACCTGGCACTGGGGGGCAGGGCGGGGCTGCGCAGAGAAGATCTTTGCTGCTGTGAGCTTTGTGCTGACTTAGTGAGGTAGAACAGGGGTGTCCAACCCCTGGCCTGCAGGCCAGATCTGGCCCCTGGTGCTGCCTCATCCAACCTGTGAAGCTCCCCACAGATCTGTGGGGAGCCCTGCAATCTGTGGTCCTGTCTACTAGGTAGGGTGTGCAGGGAAGTATAGGGCCTGATACTGTTAGAGTAGGGGCCAGCACAGGGCCCAGTCCAGCCCATGGACTGTCCCACACTATTCATCTGGCCAGTGCTGGAGCCCAGTCCCAATCCCTGTATTATTCATCTTCATAGATTCATAGATGCTAGGATCGGAAGGGACCTCAATAGATCATCGAGTCCGACCCCCCTGCATAGGCAGGAAAGAGGGCTGGGTCTAGATGACCCCAGCTAGATGCTTATCTAACCTCCTCTTGAAGACTCCCAGGGTAGGGGAGAGCACCACCTCCCTTGGGAGCCCGTTCCAGACCTTGGGCACTCGAACTGTGAAGAAGTTCTTCCTAATGTCCAATCTAAATCTGCTTTCTGCTAGCTTGTGGCCCTTATTTCTTGTAACCCCCAGGGGTGCCTTGGTGAGCAAAACCTCACCAATTCCCTTCTGTGCCCCCGTGATGAACTTATAGGCAGCCACAAGGTCGCCTCTCAACCTTCTCTTGTGGAGGCTGAAAAGGTCCAGTTTCTCTAGTCTCTCCTCGTAGGGCTCGGTCTGCAGGCCCTTAACCATACGAGTGGCCCTTCTCTGGACCCTCTCCAGGTTATCCGCATCCCTCTTGAAGTGCGGCGCCCAGAATTGCACGCAGTACTCCAACTGCGGTCTGACCAGCGCCCGATAGAGGGGAAGTATCACCTCCTTGGATCTATTCGTCATGCATCTGCTGATGCACGATAAAGTGCCATTGGCTTTTCTGATGGCTTCGTCACACTGCCGACTCATGTTCATCTTGGAGTCCACTAGGCCTCCAAGATCCCTTTCTACTTCTGTGCCACCCAGCAGTTCGTTCCCTAGGCTGTAGGCATGCTGGACATTTTTCCTCCCGAGGTGCAGTACTTTGCATTTCTCCTTGTTGAACTGCATTCTGTTGTTTTCTGCCCACTTGTCCAACCTGTCCAGATCTGCTTGCAGCTGTTCCCTGCCCTCCGGCGTGTCCACTTCTCCCCATAGCTTTGTGTCATCTGCAAACTTGGACAGAGTACATTTCACTCCCTCGTCAGCGACCAATTACTGTCTTGCCCTGGCCTAAATAATAATAGCCTAAATAATTATCTAAATGATAAAGTACAAACAAGATTTAATTTTTTTTTCCATTTTAATAATTAAAAGTGCTGCTAGGAATGGAAGGAATTTTTATTGAACTTGACTTTGTGAAATTGGGAAGTATATAGTATTTGACCCAACAGAAAACTTACTATGCATCAGTACAGTATTACAAAACTGGACCAGTGGGAAACAGTTAGCCATTATTTTTGTTATGAGATGAGTCAACTGTAAAAGGAAGACAATGGAATATAATTGTGACAGAAAATCATGTATCTACCACCTCAAAATAGTGTATTACGCTGATTAAGTTATACTACAACATAGTTACTAAACAAAATGAATTGCACTGCTGGCATATATGCTCACTGTGTATTTCTATAATAATGAAAGTAAGCATAGATGCATCATATAAATACTAAATAAAGATTTCTAAATCAATGCAAAAGAAACACTTCATCGAAAAAGTTTCACATAAAAACAGACACACAATAAAAAAAACCCTGCCCTTGAACAGATTGTGAACAACTGAAAACTTTGCAAATTCTTGTGTTTAATATATTACTTTTTAATATCCCTGCATTAAAAATGAATGATTACTTTTTAATATTACTAGTAACCATCTATCCCCTACTGTATAGATACATTTCTTGTATGATTTTATTATATGCTTAATAATAGTACCTATAAGCTCAGATTTCTTTTGAATAAAAATGATTGGAAACAATATCTACCCTAAAGCATCTTTAATGTCATTATAGATGGGTAGGAGTAAATTAAGCGGTATTTAGCCACCAAAGTCTTTAATTTCATTGCATTTGAGTAGGAGTTAGACATTATGAGGTCCAATTAAAAAAGTCACTAATGTTTTTACATCTGAGTAGGAGTAAATTAAACAAAATCACTCCTGAGCTGCTAATATCATTTTAATTGAATGTCATTCAGTTTCTAACTGCTGTTACAACACAGTAGATAATGAGTCAATTTCAACAAATTATTTGAGCTCTAGGTACCATGGCTACTAGAAATGAAGCAGCAGTTTGGGGATGAAGAGGGCAAGTATTGGAATCTAGGAATGATGGCAGAACTGACATCCTGTTTGTTGATAAGACCTGCGTTCATCTAAAAATATCACCCTAACAAGATCTAATCTTGAGTGGTTTCCGCCCAAGTTGGAGGACTCCACGAACATCAGGAGGAGGAGACTTCACGTCTCGTGAAGATCTCTAAGCGCTGCAGAGCCTATCGGACCCAGCGTGTATTTCAAGAAGGCTATAGGGGTCTGATCAGCCTCTAGCCTCTCCCCGTCGCCAAACGATCCCTCGACGTACCCTTCCCTGCGCGCACAAGTTCCACGGAGCCTAGCAAACTTCGTGTGAGTGAATCCAGAGCTCTGTCCGAGTCCTTAAACTGGGACTTAAGTGAAGTTTTCCTGGAAGTTTTCCAGCCTGCACCGCGACCATCTACGGTGTAAGCAAACAATCGTAAATCAACCATTAAGTGTCCGTGCCTAATTCTAGCTTGCTGCCTGCCTTCCCCGACCCATGTGCCAGGGCTGCTGGCCACAGCCCGCGCCGCGCGCCCCCGAAAAGCCTCGGACCGCTTCCGGCCCGCACACCCTTTTGGCCCTTAGGCTGCCCTGGATTTCTCTGGTCAGCCAAGGAAGCCTCCTGGCCCCTTTCCCTCTTTTTCCTCGCATTGGGATCGTCTCGCTTTGTGCCCGAAGGATCGTTTCCTTAAGGCACAGCCACCCTTCTTGGGCTCCCATCACTTCAAAACTCCTACTCTGCAGTGCGTCCTTGACTAATCGCCTGAGTTCATTGAAATCAGCTTTCCTAAAGTCTAGCACTTTCACCCTACTAGTTACCTTAGGCACTCGACGTCTTATGGTGAATTCTATTATTAGGTGATCACTGTCCCCCAGATGGCTACCGATCTGGCCAATCCCAGCTGGGCAGGGGCAGCACAGGGATTGATTTGGGTCATGGCCCGTCCCTATGCCACTCATCTGGTCCACAGGGTCAAAACTTTGAGTAACAATGAGGCTGTGGAAAGAAAGAGGATGTTTTTAGAGTTTTGTATGGTACCTTGGAAAAATAATTTCTACTCCTGGATCAGCAATGGTTCGTTTGCAAAGCTGCAACAGTTATTTTTCCCCACAGGCATAAGGTGAAAATCTACTCTGCCTTCTACAGTTTTTTTTAAACTTTTCACAGGTGACCATTAATTGTGCATTCCTTATTTTCTGGTTGCCTGATGCAAGATACAATAGGACAGTGTTTCTCAACCAAAGTACTGTGGCACCCTGGGGTGCTCTGAGATCCTATCAAGGGTGCCAGATGATGTTAGCGCTGTTAGGAGTGCAAGAATAAACCCAGAGATTTCAAACAGAAATCCATAGTGTTACAAACATTCTGACCTGCTGTCAGGGTTTGAATTGTGGGGGAGTTTAGGGCGGCTGAGCACCCCCATAAGAGACGAGAACTCCCTCCCCACTACGGGCTGGTCAGCACCTGGCCTGTCCTACACCTTTCTAAGCAGCCCAGGTGGCGGCAGCACCGGCTTCTTCCAGCTGCCACCGCCATAGACCCCCCCACCAAGAGTCCAAGTGTAATTTGAACCCTACCTGCTTTGGTCTTTCTGCATTTTTTGCAACAGGAGAATTGCTCTGTTATTTTTCTGTAGTGAAGCAGTGTAGGGAGCTGAGGGCAAATCCTGGGGTCGCATGGAGGGAGTAACTGGTGCAAGGGGGCAGGGGTGAGGTGCCCACATGTGTGGATACAACTCCTGCTGGTATGGCGCCTAGGGCATGTGTCCTCCCAGGACTTAGAAGTTGGTCAGCTCTGCAATAAATCAACAGGGCATACTTCAAGTGCAACTATTCTAAAACAGTAAAATCAAACCAAACCAAACAAAAACCAACTGAATTGTTTTAGGTGAATGAATAGGTTGATAAACATGTTTGTACAGGCTGAAACATGAACCCCTATTTTGCTTACAAATATTTAACTGATAAAAATTTTTTGTTAAACTTTATTGATGTAAGCCTAACGTAGAAAGTGGTTCTTTTTTAATTCTCATTTATTCACTGTTTTAGTGTTTTCAGTATCCTGCAGACAAGTGTAACTTTTATGTGCAAGTAGTTTTATGTGCACTTTCATGTGCAACAGGGGACCTAAACCTGTTACTCAGTCACAATGGAGAGGAATCTTCATCAGCATGCCCTGAGGCTGTGCCAATGTAGGCCACAAGCAGTGGGGGGGCGGTTTAGCAGATGGCATCCAGGAGAGGACTGTGACCCTAACCAGAAAGAAGAGCCAGGTGATTAAGAGGAGGTGGGGCTCAGGGGCACATAAGCACTGTCCCTGAGCCCAGGTGGCAGTCAGACCCTGCAGACTGCAGGAAAAGGAGCTTCCACGGGGAAGCTGACTGTGGGGAAGCACTGCCCAGAGAAACGAGGCTACCCATAGAGGTGAGAAAGGTTTAGCGCTGCGGGGCATAGCTTGTGGGATGCTAGTTTTGTGAAGGCAGTGTGCACGTGTTTTAGTTGTGCTATTATATGTTTATTTATTGTATACTGGATGGACCAGATGTGGCTAAAAGGGAAGAAGAGGAGGTCAGAGGGGTGCTGCAAGGGCACCCAACATAAAGCCATGCCCTAGGTCAAGGGCACCAGGGAGGCTGGAACTAGGAGCAAGTTAGGGTTGAGGATCCCAAAAACCAGGGACAGTGTCTGGCTAAGGCTGAGAAGGCAGAAGCAGCTGAGCCTGGACTGGAGGATTTAGGTATCTAAGGGACAGGTGGAGGCTGTGAAGACTGGAAAGGCCAGGTCAGATGCAATGTGCCTAGGCTGTCAATCAATAGCCAGAGTAACCCATAGGCTTAAGGTAGTTAAACAGAGGTCTAACAAGGATCTGGGCTGTAGTCATATTGGTCTAAGCATAGGGGTAGACAAACTCTTTGGGTAGAGGTGATATTTATTTTTAGACCACCTAAATAGTTGCAAAAAGGCTGTTATTTGATCAAATTGATTTTACATGGACAAAAGATGCTTGGAGAACTCCACTTATGAGTAACTTCTCTTCCTACTGTTAAGATTCTGTCCTGACTGTTTTTCAGCTATGTCCTTTGTGAAAAGTTGTGTTTTGTTCTCAGTATCTTTATTAATGTAGTTTAGCGAGCTAAATGCAGAGTCTAAGGTGACAGAAATATTGTTCCACTTTTGCTGTAACCTTTTCAATTCCTTCTTTGAGTCTTTTTGCCCATTTATTCCCTGGAATAAATATTTCACAAACCGTCCTCCATAATACCATGTTTAACGGTATTAAATGTTTACTACCACTGTCTCAACACTAGATGGCTTCCATAGCTGGCCAGTTAATTTTCTCCACATTTTTTTTCTTTCCTTACTACCATCATTGGTTTAATTACACAGCACAAACTTCAATACATTGCCAGGGGCATCACTCTAAAAGACTTCCTGTGTACTGGCAAAGTTATACTTACAATTATAATGTATCCTTGAGAAAGTTTGTGTCAGTCTTTCCTCAGAGTCTTCTGTGAAGGAGCAGAAGGAATAGAGCCTGCCAGGAAAGTTACTACATATAGTGAGACAAAACAATCAGCCGTCCTTACTTTGTGGCTTTCATAATTTTAGAGGAAGGTTTGGATGAGAACACTTGGAAAAGTAAACTTTTTGTTTGATTTTGAGCTATTTCCTCCACCAGTTATTTTGGCTGTTTGTCTCAGTCCATAAAAAAAAAATCTGCTTTATTGAGTATACTGTAAACTACAAATCTCAGTCCTTGTTAGATGGATGGAAGCCTACTTGTTGCACCATCCAAGTTTATTATAAGAGGCCTGGGGATGAAGTTATTGAAGCTTACTATGTTGCTAATTCCCTTAACAGTCTTGTATATAGGCTGAAGAGGAGGTGTGATGAAATAGAATTTATGGTACTCCAAAGAATTTTTGGAGTAATACACAATTGTTCAAGACCTAACCTCTGGGCTACTTGGTCAGAAAATTGAGCCACTCAAGAATTACTTCATCTGACCTTTCAGTGTCAGCTGGTATGTCAACAAAACCATGTGATCAGCTGCCTTTGAAACTACTGATAAAAGTAAAAGAATCAGCAAGGACACCACAAAGGGATCATTAACCAATATGGTCACTGTAATTGCTGAAACTGTGCTGCATCAAAAGCAAGCTTGATAGGAAATCAGGAAATCCCAGAAATACATATGTTTCCATAGTGCCTTATCTCAAGCTTCCATTAAGATGATAAATTCAATCTACTGCTATAATGTAACACTACCAGTACAAAGCAGTTTCTTTAGCAAATGCTTTCACAGGGTATTTAAGTAGTACTGAAAATGCCCGCCCAAAGACATGTATTAACAATCTGACTAGCATTTCCTCTCTGAATGTTCTCAAGTAACAAGAACATGGGTCAGACTTGTACATCATGGTTGAGTACTTTCAAACACGTAGCCACTTAATGAATCTGACTAAAATTTAGGCAGGAAAATGTAGATCATCAAAACAGGTTCTTGCACTACTATGGTCATCTGATTTTTATCCAGATTTCAGCAGTTTTTCCTGAGAAATGTAGTGGAAGTATCTCACCACATCTTGATTTTGCAGCTTTATAGACTTTACAACTTTGTAGAAACTGATTGGGTTTTGGGGATGAGTGAAATATTTTGGGGATAAGTGAAATATATTGTTCTTTACCTCTTGCACATATCCATAGCATGCCCTCCTTTTAATTTCTTGGCAGAAAAAATATCCAAAAAGGCTTCAGTCTTCTTTATTCATGCTTGCCAAACAGATTAGGCATTGCATTGCAGAGTCCTGCTGGCTATTGCCACTTCTAGGTTGAAAAGTCATCCGATAAGTAATCTACTTACAAATTATGCAAGGCAACTACTTGAAGCTTCTTGCACAGTTTGAGTAAACAAACCACATTGAATGTTTTGTCACCTTTAGGTACATTCTGGGTATTGCATCCCGAGGGCCTGAGATTAATTTAGAATAGCTTTTTCGCAGAGCACAGAGGTGCCCTGCTCCTAGAGAGGGGAAACTGCCAGGGAGAGAGCCCTGGCAGGGAGTAAGGAGCACAGCTGGGGCAACCAGGAGGTCAGCTGATTGGAAGGGGCAGGGCCTGGCCCTCATAAGGCCCAGGGGCTGAGGCCACTCTAGCAGTTCCCTGCCAGCAGCCAGAGGGGCAGGAGCTCGTGGAGTTAAGATGTGAGAACTGCAGGTACTCCTCAAGCAGAGTAAAGGATGGCAGCTCGAAAATGTCCGAGCAATGTTGTTATAGCCAGGCGGCTTATGCTTAAGTTGTAGTCAAGAGGCTCGAGTTTCTGTTTTGTTGTTTGTTACACCGGTGGTTTGGGTGAGGCTATTAGGGGTTGGAGGAGGCCTCATAGGGGACCCGCAGCAGCGTGGGGACCCCAGCGCCAGTAAGGGCGCGCCGTACAGGGTGCATAGACCCCAGCCCCAGGAGGGGTTATACTGAGAAGCCCCAGTGCGGGCATGGTGAGCCCCAGAGAGGGGGCAGTACTGAGAAGCCCCGGTGCGGGCGTGGCGATCCCTTGAGGAAGGGCATAGCATTGCGGTAAACCCTGGAGAAGGGTGGAGCATTGCGGTAAACCCCGGAGAGAGGGGGTAGTAGTGCGGTGAGCCCTGGAGAAAGGGGGTAGCAGTGCGGTGGGCCCGAGAGACAGGTGGCTTGACCAAGAAGTCCCAGAGTGGGCACAGAAGTCCCCAGAGAGGGGTGACATTACCGAGAAGGCACCGAGAGCCCCAGGAGAGGGGCGACATTACCGAGAAGGCCCGAGAGCCGGGCGACAGTACAGAGAAGGCCCCGGAGAGAGGGGCATGAGAGCAGAACAAGGGACCAAACAACGTCTAGTCCAGCTGTGAGGCTTGGGGCGTGGTATAAGGGGTGGTTGGAGCCACACATAGCCCATAAGGCTAGGGTGCCCGGGAAGCACCCATTGTACAGTGAGACCCACGGGGAGTCCGGGAGTCCACGGGGACGGAGGTCCCAACAAACCGCGTCCAAGAGGGCATAAGGCAGCTTCCCAAACTTATATGAACATCAAAGACGTGGCGGGCGAGAATCAGAGGGGGCCCTTGGACCGGCTTGGCACGGGGGAAGGGGCCTTAAGGAGATCATGGCCCTCCTGGAGGACCCCGCCGTGACAAGCTTACTTATAGTTCCACCTGAAATGCTTTTGTTGCACAGACAAGGTTATTTGGGTGAATATATCTTTTATGAGACCAACTTAAATAGCTGGAAAAAAAATTTATAGTAAGCTTTTGGGTTTAAAAACCCTTTGTCAGGCTGAGGAAGTCTCTGCAGTTGGTGTGTGCTCTTCCTGGATGGAATGAATAGACTATTGGTTGTGTAGAGGTATTTTTGTAGTGAGTGATTTTTCTTTGGGGGCACTGTACTAGAGTCCTTCCAAACTTGCAAAAATCCAAGCGAGCATCATGGTAGCACAGAGTAAGGTTTAGCATTATAGGCCAGACATTTCCATAGTAATAATGGCTAGGGGGAAAAAGCCAGTTTAGAAACAAACCCTTTCATTCCTTAGAGGAACAAGGAGGAGAGTACTTACCCAGTTCTTGTAAACCAATAGGAAGCCAACTTGAGTTTTAGGAGAAATTAGAAATTTTCAGATATGACTGTGCCAGCTTGTCAAAACAAACTTTTAAACAGGTACCACAAGATGTTTTTTGCCAGGCTTGGTATAAAGTCTGTCTTATCTGTGTTAAATATCAGGTTCCGTTCAAGAACACAGACATCAGATTTGGGACTGTGCAGTCAGGGCTTTCTGCTGTGGTGAAAATTCAGTGTTTTTAAGAGAGCTTTCTCCTAGCCAATTAAAATAGCCTAATAGGAACAAAAGCTTCCAGTTGAGATGTCCACTTAGATTACCTTAAACTTTGGCTGATTGGAATATTTTCATTGTGATTAATTTTTGGCAAGATCATTCTTTTGCAAAATATGTTGGTTTCCACTAACCTTTTATTAGGACTGTATTTAGGTCAGGAGAGAGGCAGTCACATGGGCTGTTTGTTATGGGGTGGTTAGGACTGGCCTGAGCTGTAGAGAGAGTAAGGTTCAAATTCCAAATTGGAGAAATTAATAATAAAGGTGATTCTCTGAATTAGACAGATCAGAGACTCAAAGGGTTTTCCACATCAAAGACCAGTTTCCCATTCAGACTGTGGTGTGAGACAGAGCTGGAGACAGAGAGGAAGGCACACACTATATGGGAAGCGAAAGAAATTTCAAAACCTTGCAAGTTGGCATAAAGCAGAATTGTTGTCCTCTAGTTTGTTTTGCTGATAACTTGTTCAAGCTCAAGGAATCCAGGCTACATATAAATGTCCAGAGCTTGGAGTTACTTTACTCTCTGACAGAACATTCCTTCTTATAGCAAGAGAAAGTCAACCATAGTCACTTGTGAATAACACAGCTGTGTTGTATTATCTCAGTCATCAAGGAGGAGCTCACCTCTTCACTGCAATTGCTAAAATGAGGGAGGAAATGTTACGTGTTGCATATCAGTAACAGGAGCTCTGAATTTATTGTCTCTGCATATTCATATTTGTCTGCTCTCAGCACTTCTTCAGACTCTCTCACTAAATTGAGTAGTAGAAAAAAAACAGGCTGTGGCCCTTATCTGATCTCATTTCAGAGCTACTGATTTCAGGGGTAAGGGTTTATGCCTAATCAACTTTTAGATAATTTGATATCTTATTCACTGTGTTGTATTTCCTAGTAGCGTGGATCTGCAGTCAGCATGCTTCAGTTACTTACTGGAGACTAACATGGAGTTCTTGTATATGTTGCTTAACATTTGAAAAGCAAAAAGTAATTTTAAAAACCCATTATCTTTCTGAACTACATTTCCCAGAAACCAGCTAGAGACCTCTGAATTTTATATTGCCCAATGTCCATCACTTGAAAAAGATACAACAAAGGTTAGATTGGGGAATGAGAGAGGAAAAAAGCTTCCTCTTCCCCCCCCCCCCGGTATCTTTTAAAAAATTGTAACCCTGTAAAAGTGCATTAGAAATGCCAGAAATATATCCTTAATCTCCTAATGCACAATCCTGCAAGAAGGTGCAATAATTTGACTATGTGAACACAAGGATGACCCCCCCCCCGCCACCACCACAAGAAGCTGATTACTGTTGTCTTTAAACCACATTACTCCAAAAGTAACACTTTCAAGAAAATGGCCATGGCCTTGCCTTTACTTTCCACTACACTGTCACTCCCATGAGTTTTAAGAGACTTTATGATTTATATAGAATAATACCTTCCACCAACAATGCTGGCTCGCAAGGATAACCTCTCTCCCCTCTTTATCTTGTTTTCACACCTTAGCCTCTTAAACCACATTTTAATCCTTCATTTGGGTTTCATGTGAGAAAGCTGGTGTGAAAGACAGACAGAATGCAGTATGCAATAAAATATTCCTAAAAATAGAAGAGCAATATGCATTATATTCTAGAAAGAGCAATATGTATTATATTCTAGAATGTAAGGAAACATGTTTATCCTTCTGTGAGAATTTTTTCTACTTTTAAAAGTAACCCTAATTCTATATGACTTCAAATACTTTTTATCTAAAGGGAAAAAGTAGTAAAACCTTATATCGGGGTGGCCAAAATGTGGCCCCGGGGGCTGGATGCGGCCTGCCAGGCCATTCTATCCTGCCCACGGGGCCCTTAAAAAATGTAGAAATTAATATTAATCTGCCCTGGGCTACCTGTCATGTGGCCCTCGATGGCTTTCCGAAACTCAGTAAGCGGCCCTCTGCCCAAAATAATTGCCTGCCCCTGCTTTAGATGGTAGGCTGAATGAGCAAAGAGGTAGAGATGTAGTGAAAATGATCACCAAAGGTTTTCCATTAACTTTTCTTAACTTTTCAGAGCTCCTTTGTGCTGCTAATTAAGAAAAATATGAAGATGCATAGATTTTGAATGGAATATATTAATATAATAACAATCAAATATCGTTAGCATAATATAATTATCTGTTAAGCACTGGGCTATTTAAAATTTTTTTTTTTTTTTTTTACCTTTTGTGAGATTGTTTTGTTTTGGTTTTCCTCTAGTCTTGTGACTTGTTTGCATAATTGAAAACTGTCTCTCTACATATTCCCATAATATTGCAGCATCTGAAATGCAGTTGTTCCCTGGTGTTAATAAGAGGAACTCTCAATAAGAGGAATTCTCAACAGCTTGTGTCTTTGCGGTGCTTAGGGAGTAGAACAAATAGTTTCCAACCCCATTATAATATATAGCCAACATTCATTGCACAGTTGAATGCTGTGGGTTAACTTCTAGAAAGCCACAGTCTGGCTCCACAGGATTTTTTTCTTCTGCTTTAGAATATCTGGCCTGTAATTAAAATGGAAGTGGATATAAGCAGTGGGAAGGGAAATGAATGTAGAAAAAAGACTGAAGTTGTTGAAAGCTTTAAATCCAAAATACAAGAAAAAGTTAGAGGATATAGGATCATCTGGAGTATTTTTGACAGCTGCCATCTGGGGTAATATAATGACAGGGTAAACAAGTAGTATTGTAAAAAGGAACAGTGATGTAAGAGTAATCTTCACTCAGTGTGTTCACTTCAAAATTCTGTTTTTTCAGTTTCAAAAGTTCAGCTTTCTACAGCTCATTCCGGTCACTATAGAGTAATGGATTTGAGGAGGGTCGGGGTGAAAACTAGTTAACGTGAAGTGTAAAAACATCTTGTCCTTCCCTAAAGAAGTTGAAATATTAAAGATATCCTAGCTGATTTTGTTTGGGAGGTTTTGACCATACATGACTTAAGTGTGGTACATGGTGAGGGCTAATCAGGTTGAAATAAGAGAAAATATCTATCTTTATCAGCAGGCAAAATATCCTCTATCATTACTGGTAAGCAGTGATAAATTAAAACAGGCAAGTATGTGCGATTTTTTTTGTTTTGTTTTTTGTTTTGTTTTGTTTTGTTTTGTTTTTAAGTCAGCTTTTGCAATCTTTGATTTTAATTTGGTATTTATAGTATATAGGTTTCTTTCCTTAGTTTTGCATTTCCCTGAATTTGTCAGTTTTACTCCTAATGAAGTTTAGTACTTCGTTAGGAGTTTTTTCTCCTTTTGTTTCCTCCCTTGTAGAGCTCTAAGGGAGGTATCAGAATTGACTCCATGCTTAAGATTGCATTGAGAATTTCAGTGAAAGTGCAGTAGTGTCAGATTGGATCTTATCAGATCTGTAGGATACATGAACCTCGTTCACCTTTTTGGAAGTCTCAGCAAGGAGATGAAGATTTGAATGCTCAAGTGAAACCAAATGTTTTTCAGTTTTAAAATTGGTCTCTGCACTGTTGGGACAATAATTTTAATGCCAATGCTATATCTGTTCTGCAGAGGGAGATTTAATTTTCGGTAACATGAACCTCTAACGCTGTAACCAGTCACACAATTAATTATAAATAATTTTTAAAAATACACATCCATGGGGACCTCTGTATTGCATACAGAATGTTACATTTTTCATTTTGCTTGGACATGGGAAATAAGAAAAGCTGTGCCATAGTTGTACTTAAAGGCTGTTGTCTTTTTACAGTAAAAGTTAGTTTTTCCCTTGGGGTTCATGGAAATTGAAACCTTTTGTGCGGACTTTACTTGTGATTCTTGGTTCTCTGTTCTTGGAATGCATTGCTGTCTTCTAAAGAGAGATGAGTTTAAACTCTGCACTGACAATTAAGGTTGTCATTTCTTCTTTAGAAAAAAACATATCATTGCTTGAAGTCTGACCTTCCAGTCCCTGGCAGTGAGAGGAATACAGGGTCCCTTTGAGTTTCTTCCAGTTGAAGCAACTTCTGTGGCCAGAATAACAGTGTCTGCTTTCCCAAATTGAAGATGGGTAACTATACTTCAATGAGAGGTACTGAGCTGTGTTACTATGAAGTCGGTATCAATTTTCATCTCCACTTCAGTTTATCTGTTTCCTGGATAAACAGGATCTACAGACCTTACTGAACAAAACAAGGAAAGTTCCAGGTGAACTTGGACAGACAAGCTTATTTGGGTAGACATGATATCTTTTATTAGACCAACTGAGTAGTTGGAAAAAAGTTCTTTGCAAGCTTTCTGGCACAAGCACCCTTCTTCAGGCATAGGGAGTCTCTGCTGTTCTGAGATCTCCAAGGAATGAAAGAAGCTAAAAGTGTGACAGGATGTCAGGGAGAATGTAAATAGGTGTGTGACCATCTCACTTCGAAAACAAAGGGTAGACAAGAAAGGAAGGGGGTCAGGCAGGTACCTGGTAAATCAGATGTCAGGCAAGTTGTAATGTGTCATAAATCCAATGTCTATATCAAGTTCACAATTTTTTGTATCCAGGAGATTTATGAAGTGAAGTTTGTGGGCTCGTCTATGAATGATGTTTTGTAAATTCCTTTTGAGGATTAGAACAGAGAGACTGGAGAGGAAGTGATTGTCTTGTGTGAAGTATGCACCCTTTGTGAGAAGTGAATTTGCATACACTTTGCAGGGAATAAGAATGGTTCTGGCCATCTCTTGGGAGACACAAATTAAAGCTATATTTATGGGGGTTATATGCACATTATATATAATGAGGAACATTGGTCCTAATACGTTTTCCCATCTTGTGTTGGCAAGAAAATTTTCTACCTCCTTTCTGTCCCGATTTTATCTTTTGAGAGAGTGATGCTTGTAGGTCTCTATTCAGACAAGACTAGAACATGGGTCATACATTTTACAGGTTTTCTTAAGTGAATTTTTTATACAAGCTTAGATGGCTGAGAGAGAGAGGTTTTATATAATGGAAGTTTAAGGCTTTTTCAATCAGGTTTTCCATTTTCTTGTATTTATAGTCAATGTCCAGCATGTTAGTTCAAGAAGAAAAAATCATTCAGATTTTCAGATTTCGAAGGTATGATTGTTGGTAATATTCTCTTAGAAGTTAAAGAGAATGAATTTAACCATTCAACTTTCATAATAACATAAAGTTCTGTGTTAAAGAAGCAATATGGTTTCCCACTACTCCAGGGGGTGTCCAACCTTTTTGAATGTGGGGCCGGATCACAAACTTTTTATCACCCAGTGGGCCAGCGAGCCATATTCAAAGACCTCACAGAAAGTGATATCGCATCAGGAAGTAGTCACGTGACCTTTGACACCAATGAAGTTGCAGGAAATGACAATGAAATGGGTCTGGAAATGTGGTTTAAAACCCAAAATAAAAACAATATAAAAGCAAGATTGAAATAATACCAAACACTTGACTAAAATAAACACTTTTGCTTCTACTTACTTCTCAGTGAATGAAAGAAGCATAATGCAAGTCGACAGATCAAATGTGGAAAAGATATCAGCCAGAGTGGAAACTAATCAAAGCAATAAAATATGGGCATTTTTGAGAATAATCTTCAAGAAGATTTACTTTTCTTGAATTAATAACTTGTTAGTAACACATCTTTAACAAGTTGAACCCCCAATCCTGCACAAAGAGAAACAGGAGCAAACAGAATCCAAACACTGGACAGTATTTTTATAAAGATTTTTACCTGCTCCAGATTTACTTTGGAGCCCAAATCGTTCATGCTCTATTCTTGAACATATTGTTCAGTCTTAAACAAGCATATAGCACAGTTATCCAGTGAGGTTCATAATTGGGGACATTCTGTTACAACAGGAACTATCCAGGCAAAAAAAGAGACAGGTGGCAACACAACTGTTGTCCAGTCTCAAGAAAACAAGCATGCTCCAATCCACACTGTAAGTGTACAAAAACAGTGTAAAAACTATGTGTACGAGTCTACTCTTATTAACTTTCTGAAAACTACAATGAACACTGATTTCTTTAGTGTGATACCTGGCATTGTTTTTGCTTGCACAAGTTATCAATATCTGCTGGCACACTTGATGTGGCGATGCGGAGTATTCCAGATAAATGTCCATCTGTCAAAAGTGATCTTGATTTTGTTTTTATGTTCTTCATTCTTGAGAGAAGCTGTTCACAGCAATACATGCTGCCAAACAGTGCAGTGAACCAAAGTGCGTGATTCAATAAGTGCCATGTAACATATTGACTATAAAATGTCAGTAGGTCATGTTCTGCAAAAGCTCTCTTCAAGGCACCGTTATTTTGGATGTCAATTAGTGCCATTTGGAATGTGTCAGGAGCATCGGTGGCATTCGTTCCAAATGGATCAGCAAACAGCTTCAACTCATCGCTGTGTTCCCTGAAATCCACAAATCTTTGTATGAATTAATCCAGCAGACGGCCGATCAGTGCAGGATACTTGTCATGGTTCACAGTCTCAGCACATCTTGTTAATAGTATTGTGAAATGGGTGACATTCTTTTTATTCAACTGTTTCTGAAACGATTCCAGCTTATGAATGAAGGATTGGATGTGTTCATACAGTCTGTTGACAAATTGATCCTTCCCTTGTAGTCTTATATTCAAATCTGCAAGATGCTTGGTGATGTCAGCTAAGAATGCCAAGTCATTCAGCCATGCATCATCGTCCATGAAGCTAACATCTTTTCCTTTGTTTGTCATGAAGGTTTTAATTTTGTCAAGCAGTGACCAGAATCTGGCTAGTGTGACTGCCCTGCTGAGCCAACGAATTTGGCAGAAGTAAGTAACGTCATCATGGTCTGATCCTATCTCAGCAAGAAATGCTTGGAATTGTCTCTGATTAAGCCCCTTTGACCTTATGAAATTGACTGTAGAAACAACCTTTTTCATCACATGTTTCATCTCCTGGGCCTTTGCACACAGTTGTTCCTGGTGAATGATGCAGTGATGTGCGATGACATCCTGAGGCGCTGACTTGAGCAGTAAACTGACAAATCCTTGTGTTTACCTATCATCGCAGGGGCTCCATCAGTTGTTAGACCATGGAGTTTGTCCTCTGGAAGATTGAATTTCAACAAGACACGTTTCACTTCATTGAAAATGTCCTGTCCTGTCGTTTTGCCTTTCATTGCACATAAGTCGACCAGTTCCTCAACAACATGCAATTGTTTGGTTACTCCTCATACAAAGATTGCCAGTTGAGCTGTATCACTCACATCTGTGCTTTCATCAACCCCCAAGCTGTAACACTGACAGGCACTGAGTCTTTTCATCGGTGGATCTTCAATGTTTGATGCCATGTTGTCTACTCTTCTAGCAACTGTCTGATGTGAAAGGCTGACATTCTCCGCCATTGACTGTTTATCAGGGAATAAATACCTCAGATGTAAATATGCCCAAGCAATCTTTCACAAATTCTCCATCAGACAATGGTTTCCCTCTCTTACCTACTGCCTCAGATATCATGAAACTGATCTTGGTTGCTGCCTCAGAATTCTGCCTTGCAGCTTTGAAAAAAGACTGTTGCCCGTTCATGCTCTGTTTTAGAGAGTTCATCTGATCAATTTTAATCTGACCCACCAGGCTGTCAAATTTCTTTGCATGTTTTGTAGCATACTGTCGCTTCGCATTGTCCTCCTTGCAGACAGCTACTTTCTCTTGGCAAATCCGACACAGAATGTTCCCATTTTGTTCAATAACAAAAAAAATCAGTGATCCAACTATCTTTGAAAACTCGACATTCAGCATCAATTTTTCGTTTCCTCTGATTTTCCATTTTTTGAGCGTAGCTTAGGCCCTGTAGCTAATAGAGCCCAAATTTATTTTAGTCATAGAAAAACTAGTTTGGCAGAGACAGGTGAAGTTAAAAACAACTCACTAGTTCAAAATCATCATTTTATTACTATGTAATAATACTGTGGTATCAATATGGACCCCCACCCATCAGGTATAGTCATAATATGTAAGGTACAGCCTGACATGTGCAGGTGCTGCCATCATATGCCAAGTGCAACCTCAAATGCTGATGGGGAGTTAGGGCAGGACTTAACCCACTCCTTAACCTACATCCTGAATTTTGATTTCAACCAAAGGTATCAAAATTATCAAAATACTCCTTGCCACTGTGAGTTTTTAAATTACAGTGATGCAGATTTAGATCAAATCTCAGGAAAAATGTACTCACTGTAAGAACAACAGGACAATGGAAAATGCCTAGGGAAGTTGTGGTTTTCAGAAAGTATGTATATTTGTTATGGCTTAGGAACAGGACATCATTTTTCTATGCAGGGGGTTGGACTGGATTAGGGCTGCCCAGCTGACTACCTGCAGGCCACATGTGGGCCACAAAGGGCCAGGATGTTGCCCACAGTCTACATGGGGTCTGCAAGCAGTTAATATATAGGGCCTGGGCCTGGGCAGCCACCTCTCCCACTGCTGTGCAAGGGGGAAAAGCCTGTGGGGAGGAGGAGTGGTCCATGTCCTGCTAATGTAGCCTGCATGGCTGAGGATGGGGGTCTGCATGCTGCTGGAGCAGCCCGTGCAGTGAGGGGGTCCTAGGGGCCCACCCCCACAGCGTGCAGCCTGTGCAACACATGCTGGTATCATCTGGGGCCCACAGCCTCACCAGATCTGAACAGCCCTGGACTAGCTTATCCTTGAGATCTCTTCCATGTCTCTGCAGTATATGCCTACAATTTCTGTTTAATTAACTACAATGACCCTGTTACTTCCTGTTACTGGTTAACTGTTTTCTTCTAAAATTAAGACTACAGTAAAGTTAAATACCTGCGTATAACACCAAGGGACGTCCTTGATTTAGCTGCAACTTTCCCAAGGCGATTCTGCCAAGGTGAGACCTATCCATTGCACTCCAGGCGGGCTGACCCCTTCAGGTTTCCGTGAATGCAGGAAACTCGACTGCACAGTTTTGTGGCAGTGAGGACTGTGTTCACACTTGCTGCTTGGCTAGCACCTCAGCTTTTTGGCTGGGAGCAAGTGAGACTAGGGAGCATCTAAACCCCAAGGCCTCTGGGCTTGGGGCTTGCACGTAGGATGCCTGCCGTAGATTTGGAGAGTATCTGATGCCCAAGACTGATAGCTCTGGGAGGGAGGATACTTTCCCCATGGTAGAACCACACACAGACTTGAACAATTGAGCTCTGCTCAGTTGAAATTTGGAACTTGACTACTGGGCTTAAAAAAAAATGGCTGGGTGTTCCCTCCCATGGGGTCCTGGCACTGGGCCTGGAGGTATTGCAATACCAGGACAGCGCCAGGAGGCCAGAGCCAGCCCTGACACCTTCCCTAGAACTCTTGGTTCCAAAATGATACCTTTTATTAGACCAACTGGAAAATGGCAAGAAAATTGTCCTTTTCTGCAAGCTTTCAGGAATCGAAGTCCCTTCGTCAGGCTTTGGGAAAAGTGTAGATGGTACAAGATGGTAAAACGTCCCCATAGGTTGGAAATAAACTTCATTTTTGCACAGAGGGAGCTGGAAATGGAAGTCTGTCCCTCTGGGTCCATGAGAGTGTCTTTGTGAGCTGTGTTGAATAGCTCTTTGATGTCTTGATCAGGTAGAATTCCTTCCCTGAAGGTGTCAGATGGTAGGTGGGGAGGCAAAAAAAAACTTCCTTGTTGTTCTGCAATGAAGTTTAAAATCCGAAATCAGCTGAAATTCGGCATCTTCCATGTTTCAGGGGTGTGCTTGGTAGCCATGTTCTTAGCCAAAAGTGCAGCCTATCTGAATAAGTATAGTGCCCATTGTATTCAGTCCCCCTCAGTGCTTATTCCTTTCCAAGTCATAGTGAACTACTATATCAAATGCAATGCGACTTCCCGTTTACTCCCATATCTGAGCAGTGCCTTTCTTTCCCATTTCTAATGATTCCTCGTTTCGCCATGTTCCTTAAATATCTGGCAAAAATCACCAAACTTCTTTGTAGCTGAGAGGCTCTGTTGCCCCCTCCCTCAGCCTGTCCTGTGTAATTAGCATGTGGTCCTGCCCTGTATGGGGTGATGATGGATCCAGGCAGCCTTGTGCCTCATCTGCATATCTGGAGTATACATACACACACTGACCAGTGCTGGGCTGTGGGGTCACCAGGGCTTGAAATGCTGTTGATTCTGCTGGGGCCCAGCCCAGTGAACTATATGAGACATCACGAGCCATTTGGATCTGGCGTGATATCATGAAGAGGGAGATATTATGAGGTAGTTTTCAGCCCAGGTGGTTTTACTTACCTGGCAGGGAGATGCTCCTCTTCCTGGCCTTGAATGACTTGATGTAGTTAGAGGGTGAAGACCTGTTCCTTGCACTGCAGACAGGCTGACCCCTGTAAGAGTCTACAAATGCCTCCAAGAGAATCTTGGCTATGCAATTTATGGTGATGGGGGATTCCTCTCAGGCTTTCCCTCTAGCTTGCTCCTTAGGCCTTTTTGGCTAAGGGCAAGCAAGACTGGGGGGCATCTGAACTCCAAGGCCTCTGGGCTTGGGACCTGCACACAGGGTGCCTGCCATGGATTTGTGAGTATCTGAAGTCCCAAGCTGAAGAGTCTGGGAGGTAGGATACTTGCCTGTGGTAGTGTCACACAGACTTGAACAATTGAGCTCTGCTCAGCTGAGAGAATTTGGAACTGATTTGGCTGATTTGGCTCGACACAAAACTAAAAAAAAAAAAAAAGTTTGTACTATGTAGAAGTAGGTACAAAAGTGATGCTTTGAAGTGTGTTTATAGAGTACCTGTTCTGAAATGTGCAGCAGTCAGGGTAGGGGCCAGAGTAAGACCCATAGCATTCTCCAGTTCCCCTATGCAGTTTGTGCCTTCCTCTCTGTCCATTTTCTCCCCTTACTGTCACTTGCATCTCATGTCCACATTTTTCTGTGTTGATAATGTATATTCAGCACAGACAATATTCAGATAATTTAGCTGCTGCTCTTCAATAAATCTCAACCAAGCACTTGTGAACTTGCCCCCTGCTGCTTGCCCCTTCCCCCAGGGCTACTATCTTGGCCATATTTTGGCAGATTTTCATAGTGCTATCTATAGGACAACCCAGGCATGAGGATAATCCCCTCACTAATTTTTTTTTTTTTTTTTCTTACAAAGAAGGAAGGTGTTAAACTTCCTAATTAAACAATTCTAGTTTTCACATGGGCAAAACAATTTTTACCCAGATGGTGCTGGTCTTGGAAATGGTTGAACTTTTTCACCTGAAACTTTGAAATATATAAATTCAGCCTGAGGAAGATGCTCAGCAATGGAAATTTAATTCCAAATTTTAATAATTTGACAACATTTCATAATCACCTGAAAACAATGTCTGGTCATGGAAAGTTTTAGGCAGCTTTAACTGCTGTTGTAGCTAGCAATTCCATTTGCCGTTAATAAGGTTTTATTTATTCACAGTTTGGTGTTTGTTCCAGTAAGGTGCATAAGTGAAACCAGGGATTCTGTGGACCTCCGATAGACGTAATCTAACCTTAAGGCAAAGTTTGAGAAGAATCATATATACACTCTGTCCTGTATTAATCAAATGCTAAATGTTTGACATGTTAATATTTTTGAATACAGAAAAGAGAAACATTTTCATTTAATGGAAAAACTTGCAAATGAGGCATATTTGTGTAACCTTTTAGAGTCTCTAGAGCAGAGCTTTCCAAACTTTTCATGTTGGTGACACACTTTTTAGACATGCATCATTTCGCGACACAGTAATTCAGTTCCGGGGGAGGGGCCAAGGGAAGCAGACGCGAGTAAGGGAGCTCCGCGGTGCCCTTCCGCAAAATTTTCTGCATTTTGCGTGACACACCTACACACTGCCGCCGACACACTAATGTGTCGCAGCACACAGTTTGGAAAGCTCTGCTCTAGAGAAAGGAGATGAACAAGATCTGGATCACTTTGACTTTTAAGTTAAACTTACAGCTGTCACAGTTTGAAGATGAGTGAATTTATACAAGAAATGGAAAACATGTTTGTTTGACAGAGAAATAATTTCAACACCATCTGTGCTGTGCTTTTCTGAAAAGGAAAAATTATGTTAATGCATCAGGGTTGCTGCCTGAAGGGAGGAAATCTGATGTTATGGTATCGGGGAACCTCCTTAGTATAAGAGCTGGATTATTTTCTATCTTACATGAGGTATAAATTCATGGGGTTCCAACCTTGCTGTCAGCATCAACCCAGTACAGTGAATTATTGTCCAAATCCTACCCTCTGTGGATTTTTCCCCTCATTATTTTGCAGTACATAAACTTCAGTTTGAACATTCTCTTTGAGAGCCTGCCCCTAGAACTTCTCCCTAAAAGACGTTTTTGTGGTAGCATAACTAGAGTGGGACAAGCCCCAGGCACTGATTATGAGGGAGTGTCAGAATTGCCCCAGGGAATCTTTGCCGTGGCAGGGGCAGATCTGTGCTGCCCTGTTCAGCCATAGGTGCCAGGTCTTAAAAACAAAACCTATAACTCTGTAAACAGAGTAAATATTTTTAAATAAAGCTGTCACATTGCCAATAGATCAGATTACCCCTTCTGTTGAGAGTGAGTGGGTTAAGCTAATGCTTACTAACATTTTCAAAAACACCTAAGTAAGTTTGATTCTGAATCTCATTTTTAAAGTGATTTGAGCTCACTAAATCCCAATATTTTTAAAAATAGGATTTAGATGCCTTAATTCATGTAGGCAATTAAAAAACCCCTCTTAGTTCCAATTAAAAAAAAAAACCTCTTAGTAACACTCTACCAGCTCTTAGATCAAATTATAATTGCCTTTTACTCTTTGTTTTTTGCAAGAGTTAAGTGGAAAACTGGAAGTTTGCTTTTCAGATTGTTGTATAGTTGGCATTACATTGTAAGCACTTTTACCAGATTTTTTAATTGAGTAACTTCTATTTTATTTTATCTTAGTATGTTCTTGAGCTTTATTTTTTTGGCACTGGCAATGGCCAATCTGCCCAAAAACCTTTTAAGGGCTGTGCCTCTTCAAGGATATTTCTAGAATCAGATATTTCATAAACATTAGGGCTGGAAGGGATCTTGTGAGACCATCGGGTCCAGCCCCCAAACACAGTGTCTGTTACTTCAGGGGAAAGCCATTCTAGATGGATATGAAGTCTGCAGGGTTTCACCCAGGACCAAAAACTCCAATTAAAAAAATGAGAATGGAAGAGGGAAGTTTTGGTGGAGTAGGAGGGAAGTCATGTAGACATGATTTCAAGGCAGAGAGAGAAAAGAATTGATGAAGTAAAGAGCACAGAAAAAATGTGTCAAGTGATGGGAGAATAAGAGGTCACTGAGAAAGACGCTAAAGAAACAGTAAGGTGGAAAAGAGACCCAAAGAAACACAGACCGGAGCCAGAAGTGAAAATGGAATAACCATGGCCCAGACAGCAGGTAGATCAAGAAGGCAAAAGAAGAGGTGCCTCTGATTTAGCTACTGGTTCCCTTTGTGACGGGGTGGTGATGGAATGGAAAGGACTGAAATGAGCCTTAAGGGAGTTTATAGCTAGGAAGGAAGAAAATGGGTACAACTCTGATTTTGGAAGGATGGGAAAAAAGGAACAAAGAGATTGAAATGTAATTGTGGGGCTTTTTGACCAGTTGAAAGAAGAGGTTGGCAGTGGCAATGAAGGTAGAGGGAAAAGATCAAGAAGACTTGATGTTTAGACAACTTAAGGGAATTAGAGAATCAAATGACAAGAGAGGTGAAGAAAAGAGGCTCAAGGCTCAGAAGCAAAGAAGTGTGAAAGAATGACATGAGGTGAGAGTGTGCAGTGAGCATTTTCAGTTTGAATACCAAGAAGTTCCGAAAATCACCAAGGAGGTAGAAAGGGAAGGAAGTAGTGGAAAAGGGGTTCATGCAAGGTCCAGAAAACGAGTCAGGAGTTGGTAGCATAAAAGTAGAAATAGATGGCTGTTTTGAAAGGTTGAAGGAAGAGTTGAAAAATGAGAATATAAGTTTTATACATAAGGAAGTTGACATAGTTGTGTGATTTGGCATATGTAGTCAGTAAAATATGAATGAGAAGAGATAAGATTTCAGGTTTAAGGGTACAAAATATGGTATGAGAATGAAGAAGAGTTATAAGTACACCAAGTCTAGAAAAATAGATACTGTGGTGTATTTCAGTTGAAAAAAATAATGAAATTCATATATAAGTTTCCAAATTACTTGCCCTGCTCTGATTAAAGTGATGAACGGAAAGGACTGAGGGCAGCTGAAAGATCAGACTTTGCTTTGGTTTCCCCTCTCTCCACATCCATGTTCTTATAGGCCCAATCTCAACCCTTCTGGTTAGGTTTTGTTTATTAAAATGACAGGCATTTCAACTTAAAGCAAGTCTTTCTCTGCTTTATGGTCTGTACAGGAGCCTTCTGCTGGACTGAGTAGCTCTTTCCCACAGCACAGTTGTGCTATTTGAGACTTCCTCAAGCCTCTTTTTAAGACAACTGCTCTTGAGGGTTTTGTACTTTGCTACAGGTAGGTCTAGGCAGGACTTCCTAGGTCCTTTCCTTTTACTCTGGATCTCTTGCAAGAACCCTGTTCCCTACATCTCTCTCTCTTCCTGAGCTGTTTATTCTGGCAAGAAATGACCCATAGCTGCCAATAGCTTTTTGGCCTCAAACCTATCACCTAGCAGGCATATTTTATTTGCAGATACAGGCAGCCCTTGACTTACAACATTTCACACTTACGACATTTATAAATCGACACCCTGTTTCAACTTTCCGATATCATTTTTTTCTTTACAACACTTGATCCGACGCGACGCCACACCGGTGAACAAGTTCTCTGCATCGCCCATCTCCCTGGAGAACATCTGTCCAAACTTTATTGGACACTTTCTTTCTTTAAGAAAGCAGACAAGACTCCAGAAAAACCTACAGCCAAGATACCTGAGAAGACTCCAACCAAGAGCCTTTCAAAAAGTCCAGCAAAGTCACCTCAAAGAAGTCTTTCCAAATCAATATGATTGCTATTTACAATATAAATACATTGATGTAGCCATATTACTCATCTATAATTGATCAAGTACAAAATTCTGGGTTATTTTTGGTGAAAATAGGCTGTTGGGCCTTGGTTCAGGAACCAGTCCCCCATTTATAACATTGTTTCCTATGCGAAAATCGGTTCCAAGTTGCAACGTTTTGACTTAAGACGCGTTTTTTAGGAGCCAGTTGTGTCCCAAGTCCGAGGATTGTCTGTACAGAGTTAAATTCAGTCTTCTTTAAGGGCCATCCCACTGTGTGACAGATTAAGAGGACACTGGGTTATGCCAGAAGACAGTAAATAGTCAAAGAGCAATCGGAACAAAAGCCAGCAAGTTTAAATGAGCCAGGAGAGTGACTAAGCTGGTGAATGGAGTAATCGGGCCAAAACAAGAGCTATGAGGAGGCTAACAAGAGGTATTGAGACTACAGAATTGGAGGGATCATGGAGTTGAAAATTGATGTCACCCCAAGATGTGGGTGGTATGTAGGTAAGGTGAGAGGAAGAAAAGTTAAAAAGGGAATGAGAAGTGCACAGGAGATGTAGAAAGAACTCTGTAGATGATATATATGCACACTAGAGGTAAAAGATTAGAGATGTGAAGTGAGATGAGGTAGGAAATAGTGAATAGTGCCTTTTTAATCATAAAAGGCAGAACTCATCATTGTTATAATGGCCTTCATCTTACTGGAAATGAGAAGAGGGGGTAATGAAATGTGCTGAATCAGGAAAGCAGTAGTTCTCTGAGTGGAAGAAGGTGATGGAGCTGCAGTTTCAGGTCAGTTTAAGTTTGTCAGAAGTTAACTATGGAGAGCAAGTTAGCCATGTTAGTCTGAAATCTATCTGATCCTACTTTGACCCATTTAGTTTCTAAGGTGCCACCCTGCCCTGCCTTTTGTCAGTAGTGAAGTCTGAGGGGTGAGTGTAGCTAGGACCTGTGGCAGACATTACCCTTAAAACGTGATTAACCAGTTAATCATGTTGTAAAGAGTAGCCACACTTTCAGTCAAATAATGGTGTAAGAAAAAGTTTAACCAGACAAAAAATTACGGCACAGAAATGTGCAGTAATTTTGTGGCTGGTTTTCTTTGTCTTAAATTGAATGCTTGACAGGGTGGACCATACCAGGGCTGTAAGTCAGGCACAAAATGGTAAAGAACTAATCAGCTGATTGGCAGTTGGCAGGAACCCCACCAGGGCCCTTTCTAGCCCTGGTGTAGTGCTGATGCTGCCACCAAAAAGCTGATCAGCAGCTGGCAGACCATTCCTTCCCCTATACGGTTCTCATCAGCTGATCAGGAGCCAGTTCCAGAGGCTTGAATTGGCCGGGTGGGTCCCTGGAGTTGGCTAACAATCAGCTGATTGCCAGGCACCTTTGTGGGTGCAGAGGGAGTTCAACATCATGATCCTGGGCTCCCCCTGTAGTGGCAAGTAGGGTGTGATCCCTGATCCCAAGATCATGTCCTGCCATATGTATGCCATACATATCTCCTGTGTGGCATGGCAGGAGGTGTGATTGTTGGGATCACAAATCAGATCACATCATGCCTTTAATAGAACGTTTATCAGTGGTCTGGGATAATAAAGATGAAGAAGGGTGTGAATGTTAGACCTAGAACAGGATCACTATCTCCAGAGAAGGAAACCAAGAATTAATTGGGGTATGTATGTTGGCAGTCCTAGAGGAATGGTAAATGACTAGACAAGATCTCCATGATACCTTCAGAAAGAAAGGATTAAGGAATATTGACAGCAATGTAGAGAAGCAACCTCTATCCCCAGTGATGGTGATGGTGGTGATATTGTAGCTTTTGTCATAGGCTAGAATCCCATTGTACTGCATACTATACAAAAATAAATGTCCGTGACCCAATTTATATATTGGGGACAGTAATGAATAGAGGCACTCAGGTGCAGGAATATAAGGAAACAATGAGACTGTATTCTTCAGAAGACAGGCAGTGGCCTCAGAATGCTAATAGTGAAACGCTTGTCAAGGTTTTTAGAGACATGGTGGAAAAGGAGGCATTTAAGGAAGAAATTGAGATGGCTCTGTTGTTTATAGGAGCTCTTCTGAAAGTGTGAGGGACAGTCTGAAAGAGAACACAGAGGTGCTTGTTTGAAAAATTAACAACTGGGCAAGGAAAACTAACATTATGAACCAGTTGCAGTCAGGAGTGGGATTTTTGATAGTGGATGAGGGGTGGAAGCATAGACATAGGCCATGGAAGGCCTGGTAAGTAAAGACAAGTTGCTTATATTTGATGAAGTGGCAGTAAGTGGAGAGGATGAAGAGAGAAGGTTGATATAGTTCAAGCAATGGGCTAGGAAAATGAGCTTTGCCCCTGTACTCTGCATAGATATGAGCAGGACCAGATTGCATTTGCCCAGGGCAAAGGAAAGGATGTTGCAATAATTGAGATACAAGATAAGAGCCCAGACTAGTGTTTTAGCTGTGTAGAAGGATAAGAAAGGCCTTATCTTAAAGATGTTATGGAGAAAGAATCTTCAGGAGTTTCATGTAGTTTGGATATATGGAATTAAGAGAGGTTGTAGCTGAAGAAGCACCTAGTTTAGAGTTCTGACTAATAGGATGGTGTCATGATCCTCAGTGATGGTGAAAGGAGGAAGCATGAGATTATGGGGGCAAAGATTAAGGGTTCTTGTTTAGTTGTGTTGAGGTTTCAGTGACAGCTAGACATTCATGTAGAGATGTCAGAGAGAGAGAGAGGCTCTGATTTTTAGTTTGGACATAAGACCGATCTGTGAATAGTCAGCCTAGAAATGGTAGATGAATTTGTAGTAGATTAGACTATCCAGATGTAAGATGGAGATGGAGAAGAAAAGGAGATCAATGCCACAGTTGTCTCTTCTGGAAGGGTCTACAGAAATTTGAAAGTGTGGTTTGAAAAAGAGACTTCTCCAAAGGACTTGCCGAAGGAACAGTTAGAGGAATACCGGGAGAGAACAGTGGAAGCCAAAGGAAGGACAAAATTCAAGAAAAGCATTGTCAACTATGGAAAGGCTCATTAAGGAGGTTTTTTTAAAGGGTAGAAGGCAACTACATTCACTCAAATAAATGTATTTATAAATCAGATTTATAAATAAATATTTTATCTCATAAAGTTGTTTATAAACTAGTAGCATAGTTTGAGTAGCAAATAAATAACTCCTATCCATTGCTTTCACCTGGAATTTATTTTAATGGCAACTTTTTTTAAGTCTGTCTTTACAACATTATTAGTTCGCTGCATTGGGGACAGCCAATCCTAACCACAAAAGGAGCTAAAGTTTACTAATAGATCTTATTCCCAGAACTGAGCTGATATCAGTGATGGGCATCTATTTGGCTTGTGACAGAGTAATGGTGGAAAACCGTGGAGTCATGTTGGTTCATACTGCAGAAGAACAGACGTTTGCCAAAGGGAAAAGGACAAAATCCACTTAAAAAAAGAGAGAGAGAGAAAAAAGCTGAAGCATTGCAAACAAAAAATAAAAGTAGACACAAAGATTAAAAGCTGCTTTTAAGAAATGAATGGCAAATATACTATTTCAATCTGAAAAAGGCCATAAAACGACTTTGTACTTATGCATAAGTATATGCGCTGATCTTTATTTTTGTGCTTGTTATCATGTTGTCCTCTGGTAAAACATGACTTAGTTTTGAAATGCTATTAAGAATAGCATGCTGGGGTTCTGTCTTAATTTCTGTATTTCAGTCTAAGATTTACTGAGTAAAAGGAAGAATTTCCAAACTGTAGGAAGCTTTTCTAACTGGCTTGAGATGTGAATATCAGGCTGTTCTGTCTGGTATTGCTGCCTTAGACAGATCAGCTGGAGTTTGACATTCTTGTACCCTTGGATTTCAGATTTTACACTCAAGTACACCTTTTGTCCTCATAGATTGTATAAGTTTAACTGAAGTAAAAACTTAGTCCTCCAGGTGAAATATACTTATTTCTGTTGATGTGCACTCAGAACATAGTTCAGCTCCCTTTCTTATGGCATGGTGGTACTGAAATGCTAATAATATAAAAATATTTTTGTTGCTAATCAGATAGGGGAAATCAATGTACACAGGAAGCAGAGATAAGTAGGGAAGTGGCATTTGTAATCACGTCAAAGAACAGATTTACACTGTTTCAGGGGGTTTTGTTTTTTTTTAAATACTTTGTAGTCTTTAGGTTCCTATCTTAAAATAATTTGAATATTGCTTTATGATGTCTTCAATCTATCTATGACATCAAACAGTGTTCTTTCCTAGCTAAAGTTTAGTCCTGTATATATGCATCTTGGAATTACATATTGATAGGGGACTGACTGCATTTTACAGCAAGACCTGTTTACTGCATTCAAGTACTGTAACTAAAATACAGTTAAACTTGAACAGTCCTGGTGGTGTGGGCATGTGTGTGTTTAATTTCCCAATGCTCGTGCTATTTTCTGGTTATGTTATACCACTAGCCAATGACTCATTCTCAGAGTTGGCTGTCAGCCAGTTCATAAATAAAAGAGCTCCAGCTGGCCATTGAGAATCCCCCTCTCCCTCTGCTACAACAAAGGAGCTGCATGAGGCGCTGCCATTGCCAGTAAGGAGTATTCCCTTTGTAGTGTTTTATATAAATAGTATTCAAAAATAGTGTTCAAAATGTCTGTGGCAGTCTAAATGAGCAAACGTGATAGAACATGAAATGAAGATGAAACTTGTATAATAGTGTGTTTTGAGTAAGAAACATCGCAAAGTTTAAAAGGTTCCTTGGAGAAATAATCACTTGAATTACAAAACTCCCCGATCCCATCCTCGTTCTCCCCAACTGAAACAGATGAATTCTGAAAGGCATTACTAATACATTGTACCTAGAATTTTTAAACTTAGTTCTAAAAATACAAAACCTGGAAAATATCTTCTGTCACATTTTCTTCAGACGAAAGAGCTGGGTGTGTTCTTACAGCATACCAAAAGAATGTTTAGCAGTAGCTGAAGGTGCAGATCATGACCGAATTTTTGTTAAAGAAGGAATATTTGGGTTTTCTTCATAGATTCAAAGTTAGTTCAAATGATTATCTGTAAGATTGGGCACACTGTGTTACCAGTAATACATGAATCCTGTGGCAGTTAGCCAAGACAGTAATTGAAGGTCAGGGATTGTTTGCTAAATGCGGTTCTGTGTGCTGCTTGAGTCCATAGGGGACTGGCAGTGCCAGGGAACAAAGACAGCTCTGTTTTTTTTTGAGCTTACAGTAAGAATAATTTCACGTAGTTTATGCCTGGTTGTGAGATGAAGCAAATGGTAATTTAAACTAGTGCTAAAGTAATGCAACTATAATTTGTTTTTCAAGTGCAAAATTTGGCATATCTCAAAAAATAAACTTGCACATTAATACCTATCTATGGGTCTCAGAAATGTTACCAAGTTATTCTGTTACAAGCCATCCACCACCCACCAGATATTAGTATTTTAAAATTTGACTTCAATACTCTTTCATGATTGACTTGACTGCTGTAGGTTCCAGGAGTCGGCGAGACTGGAATAAACTTGGTTTACATTGGGGTAGCACACCTATATTAGCATTTGCACCAGTTGTGGCTATATCAGGATAAAGGGGTCTTTGCCATATTTAGTGGAGTTTCACTGAGAACATCTCCAGATATTGGAAATCCATGCATCATTCCCCTTATGTTACTACTCTATGGTAGTAGTTTAAAAATGTTAGTCGAAGGTTTCATGTAAATACATGAAGGCTGCTACACTGGATATTCATAGATGTTAGGGTTGGAAGGGACCTCAATAGATCATCAAGTCCGACCCCCTGCATAGGCAGGAAAGAGGGCTGGGGTTAGATGACCCCAGCTAGATGCCTATCTAACCTCCTTTTGAAGACCCCCAGGGTAGGGGAGAGCACCACCTCTCTTGGGAGCCCATTCCAGACCTTGGCCACTGTAACTGTGAAGAAGTTCTTCCTAATGTCCAGTCTAAATCTGCTCTCTGCTAGCTTGTGGCCATTATTTCTTGTAACCCCCGGGGGCGCCTTGGTGAGTAAAACCTCACCAATTCCCTTCTGTGTCCGCGTGATGAACTTACAGGCAGCCACAAGGTCGCCTCTCATATTCTTTGTTACTGAGTTATACTCTAGGAATAAAACTTTATGCAAACACACAAACTCCTTGTCCTCCACTTGTGCAGGTCTTGGATAGTATTAAGAATTGCCTGCTTTGTTAAAAATGGTATTAATAATTGAATATTAATAATCGAAAATATAGTGTATTGTGTAGTAGACATAATCCAGTTGTTTCCAGTTACTGAAATAAATTAACTTCAGAACTGTTACGTTAAAGGCTCAGTAAAGAAAAATTGTGCAGAAGCTGTTAGTAAAAGAAACAATGCCATGTCTTTCTTTAGAATGATACACAATTAGGGTCATTTTAAAGAGGATCTAAAATGCTTTTTATAAAATTCTATAAAGTTTCAGATCATATTAGAATCCAATTATAGAAATAAAAATAAGACAGTACAATATTTTGTTTTGAAATATATTTATTT
>NW_005842032.1:2680117-2698643 GCF_000455745.1 Alligator sinensis | reverse complement strand
CAGCAGGATATAAATTCAGTGGTGTTGTTTCCCCTGCAAGAGTTGATCATATTAGTAACTAAAGTTCCGATTTTCAGAAGTGCTGAGCCCTTGTTACTGTAAATTAAGTCAGCGGGGGAAGCTTTCATATAGTTGAATTCTCTTTATATACCTTCTGCATTGCCTTGACTCAGTGGTAGAGAATCGATAAGCCGCTGGAAAACATACAAAGCTGATTTACATGAACAAGAAATAGTGCTGTTTCTTGTTGTCTCCACTTTCCATGCTTAATGTTAGTAAAAGTAGTTGAAGTAACATTCCCAAAAAAGTCTCTGAAAGGACATTAGGTTGAGTTGGTGTCACTAAAATATCTATCTTAATATCTTTGGGTGTAATTGAGGAGCTCTCACAGTTGACTGGTGGTTGAGAGTAGGGATTGATTGGTTAAAATTGTCCACTTGTGGTGGAAGAGTACATTCTTCTAAATACCCATACACACCCATTTGATTAATTTTGGTCGTGCAAAGATAGGTTTGTCCTATTGACACTTGAAATTACCTTTCTCTGGTTGAATGCAATAAAGGACCTAAAGATATAATTTTGGGCCCATGAAGCCAATTTAAATTAATTCCCTAGTTGCCTGAAATCAGACAAGCAATTGTCGAATCCTCCAAAATCAGGAATAGACTGAGCATGATCAGTGCATCCCAGGCTTTTCTGACAGCCTGTCTGCCACATACAGCAATTAGGCAAAGCCAGTCAGATTTTGTCACTTTGAATTGGGTAGGCCTCAAGGGCCACTTAAAAGAAACCTTCTATTTAAGCTGCTTTTGAGGACAAGAGACATTTCCCATTGAAAGAAAGTATAGTCTTCACAGTTACATAGCTTTAGCCAGGCTACACTGTCTCCAGAAGTGGTGACTTGATAACCTAACACAGAACCAGGAAAGGGGACCATCAATGTAGGGAAGAATGGTCCTTGGTGGATAAAAAGCTCTTCATTCACACAAGATGCGGACAACTATAAATGCATGAAGAAGGTAGATTAAAATGTAACGTATAGCAAAAGATGATCAAATTAAAAATCTGCAACATGCCTCTGTATTGGTGGTTATTACCAGTAATTCCTATAGTAGAGCAGCACAATGGGTATTAGTTGCCTGCAGAGGGGAACTAGCAAGCTGTACTCAGAAAGTGAGAGAAATTCAGAGTTAAAATGTTCCTTTTCTTTTGCTCTGTGTAACTGCTGGTCATTGTGGGATATAATGCACCCAAAGGCTTTGAAATAGAAAAACTGCCAGCCCCTGCAAGTCATTTGACTGTAGAAAGCAAAAGAGGTATTGCTTCATTTTCTGGCTATGAATGTTGTTCTCCGTACTGCCCTCTAATCTGAGTGGTGGTTGGCCTTCTAGCAGACCTCTTGGGGCTGCTAGAAAAGTTGTACCTTTTATAATCTGTGAGATTTATTGACAGAGTTTTAGGGATAATTTGCTGCCAGTGTAAAAGTAATTAACTGGAAGAAAATTTAAAGGGGGGTGGGGATTTATTTTTTGGGAAAAATCATAACCCCAGTTTTTCTAAATGGCAATCTGCCAATATATTTATTAATATTTTACTTTTCCTAACAAAAAGAGATTAGATTGGGGAGCTTGTGCCAATGACCACTCATGTTGATCTACCCACAGTCTGGAAAGTAAGGATTGACTGGCAACACTTTGGCTTTGGTTTTAGAATCAAAACTGAGGCTTTCCTTCAGGAAGCAGAGGGGGAGAGCCTGCAAACGTATCACTTGCTTTCCCGTCTCCTGTCTCTTTCAAGTAAATCGGGAAAGTAAAAATTTGATACCTCCATTGGCTGCAGGGCGAGGACGGTTTATTTGAGCTGTCAGTCTCGCCACTAGTCTGGCTTTGTCTGCAGTTAAAATTATGATTCACCCTCCCCAGCCAGCCAAATGAGTAATCAGTAATGTGACTCGTGCTGGAAGTGACTCCATCAACACCTGTGACGAAGGATTAGTTACAGTTTGCAGAGCACCGCCTCTTCCCCTCTCCCCCCGTGCCCTAGCGCCAGCTCTCCTAGCGGCGACGCTGTCTGCGGGCGCGCGGAAGTGCGGCCCAGGGCTCCCTGCGCTGCGCGGCCTGCTCGGTTATGCAAGCGGCCTCGGCAGAACTGATCATGACCCAGATCCGGGAGCGCCACCGCCGCAGGATTTCTCCGCCCTCTCCCTCTCCCCCTCCCCCTCCGGAGCGGCGATGTGCCCGAATCCGGAAATCGGGGCTTGAGAACCATTTTCTTCTGGTTTGCGGAGCCCGAGGACGGGCTGGAGAGAGCCCCGGACACGCCGCGCCGCCACCCGCCCACCCAGCCGGGCCGCGGCCATGACTTGTGAGCTGGGCCGGCTCATGCCGCGGGGCTCCCGGCGCCTAGCCTGGGCCCACTGAGGTTTGTATCGTCTCCGCGGCTTCGGCCCCCCACGGCGGGGCGGAGGGGCCCTGCGGGTGTCTCCTTTGCTGCGCTAGTCATCCGGCTTAAACAGTATACTCGGACCCAGCCCATTGCTAGGACAGGAGCAAAGAACGTAGAGCTAGATGGATATAGATACAGATACATAATATATATGCAGATATAGACATACATACTTGTATATACATATCTATCTCTATATAGCTATAGACATATCTATATGTCTGAAGTTTTTTCAGTTCCTTATATTTTTGCTCCCCCCAGCTGCGGGAGCTGTTCTCTAGCAACATTTGGTGTTTTCCCAAGCCCCTGGCTAGGAGCCCTGAAGGACCCAGCAATGGGGTTGTTGGGCCGCACAAAGCTTGAAAAGCCCCACTCCGCTTTGAGTTCTGTTCAGATTTATTAATTGCAGACTTGGTGTTGGAGAGCCCATGTGCCAGCAAAACTCTTGACAAAAAGATTGCCTTTTGAAAGGACCTGGAGTGGAGCAGGAGCTTATATATTTTCCACCATTTTGAATTGATGTATGTGTTTCCTATTACATTTTAAATGGTGTGCTTTTAACATGGGGTGTGCTGAGCAGCTGAGTTGTGTTTTAAGGACTGTGGCTGATTTATTTAAAAATGCCTTTCAGGGAGGGCTGATCTGGTCTGCTTTTTCTCATGTGAAAGGAATGTAGTGCAGCACGGAGCTCCAAACAGGATACAGTTGTTCTGAGCATTTCTTCCTATATAGTGGTAGGTCATAATAGAAAGGCAGACATCTACACAGCAGAGGGGATTTATTTTAGTTTGCAGTATGTAGCATGTAGTGCGCGTGTCAATTAATAAGTTAGTTGGTGCCATTTTTGTAACCAGTAGTTGGATATTTTTTTCCAGCTCTGAATATTGACTAGAAAAGCTATTTTTGCGTTGCTTTACTATGGTGTCTTTGGTAGTCCTATTGAATAATGATCCATCTGTGACCAGAACTATCCCACAGTGACTTTCATCAAATGGCAGCTTCCCTAAGGCTGTGGCAGTACCTTGCAGAATAATAGATCTGCAATCTTGAATTAGTGATGTATAAATTCTGCTTACATTTTCTCACGTTCCAGTCACTTGGATGTATTATAAAGCGTTTATTCCAAATTAATTTGAAAAGCCAGATACTAAATCATTTGCTATATTTATAAAAAATGGTAGATATTTCATACCTTTCAGATTTAAAGAAGCTATATTGGCATTTTACTGCACTGCATAATTATGTTCCACATTCCGTAAGTATTTACATGCATAGTGGATACACCGTTTGTCCCTTTTAAAGCTGGTTGTATGTTTATTTTATAGATGTGGCCTGAATTTTGAAACTTCATACGTTTTTCAAATTTCATCAGTTGCATACTAAATACCTTTACTATGTTCCTGAAACATCTGTCAGAAATACATGTAGGTAATGGGGTGGGTTTTTTTGGTGCACACAGTTTTAAAATAATGAGTAAAATACATTTTAAAATTCTTTTGTGCGTCCTATCTACAAAATCAAAGTATTGTATTTCTGCAAATATAAACATTTAGCTTTTTTTTGTAGATTCAGAATTCTGCCTTCAATACTGAGGAACAAGAAAATACTATGGAAGGTGTCAACTTTTCTAATAATATTTGGAGCTATCCATATATTTTTCTTCCTGATGCAGCAAAAAAGAAATAGAAAGAAAAGCCCCACCAAATAGATTGGCCCGAAAGAAGTAGAAACCCTTGCTTGATTGATGCTTAAGTTCTAATGATTATCATTACTGTTTTTAGTCCATTTTATCAGTTGTTTAACTGCATTCTCAGAGAACCCTTTGACATCTTAGAAGAAGGTACTGTGTAGGGTCATGTGTTCTAAATAATGTGTTTTTCAAATTAGAAATAGGCTAGCTGTGCTACAGGAAATACAAGCAACCTATACTGCTTGGGTAAAGGAGACTTGCACAAGGAGGAATGAACCAAAATAGGATTGGAAATATTACTTAACTATCTTTTTTATCTTTTTACCTTTTTCACTTGGTAGTTTTGTCTTTGTCATCATGCCAGCAAACACATATGGGAAGAAAATTATAGTTGTTTTGAGGTCTAACGATTTAGTAGCATGATGAGCAGGTGCCAGCATGTTGTTCTATTGTAGATTAAAACAGCTGGAATAGAAAACAATATATGGAAAAGTTTACTTAATAGCATGCACTTATTTTCCAGCTATTATAGTTTAAATGGAAACATTATAAAATCACTTCTGTATTTTGCCAAAGAAGCAAATGTTGCTGAATACTATGACTTCTAATTGAAAACCTGCTTTTGAATGTAATGCATCCATTTATATAATTAAATCATTTATACAGAGTTGTACATTTTCAGTAAATTTTGCTTACATTCCTCACATTCCAGTATACTTGGATGTATTATAAAGCGTTTATTCCAAATTAATTTGAAAAGCCAGATACTAAAGCATTTGCTATATTTATAAAAACTGGTAGATAGTTTTGTTACTTTAGGCTAATGAATAGTTTAAAAAGGCAAATCACCACATAAGAAAACTACGTAAACCATATTTATTTGGAATGAAGATTGGGCTATGAGCAGCTGTGCCGCCTACACAAGAATAATAATAATAATAATAATAATAAATTTACATAATCTGGCAAACTAACCACACCATTGTTATTTTATTTCTAAAATGGGTATTTTGAGATGAAAATTAGCCAGTTTAATCACTGTGATTTACATAAATTTATATTCTTTAGTAAGCAGTTCTTAAATTTGTGGTTCCTAGAACCACACTGGTAATCCTCCGATCATGTGCTGGAGGCCCCCAGAGAACTGGCTGGTCACATGGTATCAGCTTCCCTTGTTTCCAGCAGCTTACTTCTTGTACTGTATTTAGCACTGAAACTGCATTATATGCTTTCTTAATGTTGCTACTTCAAGGAAATAGTGCCTGTAATTGCTACCAGGTTGCTGTGATGATAAATGGGAAGAGTTTGCACAGTTTCACATGTAAGGAAAAGGCACCCACAAGAAAATTTATTCTCTGAAGATTTGATATTCAACGTGAACACGTTTAAGAAACTGTTATGAAGTAACAAGATTTTTTTCAGTATTTTATTCCACTTAATTTCTGCATCCAATTCTCAAAAGCCTGAAAATGACTTTTGCCATCAGTTTGAAAGCTGTCCCAGTTGCCCCTGCCAGGCAGTACAAAGCTGATGGGAAGGATGAGTCAGTGTAAGAGATATGTATAATAATGACCTTGGTGATATAGAAATTAAACATTTGTATTCATAAAATTCTTATTGCCAAGCTCTGGATCATAATACAGGCAAAGAGAATAAGTTTGTGTCACTTAAAGTTAAGCATGTGCTTAAACCTCTAAAAATCCTAATTAAGCAAAGCACTTAAGTCTTAGCAACAGATGGAGATGGTAAAACTATGAGAGATGCCCTGGTAAAAGAATTAGTTGGCTGAAGATGTTTGGTTTTCCTTGTTTCCAGTAAGAAACAAGATAAATCTCTAGAGGTCTGTACATTGATTGCCTTGTTAGCTAAAAGAGGGGAAATTATTTTCTCTAAAGCTTTGTGAAGAGACCGTTTGAGCCTTTCCTTATATTTTCTTGTTATTATATTTTTTACACACTGTTTAGTGGTAGAGAAGGCTTGGATGATTTTTTTTTTTTTTTTTTTTGTAGTCCTATAATGCATGGGGTGTAACACTGCATGTTGGGATTCTCCGTATCTAGGCTACCAAGTAGAAAAAACAAACCTTTCAAGAATCGCTAACATTTTGACTCATGTATATCTATACAGGTTTTTTGGATCCCATTATATATGGCAGCTTACTGATTTAATGATACCCAGGCTAAAAATGTTTGCTTTTCCTTACAGATGTTTCATATAATAATGCTTTCTGTTACTGTTTGGGAAATCTCAACCTAAGCATGTTCAGCTGGCCAGTTGCACCTTTTACAAGGTTGTGTAACATTGTACAGTTCTGCTTTATTTTCTTTCGATCTGCCATGTGGAGCTGTATTCCCACCGCTTTTTGGAGCATTAGCTTGCTAAAGGATAAGAGAAACAGAATTAATTTTCTGGGGAGAATCACTTTTTAAGATAGTATTTGGGACCAGGTTTTGCAGTGCCAGGAATCAATCTGGTGGTTTACATGTTAACTTACTATGCAGTTTTCTACAAAACCTGAAAGAAAACATTGCGCCTGTAGTGTTTTAGTTAATTACCTTCTACATACAAGTATTTATATTAAGAATAAATGTTGTTGCAAGAATGATTTGACAGCACTAAAGAAAGCGATTTGAAGAGCAAGTAGAGTGCAGATGCTAATCCGTAATTTAAAAATAGCTATCAGAATCTGAAATAGATGAATCCCCTTTTTTGTTTTATATTGTGTGTTTAGGCATAGATGGCATGAACTACATCCTTGACTTACTCAAAAGGCTACCTACCTATCCAAGGCCCCAATATGTGAAAACTGCTTTAGAGCAAAGGCCCTTCAGCAGTAGAAGTTAAATAATTATCAGCCATTTGGAATCCAGAATTTCCAAACTTTCTGCCACATACTTCCTCTTCACTTAGCCCCACCCATTTACCTCTCCAGGTATCATATCATTGAGGATGCTGGAGAGGTTTTTTTTTCTCATAAACCGTAAGAGAAGAGATAATCACTAAATTAAATATAGAAGCCTGGCATGTTAAATCTGGATATTAAATGTATAGCAAAATAATCTTAAATGGAGTATTTTTATAAAGTATCCCTTTTCACTTGTACAAATGCCAGATATATTTAGTGCTGGAATTTTTACTCATACCACTAGCAAGGAGAACATCCTTATATGCTCGACAGTACCTTCTGATGACATAGTCCTATTCCTAATTTGTAAATTAGTATGAATGAGAGGTTAGTTTCTTTTTTCTAATTATTATTCAGACTTTTGAAGCTCTTTATTTAGGAGAGTTTAAGAATCTGATTATTTTAATTTTCGTTATTTTAGAGGAGTTACTATAGTGAATGCATAAATCACACTTTTGGGTAATGTTGTATTGGGTTTATATTTGGACTTGGATAAAACTGGGTGTTAAGTTTTAGATTGTGGGACACATGAAACACAAGGGAGAGGAATTCAACATGAAAAAATAGTTGCATGTGAGACTGCGCAGTATTTGCCTACTTGGGCTGACAGTAGTACTTCTTAATGGAATAGGCTCTCCCCCAAATTTTCTCATTACATATTTTACATGCCATTATAGTTTCTGGATTCTGCCCTGCTTAGTTGTCCACGGTGAAATTGATACCCACAGGTGAACTATTTTATGCCGTGTTTTCATATACTCACGCATACAATCTTCTACATTAAAGGGAGTCTGGGCAAGTCAGTGGAGCACTACACTGAAACTCGGGAGAACTTCACAAAATGCTTAAAGCACTTAATGTTTCTTTCCTCTGCTCCTGGCCTACTAGGTGATGTTGAGCAAGTCACTTGGCCCTTCCTTTGTCTGCTGAATTATCTTGGGCAAGTTGCTTCATTTTACTGTACCTCAGTATTCCTATCTCTAAATGAGGGTAATAATAACTTCCTTTGTAAGATGCACTGAACTCTGTTGTTGAAAAGGGCTGTGTAAGTACTAGGTGTCACCCTTATGTCTTGAAGCATTGCTTAGTATACTGTTCGCAAAGCTTTGTATACTTCCCGGTCCTTCCTGTGTTCTAACCTTATGCTGTCTATCTTTTTGGGATTTTTCCTTATTCCTTTTTCTCTATCTTGTATAACAATTTTCTTCTTTCCCTGCTTTTTCCCTTTGTGTTATGCATGTGGTCTGTGCTAACCTTTCTTCTGTTGCCTCATTCCTTTAATAACTTCCTCTTCCTATTGTCTGCCCATTTTTCAGCTCCATTCTTTCTCCTTTACCTTCAAGTCACTTTTTTCTGGGATTCATTTTACCATTCTTCTCTTGATGCATCCCCAGCCAGTCACACCCATGCTCGACTTCTGTATTTGGAAATCGCACCAGTGGAAGTGATTCTTTGCTCTCTCTCCAGGAGAACCTTCCTCCCCTATTTCACTCTCTTCCCACACTTTCTTTGCAAGATTTTTTTCTGTCCCACAAAATGGGAGGGTTTACGAGCCTTCTACAGCTAGTCCTGCCCACTTGGGGCATTTTCTCCTGGAGAGTATGTAGGAGCTAGTAGGACTTTTTTTCCTTGCCTGTATTGTGGAGGAGGTTTCCTACTTCCTGCCAAATGCCCAAGGGAGGAGGGGGAAGGGAGCTTAAGCAGAGAGGCTTGTCAGGTCTGAGACTGCTCTGCAGGAGCAGCTGGCAGGGGGGAGGAGTAGCAGGAAGAGAGTACAGCAGGGAGGAGGGAAGTAGAAGAGGCGTTTAGAGGCAGTGAAGAACAAGGGAAAACTGCCTAGGGAGAATGGAAGAGGAGATTCAGCAAGGGAATGGAGCAACTCGTATCTGCAGTTCCTTTCCATGTGCTTTCTTAAGCAGATGCATCTGTGCTCATCTGTCTGCATGCAGGAAGTGGGAATTTCAGTGTGAGCTATGTACCCATGGTACAATCCTGGGCTCTGAAATGGGACTTTGAGCTTCTGTGGTTAATGTTCTTGCTCAACAGTGGGCAAAAGGAAGAATGTATGTTGTAGTTCCCTTTTCTTGCCCCAAGTTTTACAATCATTGTACAAAAACAAAAAGCAAAACTTAAAAAAAACCCAAACATTTAAATCAGTACTTGTTGCTCTGATTTCTTAAGAGATAATTAAGCATTAACTTGTTTTTCATTTAAAGAAATGTTGCTGTTGTTTCTGTTAAAATACCAGCGTCTCATTATTTTATGTTTGCTGCAACTGTGGGGAAATTGGATTTTTTGTTTTTACCTCTGACAGCTTCCTTTTTTTTTTTTTTTTTTAATTTTGTTTTTAGGCATTCAAGCCCTTGGTTGGAAAAAGTGTGTACAATTCAATCACTGCAGTAGAATTCCTTGTGGACAAACAACTGGATTTTGTAACTGAAGATAGTGCCTTTCAGCCCTATCAGGTAAGAAGCATGGGTAGTGTACATCTAGTTTAATTGAAGTCTACTTATTTTCCACATACTTTTTACAGTTCAGGTCCTGTGTAATAATCAGCACCTCATTTCCTGGTATTCACTGAGGGCTAGTGGTGCTCAGCATGTCACATGGCCGGATTTTAGTGGTGAATCTGATGATGGGGTGCAGAAACACTGCACAGCCCCTTGTCGATACAATTTTTATAAGTAAAATAGCTTACTTGATAAAGATTAACCAATACCAATAATGACCAAGTAGATAATAGTGTATCATCTGCCCTTCTGAAGCTGTACTCTGGTTTATTGAGCCTCAGGTTACAGTAGTACTTGATTAAATGGAGTAGGTGTCCATTTTCACTTTAAAGAAAGAAAGCTGTTTTTTCCTGACAGTAGACAAAATAAGTAATTGTTGCTGCTGCTTCTAAGCTCAGTTTTACATGTCCAGTATTCAAGATTTCTTAATTGCAACCTTTATTAATTTGAAAAAATGTTCTGATATTAGCTTATATTTGTGATCAGAACATAGGGTTTGTGCAGGATCTGATGACTAGAACTTAAGAACAAGAATATTTTGTGTTCTGTAAGAAAAGTTTGCAAAAGAGTACTTCTGTGACAAATACAAAGAATTGAATGTTTGAATAAACACTTCATTTTGCCACTACTTACTTACTATGAATTCTCTTCTGATTGGGATTATATTCTATAGGATATTGAAAGATTGTTAACAGCTGATCCAGTTCCGTATAATATCCTTCCCACACTCAGAATTGCTGTAATTCCCCTCCCCCTACCAATACATAGAAAAATAAGAACTATATAGCTAGAATTTAATTATTTTAGTTTTCTTAATGGTTTGGTTATTTTGTGATGTAGCATTAATATTTAAGGAAGCTAAACAAACTGAAAACCTATACTAAGTCCAATTTCAGTCTCCCAACTCCTTCATTCACCAAGAAAATGTCTGCTTTAATTTTCTTGTGGTTTGTATGAGACACGTGCAAGCTCTTTCTTTCCAGAAATGTTATTCCAGTAGATGCAATTATCCTTCTTTTGGCAGAAGGTTACGTTGCATTTCTACAGAGCAGTCTGAGCAAATTTACAGTGAAGCTAACTGAATTTACGGGGAAGAAATGTTGCATTTTGTCAAGCCATCCGACATGTGGCCAGTTGGCAGACACCTACATATATATGTCCCATGCAATAAGTGTTTAGAATCCTTTAGTGTAGCAGGTGATTGTCAAAAAAATGGTATATGCATGGGCATGCACACACACATTTGCACAAAGTTGCGCTCTGTGTGTCTGCCACTCTCATGCTTGCTCTTATGCTCTCACCCGCTTGTTCTCTGCTCTCTCTCACTCCTGAGTTTATCTTGAAGAGAGAAACTAAAATTGAAGTAACGCAGTAATTTTTGAAAATGCCATATGACTTGCTGGCTACATCATCATATTTGTTGATTTAATACTGTGTCACAATTACAACAAAGGACTATCTAAGGCCCAGCACTTCACAGTATGTTTGCATTTGTTTTTATTTTAAAGTGTTTTGAAAGTTGAAGAGGCTTCACTAAATTTTTCAAAGATTGGCTTTAGATTTTGGAGATTTTTAGTTTAACTAGAATTGGAATCCTTGGAATTGCTAATGCTGACATAATTGGTTTTAGAAAATATTTCAGTCCATTATGTTCTTGTATTAAGGACTTTCACAGATAGTTACATTCATACTAATACTTTAATGAGTGGAATTTCATGGCAGATTTGATATTGGGGAATAGAATTCATCACTTCACCAAAAAGGTGCAGTATGATTCATAATACATAGAGGACATTAGTGTAAGATTTCCCTAGCTTCTGCTTCCATTTGGCCTGCTTTCTGACATGTAGTGGACAGTCTGAGTTAGTGGGAGGTAAATTTGTTTTCCATACATCTTTTGTGATGACCTAGATGCTAGATCACTAATTTATGACCATCCTACATTGGTAGGTCTTGAGAGAAACCTAAATTATCATGCCACGTTATAACAATGAGGAGATAATTGAAAAGGAAAGATTTGTTTAGGTATTGATGGAATCCTAAAGACTGGATCTGATTTGTACATTGACTGTAGATCTGTGCCAGGATTCTAACCATCATTGACCAGTTGTGCAAATATTTAATGAAAAATAACTGAAATAGTTAGCAATTCCTGAAATATTTTGGAAACAGTATTCAGAGGCATAGTTTTACCTTCACTTCTAGGGACTGCAATGCCTTGTTACCAAGCATTTTTGTTTCTAATGTGCATATAAAAATTGTGAGAATTTCTTCAGCTTTAAAGGACACTTCTGTAAAATGCATCAGTAGAACTGTATGTGCATAATATATTAAACAGCTTTCCTTACTGATATGCTGGGTGTTCTTTTCTGGAAGATCTGTGACTTAACATGCTTTCTTTTGAAAAACTACTGATCTGTTGAGTACAAACATTGAAGTTACTGCCATGTAAACACACGTTTTCAGGCAGTTTAAAATCTAAATTAGTTTTAATTTTTTATCCTCTTTTGGAAAGGATTAAACCAGAATACTGTTATCATACCATTGAACAAAGCACTTAACACAACTTTGCAAAAATCATTCAACTTAAATCCTTTTCTAAATGTATTTAATCTTCTGGTTTGGGCCCTTAACAGTAGTATTTTCTGTATATAATACTTTAGAACCCTAAATGTCTTAAACCTTTGTGGTTGAACTACATTTTTTTTTTTTTTTATTGTGCGTTCTTGTAGTCTGAGCACTAAGGGCATTTTTTACATGCGTTTCCAGCCTGGCGCCAGGTACTTTAATTAATGAGCCATGCTAATTAAAAGCGCCTGCGTGTCACGTGTATCAGCATCACCATGTGTCCCCATGCTGAAAAAATGAGTGGGGCAATTTGAACTAAAGCTCATCAGATATGTTTTATTTCAAAGCTCGCCGTTGCCATTTTGTCAGCATAGAGATGCATGGTGATACTAATACACGTGACACATGAGGCTGCCGGAGCACATCAATTTTCCAGCAGACTCAGTTTAATTGAGTCTGCTCCGATGCACTGGGAGCTCTACAGTCTTAATTCTTTAGTGCCAAAACAGGCAAGGTTTAAATTTTTGTTTAAGGTTTAAATGGGAAGACCCTAACAAAGTTCAGATTCAGTGCTTTAACACACGAGTTGTATTTCATAGAATCATAGAAAATGAGGGTTGGAAGGGACCTCAGGAGGTCATCTAGTCCAACCCCCTGCTCAAAGTAGGACCCTCCCCAGCTATATCATGCCTACCAAGGCTTTGTCTAGTCAGGTCTTTAAAACCTCCAAGGATGGAGATTCCACAACCTCTCTGGGTAACCTGTTCCAGTGCTTTACTACCCCTGTAGTGAGAGTTTTTCCTAATATCTAACCTAAACTTCTCTTGCTGCAACTTGAGACCATTGCTCCTTGTTCTGTCATCTGCCATCACTGAGAACAATCTAGCTCCATCCTCTTTCGAACCTTCCTTCAGGTAGTTGAAGGCTGTTATTAAGTCCCCTCTTCTCCAGACTAAATAAGCCCAGGTCCCTTAGCCTCTGCTCAGAAGTTGTGTGCCCCAGCCCCCTTACCATTTTCATTGCCCTCTGCTGGAGTCTCTTCAATTTGTCCACATCCTTTCTGTAGTGGGAGCCCCAAAACTGAGCACAGTACTTCAGATGTGGCCTCACCAATGAAGAACAGAGGGGAATAATCACTTCCCTCAATCTGCTGGCAACACTCCTACCAATGCAGCTCAGCATACCAATAGCCTTCTTGGCAACAAGGGCACATTGTTGGCTCATATTCATGTTATTGTTCATTGCAACCCCCAGGTCCTTTTCTGCAGAGCTGCTGCCTAGCCAGTCAGTCCCCAGCCTGTACCCATGCAAGGGGTTGTTCTGTCCGAAGTGTAGGACGTGGCACTTGTCCTTATTGAACCTCATGAGATTTCTCTTGGTCCAATCCTCCAGTTTGTCTAGGTCTCTCTGAATCCTAATCCTACCTCCAGCGTATCTACTACCCCTGCTCCCTCCTCCCCCCAGCTTTGTGTCATCTGCAGACTTGCTGGGAGTGTACTCTGTGCCATTTTCCAGGTCATCGATGAAGATATTGAACAAAACTGCCCCTTGAACTGACCCCTGGGGCACTCCACTTTGATACTGGCTGCCAACTAGATATAGAGCCATTGACTACTACCCTTTGAGCCCAATGATCCAGACTTGCAGTTTTCTATCCACCTTACCGTCTGTTCATCCAGCCCATACTTACTTAGCTTGCCTGCAAGAATGTTGTGGGAGACCGTATCAAAAGCCTTGCTAAAGTCAAGGTATACCACACTGGTCTTCCCGCATTCACAGAGCCAGTAGCCTCGTCATAGACGGCAATCAGGTCGGTCAAGCATGACTTGGCCCTGGTGAATCCATGCTGACTGTTCCTAATCACCTTCTTCTCCTCCAAGTGAATTTGTTAGTAAGATGATAATAAAATTTCCTGTCAGTAAGATGATAAATATATTCATCGTACTATCAGTATTTGACACACAATGTTTCTAATATTTTTATTTTTCTGTAGATCTCCTGTATGAGCTCTGACCACCATATCAGTTTTGACTGAAATAGATCACCATCTCACACAACAGTTATATGACTTTTATGGCATTAGGTAGTTGTCTTAGCCTAGTTCAAAGACAAAGCTGGAGGAAACAGAATAACTGGTAGTTTTTTAGTTTTAGCTGAAAAAATGCAGACTGCTTAATCAAGGAAATTAAAGTATTAAAAATGGCCCCTGCAAAAAAAAAAAAAAAGAGAGAGAGAGATAAAGGCCTCTTGGCAGGACTGTCTGAGGAATCTTGAGCATAGATTCCCATAGTATAACTATATAACTTTAATTTCAGTGGCTGTAAATTCAGTGCCTTCTACTGGTACCAAATGGACATACTTGCTGTATCACAAGAATTATCTTCTCATTATCACCTTCATACTTGATAAATAAATTTGGAACTTAACACACAGATTCATAGATTGTAGAGTCAGAAGGGACCACAAAGGATCATTGTGTCAGACCCCCTACCCCTGGTAGGAAAGAGCACCGAGGTCAGTTGACCCCAGCCAGGTGACTATCAAGCCTCCTCTTGAAGACCTCCAAGTTAGGTGATAGCACCACCTTTCTTGGAAGCCCATTCCAGATTCTGGCCACCCTTACTGTAAAAAACCCTTACTGTGAAAAATTTCTTCCTAATGTCTAACCTGAATCTACTCTCCAATAGTTTGCACCCATTAGTCCTAGTTACTCCACACTCTGGTAAATAGCACATCTCTGATTCTCTGTTGTCCTCCCTTGATAAACTTGTAGGCAGCTACAAGGTCTCCCCTCAGTCGTCTCTTGTGAAGGCTGAAGAGATCCAGATCCCTCAACCTCCCCTCATAGGGTCTTTCACGGAGGCCACTAATCATGTGAGTGGCCCTCCTCTGAACCCTCTCCAGATTTTCCGTGTCCCTCTTGAAGTGTGGCACCCAAAACTGGACACAGAGCTCCCAACTACGGCCTGACCAATGCCGCATAGAGGGGGAGCATCACCTCCCTCAGTCTGTTGGTCATGCATCTGCTAATGCACGACAAGGTGTGATTGGCTTTGTTGATGGCCTTGTTACACTGCCAGCTCGTGTTCATCTTGGAGTCAACTATGACTCCAAGATCTCTCTCAGCTGCTGAGCTGTTGAGGAGGTCATCTCCCAGCCTATAGGTGTGCTGGGGATTCCTCCTCCCAAGGTGGAGTACCTTGCATTTATCTTTGTTGAATTGCATCCTATTTTGTTCTGCCCATTGCTCCAACCTGTCCAGATCGGGCTCTATGTGCTCCCTGCCCTCCCGTGTGTTCACTTTGCCCCATAACTTGGTATCATCTGCAGAGTTGGAGAGGGTGCTCTTTACACCCTTGTCCAAATTGCTGACGAAGATATTAAATAACACCGGTTCAAGGACCGAACCCTCTGGGACCCCACTGCCCACCTCCTTCCAGACTGAAAACGACCTGTCCACCACCACCACCACCACTCTTTGGGTGCAGTCCCTAAGCCAGGTGGCCACCCACCTGACTGTGCAAGCGTCTACCCTGCAGCCTGCTAGCTTCCCTATGAGAATAGGATGCGAAACTGTGTCGAAGGCCTTCTTAAAGTCCAGGTAGATGGCATCAGCTTCAGTTCCTGTGTCAAGGCAGTGTGTGACCTGGTCATAAAAGGCTATAAGATTTGTCAGGCAGGATCTACCTGTGACGAACCTGTGCTGGTTTCCATTCAGCATCATTTCCCCTGATGGGCCTTCACAAATGTGCTCTTTGATTTTTTTTGATTTTTTTTTTTTTTTTCTCGCAGTATTTTCCCAAGGATAGAGGTAAGACGGACTGGCCTACAGTTACCCAGCTCATCCCTTCTCCCCTTATTAAAAATGGGCACCACTTTGGCCCTTTTCCAATCCTCGGGGACCTGGCCAGAGCACCATGAGTGCTCGAACAGCCGTGCCAGAGGTTCAGCTATGACAGTGGCCAATTCCTTCAGCACCCATGGATGAAGGTCATCTGGGCTGGCTGATTTGTACCCATCCAACCCCTCCAAGTGCTTCTTAACTAAGTCAGCACTAACCTTTGGTGGTCTGGTGCCTTTTGGACATATGTCTATGTTCAAGGTGAGGGAAGTGTCTTGGTCAGTACTTAGGAATACTGAAGCAAAGAACTCATTGAAGAGCTCCGCCTTTTTCCTTGCGTCAACCACCAACTGTCCCGATTGGTCATGCAGGGGCCCTATGTTACTCTGTACCTTCCTTTTGCTCGGTATGTATCTGTAGAAGGACTTTTTATTGTCCTTGATTGTTGTAGCCAGCCTAAGCTCCAGCCCTGCCTTGGCCTGCCTAACTGATTCCCTGCAATAGCGTACCAGGGTGGTGTGTTCCTCCTTGGTGACTGCCCCCTGCTTCCACTGCCTGTAAATCTTTCTTTGCCCCCAGTCTTTTCTGGAGTTCCCTGTTCAGCCAAGGGGGCTTTTTTATCCCTTACCCCCTTTCCTGCGTAAGGGGATAGACTCCTTTTGTGCCCAAAGGATCACTTCCTTGAAAAACCTCCAACCCTCTTCGGCCCCCATTTGCTCAGTGCTCTTGAGTTCTGCCACCTCACTAACTAGCCTTCTAAGTTTACTAAAGTTGGCCCTTCTGAAGTCTAACACTTTGGCCTCACTGGATATTTTTCCCACCCTTCGCTAGATAGTGAACTCAACCAAGTGATGGTCACTATCTCTCAGGTTACTGTGTACTTGCAGGTTCCCCAAGAGATCATCCCCTTTTGCTAAGACCAGGTCTAGCAAGGCGCTACCCCTGGTGGGACTGGACACCACCTGGGTTAGGTGGAGGTCCTGCATGCAGTATAAGAACCTACGTGAGCGGTTTGTTTGGCACCTCCCAGCAGACGTCTGGGTAATTTAGGTCCCCCACGACCACCGCCTCCCTCGCCTGAATGGCCTCTGAGAGCTGCCTGGAGAATACCTCGTCCAGCTCATACATCTATCTAAACTTCTCATTGCATGGAATTCCATTTTCCCATTCATGCATAGGTGCTGCTATGAAGTCAAGTCACTCCTTTATAATTGGCAACCACTTATAATTTGTGCCCGCAGGATCTTGTATGTGCAGTGCAGCAGTCACCATATAATTTTTGATTGCCTGTCACATGCACTAATGCAGTTTTTATCATCTTGGTTGCTACAGAGAGGATAAGAGTTATTATTTCCTACATGAAAATTGTGTGCAACTCGCATTCATTAATATGGGAGGGTCAGACCAGTTAATGACAAATTTCCTTGTTAGTGGCAAGAGTCTCCATACTGCTGAGGAGAAGACAGACATTCAGAGAACTGATGCAAACAGGTTGAATAATGACATGAAAACTACCTTCTTGCAGTAAGTGGTAGATATTAAAATGCTTGCTTTAAAATTGTAATGATACTTTGTATTTGTAATTGACAAATAATGGATTTGGAATGTGAGATATAAAGTCATGCCTCAATATCTTTTGTACATTGCATCCAAAATACATATTTTAATATTGTTCGTATGATCCATTAAAATGCTGTATGTGGAAAACATGCTTTGCAAAAAACTTGCAAGCGCTGAGGAAATAAACCAATACTAGTGGGTATTTGAGTCAGGAATAATACAAGCAAAATTGTTTTTTCATCCACCTCCTAAATTTCACCTTTAGTGTTTATCTACTACTTCCATTTTGGCAATTTGTGCTCAAGTGGCCAAAACTCTGTCAAATTTTTATGTTGGAGTGCATTGAAGATGAAAAAAATTACATTATCTTCAGACACTGGACTAGCATACTATCCTGTAGTTCTACCCCTGGAAGCTTCGGTTAAAAAATAATAGCCCAACTATAGTTCAGTTCTCGTATTTTTGATGATTATGAGATTAATGCAAACTATTACTGCATCAGATTTAAATACATCCAGGATGATTACTACAGTATATTGCAGTGCTGTATTTGAATTTACACAAAGTAGGAGTTTACTCCAGTTTGCATATTCTAAATGGAAACAGTTCATACCCAACTTCCTGACTTGTAGCCAAATATCATGTTAAATTTCATCATGAGTTTCATAGTGCAAGAAAAGTCCTTATAGTTTTAAAACATAACAGAAATAACAGTAAGATATGTAAAATATGATCAAATATTAAACAGTAAGCTGACTTCAAATTATACTTTGACAGTGCAGTCTCTTTCCATGTATATTAGTGCATTTCCCTGTCAACCAAAGCAAAACCATGCCTTTTTTTAAATAGCTGAGACCAAATTTTATAATTTCAAACAATACTACTTAAAAAGATTCCTGTTTATTTCTACAAATGATCAAGAATAGATATTATAAGTAAATTAATCTAAAAACGTAAATATTTAATCATGGTGGAATATATTTGAGGGTTTTGGGGGGGGGGGGGGG
>NW_005842032.1:2672326-2680092 GCF_000455745.1 Alligator sinensis | reverse complement strand
CTCCCCCCCCCCCCCCCCCCCCCAATTTTGAAATACTAGTCTGGCTCAAACTAAAAACCTATACCTAAATAACCTAATTCTGTTATTTTCTGATTAATTCTGACCTCAAAGATTACATATGAATACTGAAGTGCAGAGCCAAGACCCTATACAATACTCAGATTGTGTGTTGATTACATTTTTAATAGCCTGGATATTTCTGAACAGATATTCAAAATCAACTAAATATATGCAAAGCACAGTTGTCAAATAAGTTTTTTGTTAAAATATTTGTGAATTTATGAGACACAAAAATATAAGTATAACCAGTAATTAAAACTGAATTAGACTTTACTGTTTCTGCAGCTCTGTACAGTTGATAAGTAGTGTTCAAAATTGATATGTTTACCTATAATAATAATATGTAAGCAATTGTATATTTGTTTTCTATAGTATGTATTATAAATGAAAGCTCTACAATTACAGCAAAAAAAAGTTAGTATATTCATTTGTTTAAAAAGTGCAATTTACCTGAAGAAAAGTGGACAATACGCTAAGAACTAAAGTACCATATAAGTTGTGTATAGTCTCATCAACGTGGTGTTTTTTTTTCTGAAAGATGTTTGGCAACATTGGTCTTTCACAGGCACAGAGGTCTGCTTAAGCACTTGTTGTGTCATTGGCTGATGCTGGGCTCCCTTTTTTGCTAGGATCTGTTGCGCTTTGGACAAGCAAATAATCAACAAAAATAAATATTTTTAAAACAAGACAACAAAATTCACTAAGTACTATAAAATATAAAGAATCGGGCCCAAGAAGCTCAAAATACACATTCGAAGACAATTTTATTGCTGCTTTGATTACTGTCTGGGTAGAACAGAGCAGGGTGTGAACCCACGGGCTGCTGTTATGGCTGCCTAGTAACCAGAGCTGAAAGTTTTTACTTTGCCTGCCGCTCCCAAGGCAGCTGAATTGGTATTGGAGAACCTGCAAGTGCTGATTTGTAATCTTAACAGCTGTAGGTTTAAATTTTACCCAGTGTTTCTGAACACGACATGACCCAACGTGGGAACAAACAGTGGCTGGTTGCACAGATGAGTTAGGAGGTTAGCACAAATTCAGATTCTGTGCCTTTAAATTAGTTATATTTCCTGCAAGGGGCATTTCACCACATAAGGAAGGAAATACATAAGACCGTCTTCAAAAGTTTGTTTCTATGAGTCCTTTCAACAAATGGCTGGGACAAGGCTTTTAAAGACATGCCTTACCAGCTTTCCATTGAGTTGGACTTTCTTTTTGATCCAAACATGCTTCTTCAGATTGTCACCAGCCAGAATGTATAGGAGATAAAGCTGCAGCCAGAATTTAGCTGCATCCGACTGTCTCAGCATTTTTATCAGGGTAATCAGAGGTCAGTTTGTCTAACCTACCCTAGTTCCAGACAGGATAAGGTGTTAAGAACTGAGAGAGGTGTTGTGTGCAAAATGAAGAAAGGTAAAGGTTAGTTAGCACTTCAGAGAATTCTCTTTTTAAAATACGTCATACTTTTTTTAAGCATTCGAGTTTAAGCATTCACAATTGTAACCTACCTAAAAGATAAAATTTACCATAAAAGCCCCCAAAAAAACCCAAATCAACTGACTCATTAAAAAAATTGGCCCACAGTTGTAGGGCTTTGCTGCTAAAATCTTTACTCACCCCAAAGCTAGCCCAGATATGGATATTTTTCTCTCTCTCTCTCTCTCTGTGTGTGTGTGTGTGTGTGTGTGTGTGTGTGTGTGTGTGTACACACTTTTATATATAAGAAAAAAATAAAACCCTTTCACTCTCCTTTTCTGTTTTTTGTGAGTAGGCAGAAGGCATATGAAAACTAGATACTTTATTTTTCATTACCCTGTTTGCTCATAAGAGCAAAGCAAGTGTCATGGTTTAGACAGTATTCACATGTACATGATAAAACATGGTGCACATCTTTTTATAGGATAAATACATTAATAAATAGTGTACTCTGAAACCTTGAGAAGGGAAGTAAAATAAGTGTGGTTTATGAAACTTTAAGCAGTCTAATCATACAGCATGGACTGTTTTGAGATGTAGTCAGCTACTGACTTAGAAAGAACAACGGCAACTGAAATGAAGCTTTTCTCATAAGTTTATACCTCCTCTAATGAAGCAACTCATAGGCTTTTTGGTTTGTCCTACTCATGAAGGTTGAGAGGAACAGATTGAGAAATTTCAGTGCAGGCCAGCTGGCATTCCCCACCATCATGTGCTCAGCTCCCAGTTTCATTTCCTCCACAGATGACAGAGCAGCACACAGCGTCTCAGTATTTAACTGTTCTTGGTGCTCTTTTAAAAACTGTTTCAATTCTTATCCATATTTGTTGTCTGGACCGCCTGAAAGCTGTCCAGCTGGCTTCTCTGGCAGCATCTTGAACAGTGATGACTGAACAGCATGCTACTGACACCATCCACATCTTTCAAACGAATGTTCCCGACATAAAGGCAGACAAAAGCCCAAATCCATTAGAAATGGGTCAGTTGACTACATCCATCTTCTTTTTACCACTGAGAGAAGGATCAGGTTCATCATGACACCGAGAAGAAAGGAATGAGGGTTGCTCTATGTCTTCCAATTTATTAACTCAGCAAAGGAGTAAAGCTGTGCAGGCTTACACCATCTCTGCTAACCCAGTATGAATGTCTTCCTTAGAAAATGAACTGTGACTTCCCTGAGATTTTAATGCCTGTTCTCAACCCAGAATAGGTTGGTTAAAAGTCTGACAGGGGTTTTTGTTTACCCCGTTCCTCTTACTGTGATCAGTTAAGTCAGTGGGAGCCAGCCTTTTTGGCAGGTATGCCACACATTAGCCCTGTACCTTCCCCAAGTGCCACTCTGATCCCCTTCCCCCGCCCAGTCCGCTGCTGTTTTCTGCTGTCGCCTGTGCTCCCTGCCTGACCTGCTGCTCTGCTTTCTGCTTCCTGCACCATCTGCCACTGTGCTGCGACTCCCCTCCCAGCCTGCTGTGTACCACACAGTACGCCCCAAGTTGGCCACCCCTGAGTTAAGTTATTGATTGCATTAGTTAAAGTTCTTGTGGAAATAGATTTGAACTAAATGTCAGAAAGTATAAATCAGGCGTCTTAGAATAGTAAAAGAAATGTAATTTTGAACAGGAGGTCTGACCTTTTCAGCATTGTTTTCTGTATCTGCTCTTACTAGATCTCAGTAGTAGTTTTTAAACTGATAAATTTGATGTACAAGCAAATGATTATGGGGCATTTTTTTTTTTTTTTTTTGTGGAAATGTTGTTTCTCTAAACTTGTACATTGACCAGTGTACAAGTTTCTTGCCTTGAGGGAAACGTCTGTGCAGCTATGTACACCGTAATGTTAACAGTTTCTACCTTTAGAATACTTCCTGTGGAGCTGGATGGTTGGTGGTGCTAGCTAAGTTTCATTGCAGTTTCTTAAGCTGTCATTGTCATCAACCATGAATGGTCCTGCCTCATAGCAGCGTTACTGGCGTAGTGCTGCTGTGGGCTCTGAAGCCAAGGGTAAGCAGAGGGGGAGGAGGAAGGACAACATGGAGGCAAAAGCAGCATGGGGGAGCTGGGGAACATGGACCCAAGGTTACTGCGGGGGTAGTATAAGTCAGGCAGGAACAGTCACAAGGTGGGGGGGGATAAGTGGTAAGGGGTAGATGGGGCAAGTTCAGCAGTTCAGCCAGGTCAGCCATGAACTGCTCTGTTTATATAGGTGGCCATGGTTCTAAAATGGCCACTGCAGTCAAGCACCTGCTGGCTGCTTGAGTCAGCCCTTCAAGTGGCAGGCACCAACAGTGCCCTGCCACATATAGTAATAGATGACAGAAACTGGAAATCTAAAATATCTGCCCTGTGTGACAGCTGCTATGTTAGCTGATGCATTGTGGACTGAACCCAGAAACTTCCACCACTAACCTTGAGTCTTTTACAGGTTGAGTTTTGCAGCTAGGCTCTGTAACTGTGGCATTCTTACCTTTTGGATTGGGCAATGGAGGTGGGAAACAACATATGCAGAATAGTAACATAATTTTTTTTTTTTACCGGTTATGTTGTTGGTTTACTTTTTGTGTTTCCTTCCAGTGCCCCTTTTTGATGAACAGTTGATTAAAAATAAATTTACATTTTCTCATATACTTGGTAGCAAATTCACTGTAATTTTGTAAAGGAACTCAGAAACTTGGTTTGGGACATAGTATTGCAGTCATTCAAGTGAAACATTTAAAAAAAAATAATATACAAAAAACTTGTTACAATTGGAACTTATGGGAGAAATTCTGTGAGACTTAAGTTCTGTAGAGACTTTTCCTTGCAAAACTTAAATACTTAAATTTGGTCCCACCCACAGGATGGAGTTTGTTAGATGAAATGTGGAAATGGATATCTGCTTTTGTTCTTTCCCTCGATATAATGCTGTTTGGTAAGAAGCAGGTATGCTATGTTTTACAAAACAATATGGAAAATGTACTGTAGTTAGCATAACATTGACTTAACCTACAAAGTAAACTTACTGTGCTCCAGAGCAGGACACTCAAAAACTGCTTTGGATGGGCTGCTTCCTAAACCAGAACCAGCAGAACCATGTCTGTTTTGTACTTTGGGATGGGTTGCTGTGTGCTTCTGAGTGGCAGTATCGGTCAGTCTACCTGTGATGCCACATGGGTACAGTTTTATATTGCTTCCAGTTTATGAAGTAGTTCACCTGGGATGCTTGAGGATGCTTGTGAAGCACAGTAAGTTCACAGAGTAGGAATGGGAATTGTTTTTGTGGAGTGAATGCTGCACTTTAACAGCAGTTTTCAGAGAATTTTGTAGAAAGCATCAAAAGTTCTCATACCTTTAAAAATACATATTTGAGGAAACTGGATGTAGTGCATTGTGGCTGGTAGACTCATGGTATAGGTGACACCCTCCTGCTCATGCAATGTAGATGAATAACTTACAGAAAAGTCAGGGTATCTAATATTTTGAGGTAATGTAGGTTTAAATAATGTCGTGAGTGAAAGCTTTAAACAGTACAATATTAAAGTTAACTGCTATTGGCAGGAGAAGTAATTTCCAATTAAATATATTTCTAAAAAAAATACCTAGTATAAGTACAGATTATTTATTTATTTATTTATTTATTTATTTAACTCCAGGATTAGTGCTCTACAAGAATTCTACTCCAAGACGTTCAGCAAATTGTAATTAGTGAAAATTTAGTTACATCCTCATTTCATCTGGAACTACTATATGTGGAATTCTGACAGCCAGATACCTGTTTAGGAACTCATGTAACTTTTATCCAAATTTTAAATTCTTTTAATAAAGATGAGGGTGATTAGCCAATAGCTCTTTTATTTCCTTTGGCATTGGCATGGCTTTACTAACGAAATAGAAGTGCAGTTTTTGTTTTGATGTAAAAGACTTGGAGTACAATACATTTCCTGCTCATAAAAGTATACTACTTAATTAAATATAGTTCTGAATTATTATTTTTTTTTACTACCATTGTTTATAAATACAGATTTTTGTCCTGTTCAGTTTAGTAAACATTTCCTGTCTGTTGAATGGAGTTGAAATTAAGATTACTATTCCTGTTTTGTTCCTGTGTGTGTGCATGCTAGCATTATTGAGAATTGTGCTTTAGCTTGTGCTTGTAGAGCAAATAAGAGCGTGAAACATTGGTTTTGATGGATTTTGCAAATATTAATTTATAGTATAACTTAACATTGACAAATGACGAATTTTGAATATAAGTTGCATACGTTATTTTAAGATTATAGAGGCTTTCTTCCTCCCCAGCCAGTATCTCAATTCCCGAAAAGCAGAGCTGAACATTTGGAACTGAAATGTAGTGCTCAGCTATAGTTATTGCAAGTTGATTAAATTAATTCTTGAATTGATTGACTGATGATCAGCATCCTGTTTCTTGCATACCTCGTGAGTACATGATAATTAGTTATCCACATGCAACTCTTGTGAGGTAGAAAAGGATTGTATCCATTTTGCAGATGGGATAACAGATGCTCAAAGGGATTGAATGACTTGCTGAGGTCACACCAGGCAGAACCAGCCATAATACTCTTATGCAAATGTCAGTCCAGTTTTTCTTCCATACAAAACCATAATTATTTTCTTTTTGACAATCCATAGAGCCACTCTTTCAACAGAGCTGCAGGTAGCCATAACAGATATCAAAATACAATTTATACATCAAAATTATGAGACCAGAAAGGACCATTTTGATCTAGTGTGACTTCTCGTATAACAAGCCAGGTGACTTGAGTGAATTAATACCCTTTTGGATCAGAGCATATTTTATAGAAAAATATATAATCTTGAATTAAAATTTCCATGGAGTATCCACCATAACCCTTGGTAAGATATTTAGGGTAATTATTTTGTTGAATTATAACACTGTTAAACTTTTATATCTAATTCCCAGTCTGATTTTTTGGCTAGCTTTTAACTTCTAGCTACTGAATCTTATATTTTTGCCTGTTAAATTGAAGAGGTCTCTGTCACAACCCAAGGGTGTGATTTTGTTTGCGTGCGCTTCGGCACTGCTAAATTATTTCCCGCCACTTGGAGCTTTCTTTGCAGGGTGCATTTCTTAGTTGCAAAGAGAAATGCACGGTGCAAAGGAGTTCCCGCCACCCGCATGCAAATTTGTGTCCCACTATTGACCAGTTCTAAATTATTCCCACGTGGCGGCTAGCGATTGGCTTGCTAGCCGTATAAGAGGCTTGGGCGGTTTCCGCCCAAGTTGGAGAACTCCAAGGAGAACCCCGCAAGGGAGGACTCCACAGCCATCTGGAGGAGGAGGGCTTCACGTCTTGTGAAGCACTCTAAGCGCTGCGGAGCCTATTGAACCCAGCGCGTGCCTTAAGAAGGCTATAGGGGTCTGATCAACCTCTGGCCTCTCCCCGTCGCCGAATGATCCCTCGACGAACCCCTTCCCTGCGCGCAAGTTCCACGGAGCCTAGCAAACTTCGTGTGAGTGTATCCAGAGCTCTTCTCCGAGTTGTTTTCTTCGGTTGACACGACGGGCTCGCGTGTTTAGAGCCTTCAACCGGATTGGGCTAGAGGTTCGCGTGGAAGGAACTCTTGTCCGCTTTTCTTCTTTCCTGTCTGTAACTGCAACTCGAGCAAGTTTTCCTGCCTGCACCGCGACCATCTACGGTGTAAGTAAAATAATCTTTAATCAACCGCTAAGCGTCTGTGGCCTAATTCTAGTCCACCGGCCTGCATTCCCCGACCCGCGTGCCAGGGCTGCTGGCCACAGCCCGCCGCGCGCCCCCGAGGGCCTCGGACCACTCCCGGCCCGCGCAGTCTCTCTTACCAAATTTTTGTTCCCCATGTAGATGCTTATGGATTATGCTCAAGTCACCCATTATCTGAACAAATACAAGTCTTGGAGTCTTTGATGATCAGGCTTTGTTTTCCAATATAACAATCACTTTTATGGTTCTTCTCTGAATCGTACTTGAATCATGGATGCCAGAACTAGACACGGTATTTCAAAAGTGTTGCACGAAATGCGAAGTGCAGAGATGATAACATAAACTTCCAGTATCTTCAAGATTCTCAAGTATATTCATCCAAAGTATAACTGCATGAAAAGTCTGTGAATCTTGAGCTATGACTCTACGACTCTCATTGTCCTTTGAATCGCTACAGTTCTTTCTTTTAGTATGTTAGCAACCCATTGGTATGAGTCTGGCTCAAGGAACTAAAAGCTATGATTGGTATGTGCCA
>NW_005842032.1:2658233-2672295 GCF_000455745.1 Alligator sinensis | reverse complement strand
CTGCTGAAGATAAGCACTGAGTTCACTGGTATTGGCTCCAAAGCTGTAAAGACTACCATTGTTGATAGTTCTGGCAGTGAGAGTACCAGACACAATCATATGAGTTCAGTTGGTATGAGAGCATGATATACGTGGATCCCTGCTGCCACCTAGAATTAGAATGCTTGTGATAGTCCTTTAACTCCCCTGATCGCATTTTGAAATGGGAAGAATGTTTCTAGAAGGTCTCCTCACAAGAATTTGAACATTTTTTCTCCCATCCTGTGGGAATTCCTTGTCATAGATAGAGGCAGCTAATGAAAAGGCGAAGCAAGGACAGTCTAAATCTATATTGACAAATAGAGTCTAAAGGTTGGACATCTTTGATAGGAAGTTATATTCTATCTCTAGCTTTTCAGTGATCGTGGTTGTGTAGCGTGGGATCGTTCTGAGGGCAGATGATCCCAGGTATGGTTCCTGCCATCACTGCTGAAGGCAGCTCAGCCAGGGCAAGGAGGTGAAACACTTCACCACCATGGTGATGCTGCTTCATCTTGGGAGGCAGCACCCCCTTGCCCTTGCTCCTCCTCAGCCTGGCACCAGTGGGAGCATACCTAAAGAGAAGTCCCCCTCTTGCTCCAAAGCCCCCATCCCCACTGGGGAGGTGCTTGGTCTGGATGGCCAGCCCTTCTTAGTTGAGTGGCCAGGGTTCAGGCAGCTCATGGCGCTTGTGGCCCCATCCTACCAAGTGCCCGCATGCACCACCTTTATCAGGACGGTGGTGTCCTCCCTGTATGAGGCATGCAGGGAGTACTTGAGGGAGGAACTGAGCAGAGTAGGCCCACAGGAAGCTCTGCACTTCACCTCAGGCATCTGAAGCAGCCAGGATGGAGATCATACCTACCTCACCCTCACAGGGCACTGGTGTGATCAGTCAGGCCGTTGGTAGGCTCTCTTTCAAGAGGAGGTGATGGATGAGTCCCACATGGCAAGGGAAATCATGGTGGCCATGAACCACGTGGTGCAGGGGTGGCTCATTGGGCAGGGTGAGCTCACCTGCGGGTTCGTGGTCACCAACAACGGGGCCAATAGGGTCAAGGTGGTCCATGATGTCAACTTTGTTGGCATCTGCTGTGTGGCACACAAGTTCCCTCATGGTCAGGGATGCTTTGGAGGGGCACAGGGCTGCAGGTGATGGCACTATCACTACCACCCAGGTGATTTCAAAATGCAGGAAGGTGGCATGCTACTTTCACCGCAGCATCAAGGGGGGCAAGATGCTGCAGGAGAAACAGGCAGACCTGATCATCCCGCAGCACAAAATCATGCAGGATGCAGAGACTCGGTGAGGCGGCAGTCAATTTATCACCAGCCAGCATGGGAAGAACATCTTCCTGATGAGCTCCTGTGCCAGGGTGAACTTGGAGGTATGAGCTGGGGCTATGGGAAAGGAGGAGGCCCCAGGTCCTGGACATGACCTAAAAATGCACCCTGCTAGGGTTGGGAGGCATGACCTAAAATTGCACCCTGCCGGTGGTATGGCAGCCCTGAAGAAATGCTAGGGCCAAGGACCTCCCTGGTGAAAGGTGGGTGGGAGGCACCATAATCTCCAGGCACCACATGTATGCACAGTCCTGGCTATGGAAATCCCAGACCTCTAAGATCTTTGAGAGGGCTGAGGCTTGCTGGTTGCAGTGCAGTTGTGAGGCTCCAGGTGAGCTTAGCTGCCTGGGATGCCATCTGTGAAACATAGGCTTTTGGGTTTAAAACCTTCATCAGGCTGAGGAAGCATCTAGTGGGTGGGTGGGGGGGGAGGGGTGTGTGCGCGCGCGCGCTCTTCCTGGGTGGAAGGAATAGTAAAGAAGCCAGAGGCTGGCATACAATGCAAGCAAGAAAGCCAGTCAGTGAAAATGTAAATTGAGGCATCAGAGGGCGAGAGAGGATGGGGGAGGGAGGTGGAAGGGGGATGTAGCAGGTAAAAGGGGAGAGGTACCTGCTACCTGGGGAGTTGGATGTCAGGCAGGTTGTAGTGTGTCATAAATCCAGTGTTTATATTGAATCCATGAGTTTCTGTATCTAGGAGGTTGATGAAGTTTAGTTCATAGGCCCATCTGTGAAGGCGGGTAGGAGGCACCTGATAACTTCCAGTCACCGCACAGTCCTGGCTGGGGAAAACCCAGACCTATAAGATCTTTGAGAGGCCTGAGGCTTACTGATTGCAGTGGAGTTCTGAGGGTGAGAAATGCAGGGATGGTAGCCCCTGTTTTCTTCCCACAGCACCTTAACACACACACAGTCACACGTCACGAGATTTGGTTTGAACAGTTTGAGGTGCAGTTTCCCAGAAACACGTGCACCTATCTCTTTGAAACCTGGCAGGCTTCATGCCCTTAGAAGGGGCTACCATCCCTGCAATTTTCATTTAAATCTGCCAAAAAATGAGAGTTATAGGTGTTTCAGTGATTCCTCATTATAGCCTATGGCGAAATCAACAAACCTCTACTAATCGGCGCCGAACGTTCTGAAACCGATTCTGCTGAATTTCATTTGGGACAGTGATTCGAATCTCCAAATTGAATCACTGTCCTCCGAATCGGCCAAATCTGAATTGAATACTTCCCTGTTCGTGCAGGCCTGATGTGTACTCCTGCCCCAACAAGAGAGCATTAAAAGTTTCAAGAGCATACTACCTGAGCTGCTATTGGTTTCTCCAAGAGACACTATAAACCATAGGAGACATTCAGTATATACCTCAAGCAGCTCCTCTAATCAGAGTCTATCCTTTTTGAAGTAATTATTTTGATTGTTCAGTTGAGAATAGTTTAACAGACAAGCAACACCTTCTTTAGCTGTCTTTCTTCAGGAAGCAAGTCTTTCACTGCCTGGACCTCCATGACTACAGGTTGGTGGGCTCTAATACTGAAAATACTGGTGTATACAAACCAGTTTGTTATTGACCCTTCCCTTTCTGTGCAGGACACTTTTCACAAGATTGCATAACTTCAAAAACTTCAATTACAGCTATAAAGGAGGTTTCTTTGCAACATAGATGGAAAACATTTGTTTATTATACTTCTTCACTGTCAGGATTTGGAGCAAGTTTGGCGCGCACTCTACTACCAAGAAATGTATTTTATAACCAAAATGCTAAAAGTACCTGCCGATTTTTAAAAAACATTTCATATGTGGTAGCTAATGTGCCAGAAACATGCTGTTGCTGCAAACAGTGAGGTAGCTATGGCAACTCCTTCAGTATATTTTGTTTTTCTTAAGGGATGAGCGTTGCAACTGAGAGGATTTGGTGAGTATTTAGAGTTGAGAGGTTGCCACATTAGGACATGGCTGCTGGGTCTGTGGCCACTCGGGGACTGGGGCACTGAACTGGGTCAGGGTGGATGAATACAGCCTGGGGACAGACTGGGTCAGGGAGCCAAGTCAGTCTGAGAACAGAGTTAGACAGCATGCCAGGTCAGGAGCCCTGAAGAAGTAGACAGAGGGCAAGATTACCAATGAGCAGAGTCAGGAGTCCAGAAGATCCAACTGAGAGCAATATCTATGAGCGAGCTGAGTCAAGAGCACTGGAGGAGCAGATGGGGAAAGCAGGGTTACCAACAGGCCTAGTTGGGAGATCAGACTAAGAGTGGAGTCTAAGAAGGAGTCGCAGAGCAGTCTTGGGTCAGGTTGCCAAGATGCTTCCTGCTCCCTTTGTAAGGGAAGTGGAGGCTCAGCTGACCCCAGCCAGCCCCTCAAGTGACAGAGAGTGGGCAGAGAGCTAGGCCCTGCTGCAGGCTTTGGATTGGCTTTGATCAGCCTGGGGTATGAGCTGTATGGTAGCAGGCCAAGATGACCAGCTGTGCTGGCCAGGCTGAGACCCCACATTCAAGGCTGTGGTCTGATAGACATCTATACTCTGCCCATGTTTCAGAGACTGTAGAGACAGGAGTTGGAACAGCATATTCCTGAAGATCTTGAAAAGTTCCTAGGCTGGCTCTATATGCCTGTATACATTTTATCTGGAAGGCTGCTGATTCTGTAACTGCCGGGAAGCCAAGTTACTGGTAATACAAATGATAAATGTGAGTATGATTCATTGAAGTTACATTAGTGAATATTTTTATTTTTGAGGTTGAGCTTTGCTGTTAATATTTGATAATGTTTCATTTCATAGTTTCCTTGTGTAGAACTGGATTTTGAGACCTTTGATCATGTAGAGTAGTAGGTTGCTGTGTGATAAATCCTATTGATGTTACTTGTCAAGGAATAGTCTTGCAGCACAAATCTTATTGATGGGACTTATGAATTGTTATCATTCAGTCTGTTGCCATTTCTAAATACACTTAATGTATATGGGCCTTCCAATTCCACTGGTCCTAGTACTGCAAATAACTTTTATTATTCCTGATACCCAGTGTTCGCTCAGATTCTAGTAATGTTTAACGTCAGTTTCTTTGATTGAAAGTTTGTTTCTCAGTCAAGAAAGCTTTAGTCACTCTTCCTGACTTCTGGGTGTAGCAGATTATCCATCTAGCCACTTTCCAACCCTGTCAGCTGTCATTCAAAAGAATGCCTCTTTGACAGTGTTTTTTGTGTGAAGACTTACCATATTTATATGATTTGTTCCCCAGTGAAATGACTTGGAGAATTATTTGCCTTCAAAGGGTATCTTAGTCCATAAATAACATGTTTGTATCTAGGCTTAAAATCCCATACCAGAGTACAAGATTCTTCCCGAGTCATATGCTGGTCCGCATTGTTCTTCTCTAATTACTCACCCTGGAGAGAAGAGAGTCTGTGTCCTTCATTCCCTAGATTGCCTTTAGTGCCATCAGTAGGGTGTCAGGAAGATGCTTAAGGGCATAACCTGTCTTTTGTGGCTTTCAGAGCTGTTGGTTGGAGCAAGAGAAATGTTCCAGGGTTTGCTCTTCATTTTTTTTTTTCACTGTCTCTTGCAAATAAGACAGAATGAAAACAAAAACTGGAGAATGAGTTAGTTGAAATGATGATGGTGAATGTGTTGTGTGTGAAATGCATGAGGATTGAGAGTGATTGATTCAGTGGAGAAGGAAAGAAAATGAATGAGTCATCAGTAGGAGAAGATGGAAATGGGAGAGACTGCTTATTGTTTTTAGACTTTGACGTTCGTATTGCACGTAGGAAAACAGCAAGTAGGCTTACTCACGGTCCTTGAGTTTTATTTTTTATTTGGTTTGCATTATTCTCAACTGTATTAGCCTTTTAGTGTGATTCTCAAGTGATTTATGTAACCTCTGCCTGGCCTTGGGGTGCAGGTCTGGTACAGCTGTCTATTGATGGATACCAGCTTCTCTGCGAGGTACTTTATTCATCGTTAATTATTCATCTCTGCTAACAAATGAAATGGGGAAGTGCATGAGAATGAAGGCTGTGGTACTAGGAGCTAGAAGAGATAGGAAAGAGAGTTCAGAGGGGAAAGAAAAGCAGGGAAGGCTTAGAGAAGATGGTGATGGAGGGGAAAAGAGAACAGAACACAGACACAGTACAGATATTTAAAAAATTGCTTTCTTCTCACTTGAGTAATGCTGAATATAACAGTAAGGTATTGGACAAATACCAGAAAAGTTAGTTAACACCCAGTGACCATATTGCAGCTTTTAATATTCTTTTGCAAGCTTCCCACTTTTATCAACCTACAGTTTGCCTCCAGTTGAGGATAGTATATACTCATATATCCAAGTTGTTGAGTGTAAAAAAGATGATAATATCTTTTTCTGAAGACAATGAATCATTGAATTGAAGTATGGCTGGAAGGGACCTCCAGAGGTCTGATGTAGTCCAACTCTTTGCTTGGTGTCCCCCGTTATGCAAACATTAGAGTTCGTATCTGCTGTCTCAGAATAATGATTTTCACAGTAGGGTTGGAAGGGACCTCATGAGTCATCTAGTTCAAACCCTTGCATATATGCGAGATCAGTTATTCCTAAACCACGCTGGACACATTTATCTAGCTTTTCGTTGAAATAAAGGAGATGCCCCACTTTGCTTAAGCAGCTTTTTTCATTGTCTTCCTGTTCTTATAGTAAGGAAGCTTTTCCTGATGTTTAATCCAAACCTGCTTTTCTCTACTTGAACTTAAACTCATTATCTTGCTCTCTGTGATAAAGGATTATTTCTCTTTTTTATGGTGAACTTGCAAATATTTGAAACCTTCTGTCATTCCCATTTTTTAATTACTTTTCTCCAAACTAAATATATCTAGTTTTCCCATGGCTTGTATTTCAATTCCTTTATCATCCTGGCTGCTTATTTGGATCCTGTCCCTCTATGTGTTCCTTAAAGTGCAGTGCCAAAAATTGGACACCATACTTCAGATGAAGCCTAATCAGCTCTGTGTAGTTGCATATACTGCTTCTGCTAAACCAGGTCAAACTTATATTTGATTTTCTTGTGACAGCATAATGATGTGCTACTGGCAAGCAAGTTATCCCTTATTTGTGGATTTGTTTTTTTTTCTCCCTCTCTGTGTATCAGTTTATGTTTGTCTTTGCTTTCATTTTGAGCAAGACTGCATCCCCATCTTTTAAATTGTGGCCTCCTGTTGACATGAATTTTCTAGTGGTCCACTTCTAGCAGCATGTCTAATCATACCTGTATTAACTAAATTACCTACACTTGACCTTTTCCTTAGTGTAAATGCAGAATAATAGCATTGAACTTGATTTAGCTAGTTCAGTTTTCTATAGAGTCTGGACTCCTGCCATGCTCATGTAAAGTCAAGTTGCTATCATTCAGTTAAATTAGAGAAGAATGTTAAGTTTAGATTGGATTTAGCTAGCATGTGTTACCTTAATCATGACTAGTTTTCCTGATTGGGGTAAAACATGCAACTGTGCCTTGTCATAGTTTCAGTTAGAAGCCTTTAGTGTTCTGTGGTGCAAATGTTAATCTCTAATATAGTTTTCAAGTTTGTTTTAGTTGGGAAGAATGGTATCGTGATTACAGAATGCACAATGTTTTAGATTTCTTGAAGGAAGCTCTCTGATAATGTGTGTTTTCCACCACTTTCTATCTCTTGGTGAAACCACACAGTCCTACCACTTCTGTATTGGATTTCTAGGCTGTAGACCCCATTTTTGCTACAAGTGATTACACATTTAGTCCAAACACACCTCTAAGCCCATTTTTCCTTTGGGAGCCTGTGACCAGTAAGGCTGCTTCATATGTGCAAGCAAGCAAGCAAACAAACAACGTGTTACCAGCAATAGTAGCGCATTACTTCAGTCCAGCTCAGCAGCGTCTGTATAGATTGGGCACTTCAGCGGGGCTTTTTGTTGCTTTTATCTAAAGCTGATTCAATTGGCTATTAGATAAAAGTGCCAAAAAAGCTCCACTAAAGCACCCAATCTATAGAGACATTGGGTGAGCTGGGTCCAACTAAGGTGCTGCCTCTTTTGGGCTCGCGTGGGGCTTGATGAGGGAATGCGCCGAGTTTAAAATAAAACACTCAGTTTTTCACAACAGTGTATGTATTATGCATTGGTATACTGTAGGCAGAGAAAAGGGATGAAACAACAGGAGGCTTAAATGTCTGTTGTGGGTTACCTAAAATTATTTCCGTGCAAATGTTGTTGTTGTGGGAATTCTATTTAACCTGACACCCCTACTCCTGACCTGAGAGAGAGTCTGACCCTGTTATTTTTTTCTGCTTCACTGTCAGTGTCTCATCTGTAGTTGCTGCTGATCACCCACATCCTTTTTCTTTAGGCAGGGATCTTTATCAGTTCAGTTCCTCTGTCTAACCTAGGTTCAGGCCTGAGGAGAATATACCCTTCCCGCCTGGTTGCAGCCAGGCAGGTGGGCAATTTCCAATTAATAGCTCCTTTCACACTCTCTTGAGGATCCTTGATTTTTTGTTTTGTTTGTTTGTTTGTTTTTCTTTTCTTTTTTTTTTGGTAGAAGACAGGGCAGGGTGGCACCCTATACAGACTAACTCATTCAGAGAAGAGTAAGCTTTTGTAGGATATAGTTTACTTCAGAGGTGCTCAGTTCCCAACCCTGAGGCCAGATCTGGCCAATGGAGCTGTCATCCAGCCTGTGGGGCTCCCCATATGTACAAAAATTTGGCTGCAGGAGAGTGGTGGCAGCTAATTGCAGGTCCCCTGCTGCCAAATTTCTGGACCCATGGGAAGCCTCGGAGACCAAAGAGTGTGGCCCTGTGTGCTAGTTTGGGCAGCGTGGGGCCCAGTCTTGCCTGTTGGCATCCATGCACCACTCATCTGGCCTGTAGAGGCAAAAACGTTGAGCACCGCTGGTCTACTTCATCAGATGCTACCTTATATTTCATTGCTTCATCTCCTGCTTGTACCTTTCTAAGAGCCTCTCTTGATTTGATTTTCTTCAGTGAGCCAGGATAATATTGAGCAGAAAAGCTGGCTTAAGTATTACACAAAAATAAGTTGCCTCCCTCTCATTTTTTTTTTTCTCTTCACAAGGCAGAGGAGATGATAGCTAGAAAAGAGGAGAGGGAGTGGAGAAAAGAAAAGGGAGAAGATACAGCTGACATGGGGGGCTGTAAAAGACGGAGAAATAATGTAATAGAACATTTTGGGGGAGAGAGGCTGAGTAGGAAGAAATCAGGAAAGGTGACTAAAGGTTTGATTGTCTAGGAAGGTTGAAGAAAGGTGCCATTGAATTTTTTGTAGGGGAAGCCCATTTTTAAAAACTTTTGTTTGATGCCCCATCTAGTAAACCTGTTGTTGGGTTTTGCATCCAAGAGGAAATAATTTAGCAATCTTAAGGTTAAAAATTACATTTTTATGGCTGTTGTTGTCTGAAAGTCTAGAAGCAGCTATAAAGCTGTTAAATTCCTGAGACTGAGGACAGCTTCAACAGTTGCACAGGCATCTTGTGTTAGGGGTGCAGTCATAGCCATTGTAGTATCTTCAAAATAGTTCTCCTTGTAAATGAGCATAATAGATATATTACTCAATTTGATCTTAAGTAAACTTTTTTTTGTTAAAAATCTGTGTCCTTCATAGACTGAGATGGCAAATAAACAGTTTATCAGAGTTTGATAAATTGCACTGTAACCAGAAAAACCTGTTTTCATCATGGTGTATCTTGAGGCAATACCTGTGTGGAAAAGGCAAGCGGTAATCTTGTAAAAATTAATCACTTTATTAACTTAGTTCTGGAAACTGAATAATCTTAAGTGCAGCAGTTGATGATTGTGTAAGTGGATGTGTACCTTACTGGTTATGTACTGGTTATAAAATAATTTCTTGTGTATAGAATGGATCTGATGCATGAAGAGAAGCTTTAAGCTTTTGAAATACTGGGTCTGTCTGTAGTCTTATAATTACTGAGCAAATTAACCTCTAATATAAGTGAGAATAACTCCTCCATTGTAGTTGAAATTAACACCAAAATTGAATGAGCTTCCCTGGCTCCTAAATTTGGATGACAACCCTGTACATTAATATTTTTAAAAAATTATTGCAGTACTTATTTTCTACACGTGTTCAGTGTAAATATATTTTTAAGTTTGTTATATTTATGTTTTCATTTAATTCATGCCTTAAATCATCAGAAAATCTCTAAGCAGCCAGAGGAAGCTATAGTTAATTAAACCACAGATGGCAAGGACTAATGTGGTGCTGACCTCTGCAAGAATTGCAAAATCTACTTAGCCTTTTTTTTCTGTAAAACGTTGCAGTTGTAATGAGTTTTTGTTCATATTAAAACTTGTGATTCATGCATTAAAGCATGTCCAGCTTCAGAGCAGCTGGGGCCATACACCACATGGTCTGTGTGCTGCAGTACAGACTCCCCAGGACCCCCACTGCAAGAGCAGTGCAAGCTCCCTGCTGCTGCTGCCACCATTGTGTGGGTGATCCTGTGCATGCTCCAATCCCCCATTGCCACTGCTGCATAGGCAATTCATCCCCATCATGTCACTGTTGCAGTGGCAGGTACATACATACAAACCTACACAATTGCTTTAGGTCCTGCTGAGGCCATAGCAGCCTTGACAGCATGCCTCTGGTATATATCAGTTAAAGGAACCCCACTTTCTTTTGTAAGTCATCTTTTTCTAGTCTCTTCCATGAAGGGACCTACCCCAAACTTCCAGAAGAACTGCAATTTACTGGGTCAGGCCATAGGTCCATCTTGCCCAATATCCTGTGTCACGGTGGCAGAGCTAGATGCTAAGAGGGAGAGTAAACTGGGTATGGCCAGGGATTTTTCCATTGCTCCTTTCACTTGCAGCCTCCTGCAAACTGGAAGGAAAAATGAAGGTTAGTTACTTGTATTGGGATCCTTTGAGGTGCAGTTTTCTCTCACCTGGGGACCAGGGTTGGGGGTGGGGGTGGGGGATGCTCTTCTATTTAAGGTCTCACCACTGAGCAGCTCACACATCCTGTGCGTGTGAATATGCCGTATGTCCTGGAAACAGTCAGTGAGAAGCTTCGCTTTCAGCATATTTTACCATTGTTACATGTTTAATGTGGTAACTTTTATTTTGTAGATATATATACAGTGAGACATATTTAGGTTAATCTCTGAAGGGATCTGTGTGATATCTTGTGTAGCTTTCACGTGTTTGTGTGTGGCTTTTGTGTGACTCCGTATGTTGTACTTATCAGAGATGCAATAATATGTCAAATGGCAAACACAGTGTGTAGGCCTGGAATTCACGTGTTGAAGCTTATACAATTTTCAAGCTGATTTTCAGTTTCCTGTGCAAAGTATGTTTTACCTCTTAGACCTGTCTTTTGATACTATATGCACCCTCACTCCCATTTTTAAGCTTGGAAGATGCAGTTAAAGATAGACTCTTTTAATAACAGGATGTATTGAAAGGAAATGGGTCAGTTATTGTTAAAACATTTAACCCATGTACAGAGGATTTCCCCAGTTATTTTAATTGTAGATGGAAGTCTCTAGCACAGCTACAATATATCTTTTATTTACTAGTTTCAAGGAGCTGCCTGTGTTCTTCTCAGAGCCACCGATCAGCAGTGCTGTTTTATTGTTTTTCTGCCACTGAACATGAATGCAGGAGTAGAAAATATACCTTGAAATGCCACCATTTAAAGGTGAACCAATAGATTGTACCATGTCCTGTGTCTCTGTGAGCCGTGCATTAGGGGAAAGAAAAATGGTTTTGTATCTATACTGGTATGATGACAGTGCCACCAAAAATGCATTGTTTAGCTGTCAAGATGCTATCTTACTAACTCAAAATAGTATACAGTGGCAAGAAAATGTACATTTTAAAATTAAATATTTAAGAGCATTTTAACCAATATTGAAATATATGATCTTTGAACCCATACTGTTAACAAAATTATATTCAGCCTTAAATTGTCAAAATGTTTCTTTTTTTTACAGATGTATAATGCAAAAACTTAAATTGTTTCTGTCCATGTGCATGCTTGTGTGTGTGCACGTGTGTTCAGTATATATTCAATTAATTTAAAAAAAAAAAAGTAAAACTGAACTAACTTTCTAATTTCTTTTTATCACATTTTATTATCCTTTTTTGCTGTGTGCTTATAAACACTGTATTCTTTATAGGGGAACTAGCTTGCAATGAGGCATTATTTATAAATGTCTGATCCTATGAATAACTTATCAGTCTTACCACCTGTGGGATCTGTATACTTTGTTCATGCAGCAACCCTTTCTTCTATCTTGCATTTTTTCCAAGAATAGTACATAGATTTGTATTTAATCAGTACATTTAGGGCCAGGTTACTTCACATTGTATTCCAGGTTATATTTAGGAAAATATTCATAAATGTTACGAATAAACATAACATATATGGTGCTTTTTAAATCTCTAGGACGACGTAGACAGTCTAAACCCAGTTCTCAGGGACAACCCGCAGCTACATGAGGAAGTAAAAGCCTGGGTAAAAGAACAAAAGGTTCAGGAGATTTTTATGCAAGGTAACTACTTTGGCAATGTATGTATATGTTCTGTTTTGAAGCTAGAAATGTGACTGAATAGATTTAAAAAATTGGGGCATGTTATTACAGTAGTAATTTGATAATAGTCAGCTCGTGGATATTTTATTAAGGATTTTGATGTTAAAATGTGATATCTTTATTATAAACTAATAATAACCATGTGTCCCTCTTCATCTCCCAGCATACCAGTACACGTTCAGAACAAAGCAGCAGTCTTGGGTAACGGAGTTTTACTCAGAAGTAAATAGATTTCCCTTACAGTAGCTCAGCACTGATAAAAAGGCCCTGTCATTGATAGTCCTTCTTTCTAACCAGTTACTGTTAGGTCAGAGATCATTAAGATTCTCTGACTTAGTCTTAATTGCTGTAATTACAGATAACCCATTAAATCAAAAACAAAAGGGTACAGAGAGAAGCTAGGTATTAAGCTGTGGCAGAAATGTGTAGTGTGTGGTGACAATTGAGCCAGTGTTATATGTGGTTTTAGAGGTAGTAGGCCTGTGTGAATAGGGAAGTATTTGATTCAGAGGACAGTGATTCGATTCAGAGATTCGAATCGCTGTCCTGAATCGATTTGGCCATATTAGCTACTGATGATTCGGCACTAATTCGGAGAGATTCAGTGATTTGGATCGGCTGGGGGGAGCCGCAGGAGAAGCCCCCATGGCTCCCCTGTTTGGCCCCATCCGCTGCCCAGCCCCAGCCTAGTACCGGCGCTTAAAAAAAAGCCCCATACTCACTATCTGCAGGAGTGGCGATTGGGGCCTCTGGGCGCTTGTAGCAGAGCACCCAGCACTCGCAGCGAAAGGGTAGTAGGGGGCAGCGGGGATCGTTTTTCTCCCCACCTGGTACCCACGCAGCAGCTGCCCAATGGTGTGACAGTGCAGCTTGGCAGGGCACTGTGTGCTGCCTGGGAGCTGGGGCTGCCGGGGCTGAGCACTGCCGGGCTCCGGCTGACTGCTCGAGCCACCCTAGCTCCCAGACAGTGTGCGGCACTCTGCTGAGCCTCACTGCACCCGTGCGATGCATCAGCTGTTGCGTGGGTACCCAGTGGTCGGGGTGGGGGGACACGATCCCCGCTGCACTGCGCAGGGGGGCTCTGCTACAAGCGCCCAGAGGCCCCAATTCCTGCTCCTGTAGCTGGTGACTGCAGAGCTTTAAAAAAAAACAAACAAAACCCCCAAAAAACAAGCCCCACACTCACTGGCTGCAGGAGCAGCGATTGGGGCCTCTGAGGGCTCGTGGCAGAGCAGCGGGGGACAGTAGGGATGGCCCCTGCCTTCCCATGTCAACTGCCCTGTGGCGCAGGTGCAGCGTGGCTCGGCAGGGCGCCACGTGCTGCCTGGGAGCTGGGGCTGAGTGCTGCCAGGCTCCGGCTGACTACTAGAGCCACCACAGCTCCCAGGCAACGCACGGCACCCTGCTGAGCCATGCTGCACCCGCGCCATGGGGCAGCTGCCAAGTGGGGGGAGGGCGATCCCTGCTGTCCCCCACTGCCCTGTGCTGGGGGGTGGGGAGGGCTCTGCCACAAGCCCTCAAACGTCCCAATCGTTGCTACTGCATCTGATGAGTGGGGGGCTTTTCTTTTTTTAATTGCCAGGAGGCTGGGCCAAGCGGGGGATGGGACCAGGCAGGGCTGCCATGGTGGCTTCTCCAGCGGCTCCCCCAGCTGTGCCTGCCTCTGCCCTGGTGGGGGGAGTTGCAGGGGCTATGTGCTGCTGCTGCTTGGTCAGCTTGCGGGGGAGGGGGCGTGATGCAGGCACGGCTCACTCCGGGCAGTGGCAGGACATAGCTTGCCAGGAGGCTGGGCCAAGCGGGGGATGGGACCAGGCAGGGCTGCCATGGTGGCTTCTCCAGCGGCTCCCCCAGCTGTGCCTGCCTCTGCCCTGGTGGGGGGAGTTGCAGGGGCTATGTGCTGCTGCTGCTTGGTCAGCTTGCGGGGGAGGGGGCGTGATGCAGGCACGGCTCACTCCGGGCAGTGGCAGGACATAGCTCCTGCTCCCAGTGCTATCGTGCCTGCATCAGCACTCTGAGCGGGGGCTCTGCCCTGTTGCTGCTTGCCAGCCGGCACGGAGGACACGGGATGAAGGCGCGACAGCACTGGGAACGGGGCTGTGCCCTGCTGCCTGTT
>NW_005842032.1:2625235-2658223 GCF_000455745.1 Alligator sinensis | reverse complement strand
CCTGGTGGGCAGCAGGGCAGAGCCCCGCTCCCAGCACTGCCACGCCCACATCCCGGGTCCCCTGCCCTGCTCCCTGAATAATGCACCCCCTGCCCTGGAGTCTGTATTGCAGCACACAGACCATGTGGTGTATGGCCCCAGCTGCTCTGAAGCTGGACATGCTTTAATGCATGAATCTTGTCCCAGCCCCAATCCCTCCCTCCTGTCCTCCCCCTCCCCCAACAGACTTACTAGCTAGAGGCAGCTTTCAGCTGCCTGTTTAGTCTGTGGCCCAATCGGCCAAATCGGGCCGCATCTCCTGTGAATCAAGTCAGCTACTGAAGCTCTGTCTATCTGTATTTATATGCTGCCTTTCCTACCAAAGGCCCAGGGCAAATTACATTACATTAAGAGGACAGAAGACAGGTCTGCAACAAAAGGAACAAAATTACTTAAAAGGGAATTAGAAAATCAGTGTAAAACTGATTCCCCCCCCCCAATATTTTCAGCCTAGCTTTGCTTGCTAAATGCCTACCAAAATAGGAAGGTCTTACAGCTCTTCCAAAAGTTGTCCAGGGTTCAGTCTCTGGTGGGCCTTTGGGCCTTGAGGGAAGAAGTTCAAAAGCTGAGGAGCAACTGCTGAGAATGACCTTCCATGCTTTTTTGCCAAGCGGACTTGACTTACTAATAGTACTTGCAGGAAGTTGTTCTCCGCTCACCTTACAGGCCTGGAGATGAGGCAAAGGGAGAAGGTGGTCCCTTAGGACCATTAATGTGCTTTGTAATGTGTCCTTGTCACTCCATTTGACTAACCATGCTTGTGTTTACTTATATATATCTCCAAGTATATTCATGCTTCCTCTTACACATGGGATGCCTTTTCCTGAACTAATCTGTTAAACCATTGTCCTGTCCTTCAGATCTCCCCTCCCCTCTCCTCCCCTCTCCCTTCCCTCAAGATTCACTTCTGGCATAAAGCCTATAGTAAGTTGCCATCGGATAAAGGCTAGGCTGGTGGCCACTGGCGATTACAAATAACATTGTTGTTTATATCTTTTTCTTTTTTTTTTTTAAAAAAGACTCCAAATGTGGAAATGTTATCGCGTCAATGTAACCTCATGTTACTCTGTTACCCTCTTCATCTCTGTAAACCAGAGGTGTTCAGCCCCCAGCCTGGAGGCCAGATCTGGCCTGTGGAGCCATGTTGTCTGGCCTACAGGGTTCCCCAAAGGTCTGGAAGTTTGGCAGTGGGGGAGTGGGGTACTGCTCCGCTACTGCCAGCTTTCTGGACCCATGGGGAGCCCTGCTGGTTAATGTGGTCTTGAACATAAAATCGCAATTGGCTTGCAGCTGGATCCAGTAGGGAGGGTAGCACGCAGCTAGATTAGAACAACAGGCCACATGTGGCTGGATCATGACAGCGTAGATTTGGATCTGGTAGGCATACTGTGCGGGGCTGGATTAAGGTAGTTTGTGGCTGGATCAAGGCACTGCAGAATTGGGCCCATGACCTGACCCTGTGTGGGATCCAGCCTGCAGACTTGACCCCGTGTCACGCATCTGACCCATGGGGCCAGAATTTTGGGCACTGGTGCTCTTAATTCCCCATCTCTGTTGTTTACATTTGGTATGTCTTAATTTAGGTGATAAACTCCTAGGTTCCCTAGTACTTGTTTATTCCAGCTGCATTTCACTAAGGCAGGGGTTTTCAACCTTTTTTAACAAGTGTACCCCTTCTGCCTCAGGGCTTATGAAAAGGTAATATCTTTTAGTAGACCAACAGGATTTTTGCAAAAAAAAATTCTTTAATTCCAAGCTTTCAGGCACAAACACCCTTTCATCAGGCATCAGAGAAAAGATTGTAAAAGTGCTGGGTAGAAATGAAAGTTTATATTTCATGGGATTTTACAGAGGGTTCAGTAGATGGAAAACTCCTTTGGGTAGCAGTTCTCAGTTGGTGAAAAGCCGCTTTTTTTGGATGATGGGTGTTTGCAAACGTAAAAAAACCCAACAAAAAAACAAAATTGGCGCTTTACTTTAAACTTGGCATGTTCCCACATTGAGTCCCACGCATGCCCAGAAGAGGCAGTGCATTACTTCAACCCGACTCTGCAGTGTATGTAAAGATGGAGCACTTTAGTGGGGCTTTTTTGGCACTTCTATCTAATACCTAATTGAATTGGCTTTAGCTTAAAGCTCCCAAAAGCACCACTGAAACACCTGATCTTTACAGATGTTGCAGAGCCAGGTTGAAGGCACATGCTGCTTCCACTAAAGCTTTTTTTTAAACACCTGCAAGCAAAACAGCCTTGGCTTGTGGTGCTAAGCAACCTCTACTTTATTTTCTGTGGGTGCTTGAGCCCTGGAGCATCCATGGAGTCAGCGCCTATATATGCCAGAAACTGAAGTTGAGAAAAGAGCAAGAAATACATGCTAAAGGACCAATTAAAAATATTAATAGACTTCTAATATTTGTGTGGATGACAGTTCACACTGGCACCTTGTACATTGTCAGCTGTTAGCTATGTAACAATAGTAACAACCTTACAATTTAGTTTGCTAAATTGTGTGACAGTCTTCCAAGGAAAGTTGTAGACACCCCCATTTGTTCCGTTCTCCCCCAGTTCTGTTTTCTTTGGACATTTAAAACAAAACAGCAAAAGCTGTCAAAATATGCTTTAAGAAAGTATCCTTCACTGATGAGCATGAAATAGATGATGACATTTGAAATGGAGAAGCGCAGAGTGTGTTCATCATGAATCACTGTAGACCTCCACTTTGGTTCAGCTTTGCAATAAAATCCTAGTTTTTGAAACAAAACTAGACAAGACTTCCAAGATCTGAAATGGTCAACTCCAGTTTGTTCTTCTATATGTTATAGAAACCAGCACCATGAATTTCTTCTATTTTCAATAAAATTAGATGTGCATTTTATATTAAACATGTAATATGGAATTAGCATTATTTTCTGTTCTTTTCTTGTTTGAAAGCAGCTTGGGATAAGGAGATTCTGAGAGTAACACATTCAAAGACTTCAATAAGAACTGGACAGCTTTAGTGTCTTAAACTAAGTGAAACTTGTCTTTTCATTCTTCCTCAGGCAAAGATCTGTCTTAATAGGTAGGACTGAACAAACTAGTCTGATTATTCAAAGCCAGCTTGACCACACCCTGCAAAGTTAGAACCAAGATAATGTGATATAGTTAAGGAGTGTATATGATGGAACACTTTTAACCTATTTGTGGTCATAAATCCACTAATAGTTCAATGCACATAGAGTATTAATACTGTTAGTATCTTGTACATAAAATCAAAGGCATGTTTTTTTCATAATGACAAAGGGTTCTGTTTTGCTTGCTTGTGTGAATAGTACCTTCCTGTGCAATATTTTGAATAAAACTAGTGAAACGAGTAGCAGAGTAAGATTCTGTTCTACATCTACAAAGAAGCTATCCAGAAATGCATAAAGGAGATTTAAAAAAATGCACATAAGTTTTTCATGCCTTAAAGTGTGGGTTTAGTTGATTATTCGTTTTAGAAATGTATTCTGCAGTGTAGCCAACTCTCAAATTTTATTTCAAATCCTGTAGAAATTTTTTCTCAAAGTCCCAGCTCCTTGCATTAAATAATTACACAAGAATCTCAGTGATCATATTTTAGGGCCTGATAGTGCAATATGTTTTTTGCCTAATGTTTTCTACTATAAAACCAATCTTACAGTTAAAATCAACTTTGTTGAGCACTGACCCTTCAAAAGGAAAGTTTTAGCCAGAAGTGCTTCCTAAGATTTAATTTTATTTTTTGGAAATTTCAGTCAGTAATGTTCAGTTATTTTCCCTTAGCTTCAGATGTGGAAACATGTTTTTTGCCCATGTCAAAAAGAATCTGTGAACAACTGTCAAACCCCCCATGCTTTGGATTAGAGGCTTGAAATTTGGCAGGGCGGTAGCCTTTGTCAGGGATATGCCTTATGTCATTGCTGTGAAAATACTCCAAAATTTGGCCAGCCATTGCAAAATCATTTCACATCTGTCCAGTAAATATATATATATTTTTTATATTTTTTTTAATTTTAGCAGCTAAAAATCTCTGAAGATTCTGTCCTCCAAGCATGTGTTAGCCTGACAGCTTCTAGTGCTGATCACATTTCCTGAGAACTTTGAGAGCAACTGAATATGTTCTGTTCTCTCAAGCTCTTTTATGTGTGGCTGCACAGCCCATGTACCTTCCTCAAAGAGTGGCTGAACGTGTTCCAGCCCAGGGCTAAAAGGACAAAGCCAGACTTTCTTTGCAGGGGTTGTTTCCAGCTGCTCTTGACCAGAGTGACTGTCTCAACTGAAACTTCTCTTAGTGACCTTCTAACTAACATCAGGCAGCTTGGAAGAGGAAACTGTCTCATTAGAATGCAAAGGAGGAGACAAGCTGGGTTGGGAGGGAAGGAAAGCAATAGTTTGGGATGAGGACTGTGAGTCTAAAGTAAGGGAAAAACTTGGCATAAATCTGGCTGAGAGAAGACTTAGGAGGCTGGGTGGGGAAGACTTGGACCTGGTACAGTACACTGCCTATACCAGAGCACCAGTCTCAATATTACTCTGTCAATGGATTTCATAGATATTTGCTCACAGCAGAGTGTAAGTTTCATCCATTTCTAGGCAGGCCTCCAGGTAAGGGAGGAAAGTGTACTGCAGACATTGTTTAACCCATTAGTTCAAGAGGCAGAGCTCATTATTGATGATTTATCACTGGACTCCAGTAAACTGTGTGGGGGATTGAGGGTGATGCCACATGACTTTTTAAATGTTTGATAATTTTTAAAAATGTAGATAGTTACACACCAAAACTACAAAAGACCGTTATTAAGGTTGCAGGGCTAAATGCTCAGAGATCGGAAACATCAGAATTCAGGTTGCTTAAACAACCTTGATTCTGCCTCCTTGTGCACGTGCATAAATGCTACAGCCCTGAATTTTCCGATCATGTAATCTCTTTCTGGAGGTCTCATGTAATCTCTTTCTGGAGGTCTCGTGTTCCATTCGGAGCATAGAATGGAACAAGATCTGCTGTGGGAGTGAATCAGCTTTTGTTTTTTGTTTTGTTTTTTTTTAGTGTAGGATCCCTGCCTCATTTATTGCAGAAGTAAGGAGGTATGTAGTGAAGGAGGTAGGGGACTGCAGGAAGAGAAAGGACAGTTTTGTGGTAAAGGCAAGTGAATTCTATCCTAGTAAGTTAGATTCCATCTCTGCCTCTGCTACAGAGGTACTATATGATGCTAGGCCAGTCATTTCAACTAAACTCTTATTAGTAGCTGCTAATAGTCTGTGCTCTTCATTTTCTGGGTGCCTGACTTGAAACTCAGAAGTAATGACTTTTCACAGTTGTAATAGAACTAAATGGGAGTATATATGGTGGTCGTTGTCTTTTCAAACTGGACACCCTAAATTAATGGAAACTTCAGACCTTAATCTCTGCATTTTGGTCTGTAAAATAGATATAATATCACCCCTTCATGGCACAGGGGGATTCTGCCACTAAGGGAGGGTGCAAACAGAAGTGCAGCTCCCCGCTGTAACTGAGAGCACCTGGACCAAACAGAAGTTCCCTGTTGGTTCCAGGAGGGAGGGGAATCTAGCTGCTGGATACCAGACTGCCTCTGGTTTCCCCTAGCGATGGCCCCTCCTTCCTCTCAGTGTGTCCCTTTTTCAGAATGGGAGGAGGGAAGTGAAGCAGAGGGAGCTTCTTTTACAGGTTTCCCAGCAGGCATTGAGGGTGGGGTGGGTGTACTGGAGCCCCCTAAAGTAAAGGCTCCAGTACCCCCACCCTCCACAGGGCTGAAAAACCCCCAAACCAAACTCCCTCCACTTTGTTTCTTCTCTCCCATTCTGAAAACGTGACTGGCTGGGAGGCAGCGCACACACAAATTTACAGAAGACACTATATTTTGAAATGTCTTCATCTGAACCCTCATACAATGAAGGTTCAGAGTTTCATCCTATCAGTCATTTTTTAAGTGAGGTGTAGCTATGCGCTTGTTTAGACACTTATAGACCGTTTTCTGGGGCCAGATGAGGTGAAAATTTGTTACTTCTGTCTGCAACCTATATGAATGTGATGTTTACGATTTCTTAACACATGAACCCTTTGCAAAACGAGCAGAGTTCTTACTCGTGCATATAACTGCAGCTTGTTATGAGGCCAGGAGGAGGGGTAGGACTACTTTACTGGGTTTTTGAACTACTGCAGCAGAGACGAACTTTGTGGTCATTTATAAGAAAGACTTGGCAGCTGCAGAACCTGAACACCACAATCTAAATTGTTTTTCCCAGCAGAAGCATCCGGGCATGTGACCAACCTGTTGAATAATTGCTTCTGTATAACCTGATGCTACCTTGCCTTTCAGATTACTTTGCTATGGTTACCTTTTGTAGTAAAGATTTTTTCCATTTTTTATCGTCACAGATGCATAGAGTTAGATAAGGAAATTGTGCGTTGAAAACATTAGCATAGTTGACCGTAGGTTCAACCAAATGATCCTAAAGATTCCACTTGAATTTTAGAATGTCTTTCTGAATGAAAGTAAAGTGCATACGTGGGCCATTCTGCCAAAAGTGCATGTGGTTTGTTCCCCATGACCTGTGGATGACACTATACTTGAGTATGGTTGAAAAACATTGTGTGTCTTTTTTTTCTGAATGTCTTAGCATCTTTCTGTAAATTTTTCCTTTTAAAGGTCCATATTCCTTAAACGGCTATAGGGTGAGAGTATACAGACAGGATTCTGCCACCCAGTGGTTTACTGGTATAATTACTCATCATGACCTCTTCACTCGCACTATGATTGTTATGAATGACCAGGTAATTATTATATCCACTACTAGGAAAAGTATTGGGTTAAAAAGAAATACTTGGAATTTTCTAAAGGTTTTGTAATGTCTTAGATCTTCGAGTTATTATACTGTTTGCTTCAAATGTGTACAAGTATATCCTTCTTGCTTGTAAAATAGTGTTTGAGTCCTTGGATCAGCAGTCAAGTTTTTCTGAGGGTAAGCATTTATGCAAAATGCATTTTATAATTAATTCTGATTCAAAGACTTTAGCTTCTCTTATGTGGTCACTATCTGACTAATGAAGTGTTAGAAATGAAGTAATTTAGTAATACAAATTAGTCTTTCCTGTCAGCACCATTTGGAAGTCTTTTTTAACACAGAAGTTTCCTGTATGACTCCAGTTGAAACAGCTTTTTTTTTTTTTTTTCTTATAACCCCAGTAATTTTTTTTTTTTCCCCCCTGAACAATTAAAAGCCTTCACTTTGAACAGTACAGTACAAGTATTTGTTATAGTACTTTTCAGTTCTAGATCTGAAATTGTTCTTGGCCAAAACAACTGCGAGTTATTTTTCATGGGAAAAATTAATTGCATCCCAAGAGAAACCTGAGAATATTGGTTAGTTCTAAAAGATCAGATGTCCCATCGTCCTTGAAGTGACTAAATCAGGGGTCAGCAACCCCCGGCACGCATGCTGAGCATGGCACGCAACGAACGCCATGTTGCTCGGCACACCGCCGCCAGCCTGGGCTCTAAGCAGCTGCTGCCAGCCACAGAGCCCAGGCTGCTCCCAGCAAGCGGCTGGGAGGCTGCAAGTAGACCGAGCTCCGTGGGCCAGCTGTAGCCGGGAGGCTGCAAACAGCTGCTCCAGGCTCTGGCATGTTGGCACTCCGGCACCTTCCAAGGTAGACATTGTGGGTTTTTTGGCATTCTGGCCAAAAAATGTTGCTTACCCCATGATTAAATGGTCAAGATGAACATATGGTTTATAGTTCTAAGTTCTTTCTTTCCCTTTCTTCTAATTGTTTTCCCCAAATATCTGTTTTATTTTGGTCTAGCACTCATAGCTCATGGATCTCTTTGTGCCTCATTTCTCACTTACCTGAAAAAATGTCTTCACTTGTAGCGTTCCCTAAATTTATCTCGTTAGTGCTGGCTTTCTGTATAGATGTGACCGTCTCCCTTCTGTCTTGGCATTTTGCTATTCACTCCCATCAGTTACTTCGTTTTTCTATTTGTGGCTAGAGTATATTATTTTTAAAACAGTTGGTTAATGGTTCTCAACTAAGAAAAATTCAGTGGCTTTTCAATGTGTTATCTGGCAAACTGTTATCTGGAACCAGTGCAATAGTGCCTACAGCAGAAATGGTGACCTTCAAATTAAGTAATAAGGTTTGGGTTTTGCTGCTGCTTCAATCCCCAGTTAAAAAATCCATAATCTGATGTCCTGATCAAGATAAGCTATGGTTTTCACTTGGATGGAAAAAGGTAGTTAGCCTTGTTAGTCTGAAGTCAGTCAGAAGACAGGGTAGATTTGTACCTTATAGACTAGCTAAATCAGAGATGTGTAGTATAAGCTGTTGTGAGCAGCAGGTGTACTTCATCAGATGCTGCAAAGGAACTCGCTGCTTTCTATTTAGAAGGTCTTCCTCTTGCAGTCTTTTCCCAACTTCTGATGAAATAAGTCCGCTGCTTACAAAAGGATGTGCGACTCATCTCTGATGTAGTTAGTCTAAGGTGCAAATCTGCCTTGCCTTATGTCTTCCCTTCAGCTAGTCTTTTAGCTTACAAATAAAGTATATAATTTAGCTTATGTAAACACATGAACCTTGCTATGAAAGTACAGGTTAGAGTGTATCTGAACACCTGCTGATTATGGATTTTTTTTTTCTCTTTTTAATAAACCAGGTGTTAGAACCACAGAACGTTGATCCTTCTATGGTTCAGATGACCTTTCTAGATGATGTTGTTCACTCTTTGTTGAAAGGTGAAAATATTGGCATCACATCGCGCCGCAGGTCTCGTTCCAGCCAGAACAGCAACACAGTCCACGTACATATATTTTCTCTTCTTACTTAAAGTATTATTGTTTATAGCAAACAGTCAGTATCTATGATTAAGCTGCTAAGTTAGGATCATGTAGAGTGAACTAATTATGTAATTACTTTTAGGGACATTATACCCGTGCTCAAGCAAATAGTCCCAGACCAGCAATGAATTCCCAAACGGTAGCACCAAAACAGAATTCTCACCAGCAACAGCGGAACGCTCGGCCAAATAAAAGGAAAGGCTCAGATAGCAGCATGCCTGACGAAGAAAAAATGAAAGAAGAAAAATATGATTATATAGGTCGAGGAGGTAGGGCAGTTATTGAAATGGGAGGGCGAAAGATTCTTAAAGCTGTACAGAACTAAAAATATAACAAGCATTTCTTTCTCCTCTACAGAAAATCCCAAAAGTAAAAATAAACACTTTCTTAGCAAAAGAAGAAAACCTGAAGAGGATGAGAAGAAACTGAGTACGAAAAGACTGCGGACAGACAATATCTCAGACTACTCTGAGAGCAGTGACTCAGAAAACTCAAATAAAAGATTAACAGATTCTTCCTCCGAGCAAAATTCAGAGAATGAATTGAAAAGCAAGAACACTTCAAAGATAAATGGAGAAGAAGGAAAATCCCGAAGTAGCGAGGGTGGAGAGGAACAGACACTAATAGACAGGCAGTCTCCCTGGGATGGAATACAGGAAGATAAAAAACATCAGGGGGCAGAAAGACTAAAGTCAACTGACTTAGACCTGCAAGAAAAATCTTCACCCCATCCAGCAGAACAGCCAACAGTCTCTGATCAGAATGCCAATGACCTACATGTTCAAGAGTGCAATACTGAGAAGCGGCATGCTATGAAATTGAATAATGAGCAGTTTGTGCCCAGGCCTCCTACACCAAAATGTGGTGTTGTTGTAACTAATGAAAACAATTCTGATAGAGAGCGCCAGGAAAATGCTGCAAGTACCTTTGCTTTGCAGACAGTTCAGAAAATAGAGTCTTGTAGCAGTGATTTAAAACACCAGTCTACAAATGCAGATTTTCTAGAAGTAAGAAAACAAGAAACTGATCAGAGTTGGGTTAGCGCTATTGTCAGTAAAATGGATTTGATCCCAGCTGGGGTTACAAAAACAACTTCATCAGTGAACGAACATCTAAATCCTGAAAAAGAAAAAGTTCAATATGGCTCCTTTATGTCTTCATTAAATGTAATTTCTTTAGCAGAAGAGGGCAAACTACGTAAACGAAGCCCAGCCCCTGATTCTGTGAAGTCAAAGTCTAGTGCTTCAGTTGATCATCCCAAATCAAAGTCATATTCTTCACCTGATGTTAAGGCTAAACTCACCCAATCTCCTGATACTGTGAAGTCTAAGGTTAGTTCACAGAACAGTCATGTTACTGGAGTAACAAGGTCAGCAAATAAAACTGAGTATGATTTGCCTAGGTCTAGTTTTCATCCAGTTCCAGCTAGAGTTAGTACTTTAGAAGCTACTAAAAGTCCTCTTATCATTGACAAGAACGAACATTTCACAGTATACAGGGATCCCACACTTATTGGACAAGAAACAGGAGCTAATCACATTTCACCTTACTTACATCAACATAATTATCCTCTTCATTCCTCGTCCCACAGAACTTGTTTAAATCCAAACCCCCCTCATCCTGCATTATCTGGTGCATCTCATCTATTAGCTGGGTCATCAAACCAAACTGCGTTGTCTGCTATTAACACTCATCCTCTTGGTACTACATCACACCATTCTGTTCATCACCCTCATCTACTTCCTGCAGTATTACCTGGAGTGCCTACAGCCTCCTTACTAGGTGGCCATCCACGACTAGAGACTGCTCATGCCAGCAGCCTAAGCCATTTGGCATTAGCACACCAGCAACAGCAGCAGTTGTTACAGCACCAGTCGCCACATCTACTTGGACAAGCTCATCCTACTGCTTCATATAATCAGCTAGGGCTTTATCCAATTATTTGGCAGTATCCAAATGGAACACATGCTTACTCAGGACTTGGTCTACCTTCCTCTAAATGGGTCCATCCAGAAACTCCTGTTAATGCTGAGGCTTCCTTAAGAAGGGTAAGTTATACTGACTTATTCAGATATGTTTTGTGTAAGGATAGCATTTTGCCTTCCAGATAACTGGTTTACATGTTCAGTTGAGTGGCTCCTAAATATATTTATTAGCTGATCATTGTGCAGCTATGCCTTTGGGCTTATACATGACTTTTTTTCTGACACGCACACAATGGGTATAATTTCTAATGAAGTAACTGTATCTTAATGGACATGAACAGAGGACTAAATTAAGCTTTTGTGGGAAACCTTAATTCTGGCATTTACTATCTTTTTCTTGCTAGGCTCCACAACCTCGGGCATCTTTAAAAAGTATTATTTTATACATACATTTTTTTTGAAGTTTTTTTTTAAAACCTTAACGAAATATTATTGAAACATTTTCATTTGCAACAACACTGGGTAAATAACAGCAGTGGAATCTGCACATCCGCAGTACAGGACTTGATTATTTGAGCTAACAGTGTTATGGAAACGATTTGTTACAGGGGTTGTGTGTTAGAAGACATTTGATTTGCCAGTGGATTTCGTATCTGCTAGATGACAGAGAAGTGTTGAGACTGGAGGAATTTTGGGTTCAATTACAGGTTGTGTTGGGAAGCGTGCTTTTATATTTGTACACCTTTCTTGCCCCATCAACTGCCACTGCCTTGTTCTTCTCTGCATCTGTCCATGCATCGCCTATTAGATTTCTATGCCCTTCTGTTCCTTTCTGCACACATTCTTTATCTCCTGTCTGTGCTTCCCCATCTGCTCTTTACCCCCTCTGTATTCAAGTGTGGCTGACAGTTTCTTTCTCCATGCTTTCTGAATGTTGGCAAAAGGAAGCCCTGAGATCCAGTAGTGTAACTAAGGGTGTGCAACTAGGACATCAACTCCAGCCACTGGAATGGAGACAAGGGGGTTTGAGGCTCGTTGTGCAGGGTCAAGAGTCCTCTTGTCAGGCTACCATTCCTCTCTCCCTGTTGAATACACTGCGGCTCCCCGTTCCTGCCAGGGAAGGTGTCTGGTGTTGCTAAAAGAACCAAGCTAACCCTTCCTTGACCCTGTAGGTGCAGTCAGATTAAGGGTTTTTGGACAAGGAGACAGTTAATCTGATCGTTGGTGGCAATACCTCTTTTTGCAAGCAGCATCCTACACTACTCTGCATGGCCAGAGCCTCAATCGACTCTGGCCTCTATTCTGGCACCCCAGGGTGCAAACTCTATCAGGTATGAGTTTGTTGCCCTAGGTGCAAACTCTACTAGTTACAACTCTGTTGAGATCACAGTAGAAGGAACTCCATTGTAGGCAGCCACTGCAGGAAAAGTCTTGCTCAGCTCTGGCATGGAGCATGTTTGGTGCAGATGAAATCTTTGGAAAACAGTGCTGCCAACCTCTGTCAGACTTCTCCTGAGCATTGCAGAATTTTTATTTGCACGTATGGCCTAATTTGGGAATATTTTGTCTTTACATTTGGAACTTGGAACTTCTCAGTGGTTGTAAAGTTTTTATCATGCATTAAACAGTTTTTATTTTTCCTTAACCTTATTCACAAGCATGACTGAACCGTTTTAGTTGAACCTTTTTCCAGAAAAGAAGTTTGAGTTGGTATGGAAATATTCAGTGAGAAGTTTGACAGTGATAAGTTAACAGAAAAAATTGCCTTGTAAGAGAAAGCAGAAGGAAGTCTTAAATATAGGCATTACTAATTTTGCTTATAAAGTATATATGGAAATATTAACCCAGCTTTAAGGGATTATCATAGACTATTTCCCATCAGATTCTCTGACCACATGAAATAAATTAGTCTGTAAATATGGAGATTTTTAATTATAACTATTAGCTAGTCACTGTCTTCTGCTGACTGTTGTCTTCTAGTTACAGTACTGGAAGCTTTCTTTAAATCTATGACATTAGTTGAACAGCAAAAACTACATTAAGATGGTATCCAAGGCAGGGGCAGGCAATTATTTTGGGCGGAGGGCTGCTTGCTGAGTTTTGGCAAGCCGTTGAGGGCCTCATGACAGGCAGCTGGTGCAGATAAATATTAATTCCCTAAATATTTTAGGGGCCCCCATGGGCCAGATGGAACGGCCTGATGGGCCGCATCTGGCCTGCGGGTTGCATTTTGCCTACCTCTGATCTAAGGTCTTTCAGTTAAGTGTTTAAAAGTCAGGAAATAGGAATATTAATGTTTCACCTGCAAATCTACACTTAGCCATATGTATTTGCGATAATTTTTTTAATGTCTCGCATGTGACAAACACTGCAGTGTTTCAGAGAGAACTTGTAACCATTCATTTCACAAAAGTTTTCAACTGTATGTGAAAACTGATATGATAAGATACCATAATCTAAGGTTGTCATAATACGTGTTAGTGAGGGGATGAAGTTACAGTTGTGTTTCAAATTTAAATTATGTTTCCTGACTCTTGAGTACTTCGACATGCAAACCGTTGCCTTTGAGTGAAATTATTTGGGACATTATAACAGATTACTTAGGCGTATACGCAACTAATTGTTTGTAGCATGGTAGGTGTGACAGGTACACGATCTGGACCAACCTAAACAGGGCCCGCACACCTGTTCCTGGGGCAGCCGCCTCCCTCCCCGCCTGCCATGCCTTGTTGTTAATTGATTGATTGGTGTTAATTAGCAGGAGGCTGCCCCACTGCCAGGGGGCACTATCTGCGGCTCTGTTTCCTCCCCTACACCGCAGTCCACACCTTGCCGATGGAAGACATTATGTCTCAAACTAATTACGAACTGGCCCCCTTTTTGTTCTCTCCGGGGCTCCCCCATAATGCCCCCCCTCTCCGGGGCTTACCACGCCTGCACTGGGGCTTCTCAGTAACTGCCCCCTTCTCTGGGGCTTTTGCCCCCTCTCAGGGCGCTCAATACTGCCGCCCTCTCTTGGGGCGGCCTCTGTCACGCCGCCCTCTCTCGGGGCCTCCTCTGTCACGCCACTCCCTAGGGGCTCACCGTGCCCTCACTGGGGCTTCTCAGTAATGCCCCCTTTTCTGGGGCTTCTCAACCGCCCCTCTCTGGGGCTGGGGTCTATACCCCGTATGCAGTGCCCTCACTGATGCTGGGGTCCCCACACTACTGTGAGTCCCCTATGAGGCCTCCTCCATCCCCTAATAGCCTGACCCAAACCACCGGTGTAACAAACAGCAACATAAACACAAGCCCTCTGGCTATAACTTAAATGGAAGCCGCTTGGCCATAAGACCATTCAGTCCTACCCGGGGATTACTCCATCCCTCAGCAGTGCCAAATGCTGCTCCTGCAGTCAGGTCTCCCCTCTTTTCCATGACAGAGCTCTTTCCTCTTGGACTGCTGGCCCCTAGGGTTTATAAAGGGAGCCAAGCCCTGCCCCTTCTGGTCAGCTGACCTTCTCTGGTTGCCCTGGCAACCCACAGCTGGGCTCCTTATTCCCTGCTAGGGCTTCCTCCCCAGCAGTTTTCCCCTCTTTGGGAGCAGGGCACCTCAGTGCTCTGTGACAGTAGGAAAAGTAGAAAGGAAAAAAGATAATTATGCTTTGATCTGCTTTATAAGTCTACCTAAGAGTTATACCTTTTAAAGAAATTTTTTTTTGTAATTTATTGAAATCCAATTCTCTGTTTAACTGATAATTGTAATTATACACTACTAAAGTATCAGCATTTTGTTAGTATTAAGCAATTTTTTTTTTTTTTTTAACACAGCCTTGAGGTGAAATTCTCTAGAAACAAAAGCTGCTTGCAGACGTTAAAAAAACAAAGCGGTGTTTTGTTTTAAACTTGGCGTGTTCCTGTGCCAAGCCCTACACATGCCCAGAAGAGGCAGCGCCTTAGTTGGACCCAGCTCACCCAACGTCTGTATAGATATAGTGCTTTAGTGGGGCTTTTTTGGTGCTTTTATCTAATAGCTGATTGAATTAGCTTTAGCTAAAAGTGCCAAAAAGACCCACTGAAGCGCCTGATCTTTACAGACGCTGCAGTCAGGTTAAAGTAACATGCTGTTTCTTCCAGTAAAGCACATGGGGGTGGGGGGGTTTGTTTTTTAACATCTGCAAGCAGCCGAACTTATCAAAAGAGGCATTTGAAAATTAAACTTCTACAAAATACATATTAAACTAGAAATGCATGTTTTACATGTTGCAAAACAAGTTGGAACTGTGGTCAGATAGCCAGCCCTACTCTCTAAATATGTCTCGGAGCCTTAAAAAGAAAAAAAAGGAAAATATGATTTGCAGTGTTGAAATATCATTTAGCTACATCATTGGAAGAATTAGAAATATGTATCATGCTAGTGTGCTTCTGTTTCTGGGGTTATTTTTTTTTAAGTCTGATTTTGTTGCTGTTAACAGAATACTCCCAGCCCTTGGTTGCACCAGCCCACCCCTGTGACCTCAGCTGACAGTCTTGGGTTATTGAGTCACATTCCTGTAAGACCATCCAGTGCAGATCCTCATCGGCCACTCAAATTGACAACACATTCTAGTCCACCATTGTCCAAGAATCTAGTAGATCATCATAAAGAGTAAGATGGTCACTGTTTAAATCTATAACCTGATGTGTAGTTCTGTGTTTGCAGTATGAAATGCATAAGGTTTAATATTCAGTTACTTTCATTCCAGTTTATTTGTGACTGTGCATCATCTGGCATATATCTAGATATAGATATAGATATCAACAAGCCTAAATATAGTAACAAATGATGACAACGTTTTCAAAAGCACTCAAGTCCAGTTTTAAAACTGACTCTGCCAACTGCACTTTGAAGGAAATTTAAGTTCATAAGTCACTTGCAGGCTTTGAAAAATTATACCTAGCATAAAGATATGTACCAGCTTTACTTTGTGTTACTAGAGAGTATTGTTTGGGAGAGATGAAGGAAAGGTCTACTGTGTTGTAGTATATTTCTTCTAAATCTAAGTTCTTTATCCATTTCTTTTTATACAGAGAATTGGAGAGGAAAGCATTTATTGAACCTTTACGTTCTGTTACAACTGTGCCAGTAAAGACTGATCTGGAACAAAGCAGAATACAGACTGCAAAAGAGAGCCATTTGCACAGACACTTTGTGGATCCAATGCTGAACCAGTTACCGAAGCCACCACAGGAGACTGGAGAGCGATTAAACAAATACAAAGAAGAGCATAGACGGGTACTTCAAGAGAGTATTGAAGTTGCTCCTTTTACAGCTAAAACCAAGGCTCTAGAGGGAGAGAGAGAAAATTATTCAAGAGGAACACCATTATCATCTTTGAGCCCCAAAAGCCATGTAGTAAAATATGACAAGGATGCAGAACGTTCTGTCTCAGAACTTTATAAAATGAAGCATTCAGTAGCACAGAGTTTGCCACAAAGTAACTATTTCACCACCCTGTCTAATAGCATAGTGAATGAACCACCAAGGTCATACCCATCTAAAGAAGTTTCAAGCATGTATATTGATAAACACAGTAGTTGTCCATCAACAGCAGCTAATCTCCAGTCTCTCCCTTCTTTCATTTCATCTCTTTCAAAGCCTCCACCTTTGATTAAGCATCAACCAGAGGCTGAAGGTCCAGTAAGCAAGGTAACAGAGCAGCTTTCCCAGCCAATGCAGTCTCACTCCATAAATTCTTTTAGAAGTGACAGCCGGAGCCCTACTCAGTTATCAGTTTCATCTTCAAATACACTCCGAAGTATGCCTGCATTACATAGAGCCCCTGTATTTCATCCTCCTGTCCATCAGAACTTAGAGAGGAAAGAAAGCAGTTATAGCAGCCTTTCACCTCCAACCCTAACTCCAGTCCAGCCAGTGAATGCTGGTGGCAAAATCCAAGAATTACAAAAACCACCAACTTTAGTACCTGAACCTAAGGAAGCGCAAACAGTGTACAAGGGCACTTCTGAGCAGAATATATCAGATGCATGGAAATCTAATAATTCTCCAAACAATGAAAAAGTTGAATGGCGTATTGAGAGAGTGAGTGGCAAGTCGCAGTCCGCTACAGCATCTGTCATTGTACGTCCTCCTAGTACAAAATATGAGAGTGCGCCAGTAATGCATTCATCCAAAGACAGAGTGAGTGAAAGATCTTCAACAGGGACAAATCAAACAGATTGCCTGAAAACAGCGGAAGCCAGAGAGACTGGAAGAATCATTCTGCCAAATATGAACTCAGACACTACTCACACACAGCATGAAAAGAAATTTCCAGCTGTTTCACAAGGCAGCATTCCTAGTTCTGGCACACTTAAGACCACTAAGATGTGTAGTACCAAAATGGATGTAACCACATCTGCAGCCACAACTACCGGTGTTTCAGGTTGTGGTAGTTCAGATGCGACTTGCTCTTTATCAAATGCAGTTTTGACATGTACACCGCTTGAGTGTACATCCTCTGCAGCAGTAAGTCAGGCAGTGGCACAGACACAAGAATGCAAGGTCAGCACTGCAGCTCCGGTTACACCAGCCAGTGGCAAGCCAGCAAATGCAGTTCAGTCCAGCTCTGGCTTCTCTGGCCCAACTGATTTTATCCATTTGAAAAAGCACAAGGCAGCATTGGCTGCAGCTCAATTTAAAAGTAGTAATGCCAGTGAGACTGAGTCCACTGCTGTGAAAAATCAGACACTTCCAGCCTCCATTTCCCTCGACAATGCTATCATCTGCAATACAATAAACAAAGCAAACTCTGTAGGCAATGGGCAAACTTCCCAGGCAAGTCAGCCAAACTACCACACAAAACTGAAAAAAGCTTGGCTTACAAGACATTCAGAGGAAGATAAAAACACTAATAAAAGAGAGAATTCAGGGAACAATGTATCAGAAATTATTAAGCCATGTACTGTCAGTTTAATAGCTTCTACATCAAATGATTTACAAAATAATGTAGATAGTAAAATCTTAGCAGATAAGTTTGTGAAAGAAGATAAACACCCAAGGAGAAAAGCAAAAAGAACTTATGAATCTGGCTCTGAAAGTGGAGACTCTGATGCAAGTGAGAGCAAATCAGAGCAAAGGACTAAACGGCAGCCTAAGCCAACTTACAAAAAGAAACAAAATGACTTGCAAAAGAGAAGGGGTGATCCAGAGGAAGAAGTAAAACCCAATGGTGTTCTTAGCAGGAGTGCCAAAGAAAAAAGCAAGTTGAAGTTGCAGAGCAGCAGCAACAGCAGTAAGTATGTCAGTTAATCTGAATTAGAAGAGATAAATAAAACAAAGATTATGGACAGTTGTGTTGATGCATGGAGTGTTTGTGTTATGGTAGCATGCAACTGAAAACAGTCTAAAAAGACAGTGTCAAAATTGGGTAGCTTTACAAGTTTACTAACTGAACCCCATCTGGATGCCTTGGTCTAAGAAAAGTGTCTTTTATATAAAAGTGTGTATTTTCACACATTGTTTCTTGGTTTTAAAAAAATCTACATATGCCTGTTAAATAAAAAACAAGTATGTATGAGCATGCTTTTATAAATAACTAGTCTCACTGTGCAGGGGATCACACTTAATTTACATCATTAAAAAAAAAAGAATCGTTAAGTTTTGGGGTGCTACTGTTAAACTTTCATTTGAGGAGGTGTCCATATCTTAATTCCTCCTCCAACTCAAAGACTGCAGGTAATTTTCTTGAGACTCTGAGAATGCTCTGTGCTTGGCATGGAAAGGATAGTTCAGGTCAGTGGTGCTCAACCTTTCCAGCATGTGGGCCAGATGAGAAAGGCATGACTGGTTTATGGGCCACATCTGATGCCTAGGGGCAGGGTCCCCATGTTGGGTCAGTTCAGCATGTGGGAACATATAATCCAGCCTGCAGGGTTCCCCACAGGTCCAAAAACTTAGCAGTGAGGGAATGGTGGCAGCCTTAATTGCTGTGGGGCTCCCATAGCTGTGAGATGCTCCATGACTCTGCTCCACAGGCTGTGCTTTGAGTGCCACTGGTTTACACAGTTACACTATTAATTTTCATTTCATAATGTAGAATATTTTTTAATACAGCTGGTACAAAGTAAAGCTGTGTGAAATGACAGCGTTCCATTTCAACCGGCCTCTTGATGGAACAGCATTCTGTTTCAGATTTTGTTTCGATTTGAAACTGCTGTTTCGTTCTCTTCCGTTGAAACAGGGTTGAAACGGTGATATAATGAGGAAGGTCAAAACAGCCTATAACGTTGTCATTTCTGGCCTGATTTGGATGAAACGTGCCGAAGTGGTAGCCCCTTCTGAGGGCATGAAGCCTGCCAAGTTTCAAGGAGATAGGTGCAGGGGGTTTGGGGGAACTGCACCACAAAGTCTTGAAAGCAAAACTCGTGTCAAGTGTACGTGTTAAGCCACAGTGGGGTCAAAACTGCAGGCATGCTAGCCCCTGCTGAGGCCGCAAAGCCTGCCAGGTTTCAAGGAGATAGGCTCAGGGGCTTGAGGGAAACTCTACCTGAAGCTGCTACAAAGGACCAACTCGCAGAATCATCATAAAATTCTAGTTTATTAGACAGATGCAAAATTCAAATAGTAAACCTTGGGGCTGATCCACACTCACACTCGCTCCCTCCCTCTCTCTCACTAAGCATCAGTGTTAAGATATACCTATCCCCAAGCACTGGAGTCAGCTATCGATGGCCAGTTGAAGCTTCTTTCAGTGCGATGTTGCTTCAGAAGGGGGTTGCTGGCTGGTCCTTCTGGCTGGACAGGCAGGGGTGCTGGTCAGGTCAAAGAGGGTGCCATTGGGGGGCATTCTTTACTGCCTTTTATCCCCCTCTGGCAGAGTTTGGTGACTCCCCAATTCTTGGGCTTACCCAATCCAGGGGTCGTTGACCTAGTGGGATGTCTCCTTTGGTGGCTGCTGGATGGCAGCTGTCAGCCCCAGGGGGCATGTCCACAAGTACATGCAGTCTTAGGAGTCTGTTGATGAATTCTGATTAATTCACTGCCATGATGAATAGGGCTCTGGGAACGGTTGATCGAGGGGTATTCAGTCCCAAGAGTCGGTTTCTAGTGTTCATTAGTTCAAACCGGGGCTTCTGTACCTTTTAACAGTGAAGTTTCAAGGAGTGCCGTGCTCTGTATTGAGTCTTTCCTCTCATTAGTCTGTGGTTTCATAGGTGTTAATCCTTGCTCTTTAACTTGTTATCATAGCTATCGGTTTTGTTTTGATTTTGCTGTTTCGACCTCAAAACAGTGTTGAAACAAAACTGGCAGCGAATTTTCGTACAGCCCTAGTACAAAGGATGGATTTTCATCTCTGTATTTTGACTTGGTGGCCTTTTACCTCCTGACACATTACAACACTATCATAGTTCAATTTATGTAGGCTTAATTTATGTAACATGATACCAGTATCAGTTTTTGGAAGGTGTCCCATATTGGTACAATGCTTAGAATACTTCTGTCTTTAATGTTATGTTTCTCCAAAGGGGAGGATGAAAGAGAACGGGCCATTTTTTGTTTGCTTTTTTTTAACTAGCTCAGTGCATAGGTGGATGTCACACTTTTTTTGTGTATGCATGCAGTAATACCAAGTGATCTTCACCCTGTCACGAGATGAAAAATATGTAGGGGTTCATTGAAAATGACAATATCTTTCTTAATGTAGAGGCATGAGTAAGATGGCTTAAATGAAGGACCGTCCCCTGTTTTGTCTAGTAATTCAGCTGTTGTTTCTAGAATTATTTGGAAGGTGTTAGGTTTGTCAGATAAGTAGGAACTTCAGGATTTATCTTGTGCACTGGGTAGGTTTCAGGAAGGAGAAGATAAGCATTAGTAGACTTTGGTCCTTACTGTCCTCCTTCTCATTATTGATATTTTCTAATAGGTAATAATTATGACTATTAATAGCTGTCGTAGACTGCTTGAGTCACCTATGAGATACTTTGCCACTGTCCTTTAATTTATTGTTGCTCCAGTTCTCTGCCAGCACTGTCAGTTCCCCCTCCCTCCAATCCTCCTGTTATCAGCTTCTGATTATTGATCACCACTGAATGATTCGCCATTTATTTGCATTCCTTTTGGAATAACTCCCATTATATTACAGTTAGACCAGGTCCAAAATTTTCTGATGAAATGCGTATTTGGACGTTTCTCACATACAGCATGACCCAGAATAAAACATGCACCTTGTTTTTGAATGGCAGAATGAAGAAAAAAGATATTTACATGTAGTAATAACTGAGTAGCAGCAGATGTAGAGCTGAACCTGCTCATTATTCTGTTGCTGTGGCGAAGTGCAGGCAGTCAAAAAGTCTGAGGCTGAATCGATTCAGTCTTTGCAGGTTAGTCTAAGCTGCAGAGATTAAACTGAGAAACAACGGGACACGCATTCACTTTTGATTCAGGAAATGCAGGCACATGCCTGTAGTGGCTCAGGCCAAAAGCCGGGGGGAGCTAGAGCACGGCTCTGGTACGTAGCCAGCGTGGGCTGTATTTTCACGTCCTTTTCCGGCTGCCCCCAAGGTCTCGGGTTTGCAGTAAAGAGGGTACAGAAGCAGGACTTTGCAGGGTTTCTCATCACTTCCTCTTCCTGCTTCCAGGTGCCTCTGGATTTTGTAGTCACAGTTGCAGCCAGCGGTAACTTTCAATAAGTTTAGCAGGACAGGGCAGCTCTGTACTTGGGAGAAGCGGGGTTTAACTCCTCTCCCTGGCCCCAGACCTCAGCCAGGGTTTGCCAAGGCGGGAGGGGCACTCCTTGCTTCCCCCTCTGCCCCTCTCCCAACCCTTCTCTGGAGCAGACAGCACAGCCCAGCAGGGCTGGAAAGCATGCTGTGGGGGCTGTTTTAATTTAAGCCAGAGAAGGGGTCTGGGACAGAAGTTTCATAAACCGTTTTGATCCAAATCAGTTAAGTCTGATACTACATTTAACCGGGCTTATCTTAAACTGGTTTCAACCATTTTGAAACTGGTTTATGTGCACTGAACTTCTGTTCTGTTACAGGTTTAAACCAGTTTCTGATCACATACACTGGTTTATGTGTAACTTCTGTCCATAGCCTGTGAGTCTGTGCAGATATTACATTCACTTCAGCCCTGTAAGAGCAGAAACTGCGCTTACCATATTTGTTACCTATAATGTGCATTGAAAATTCCAGCAGCTTTTTTTTTTTTTAAGTGTTGTATGCAAGAAAATATAGTACACTTATTTGGATTCAGATTTTTTTTTTTTTTTTAACCTAAAAACATCTCAGGCTTGAACTTTCAGATGATGAGAAACAGGGTTTTGGGAATCTTGCTTGGATTCCTGACAAGCTGCTGGGAATACTTGTGCACATTCATGGCAACCCTTATCTGGAAGATTTCAAGATTTCTTCTTTAATCACAATTTGAAACGGAGCCAAATACCAAAATATCCTCTCACGCATCTGAGGTAGGTAGGTGCTCTTATCCCCATTTTACAGTTGGCAAAACAGAGAGTCTGAGTGGCTTAATGTTGAAGCAGCAGAATGGAAAATTTTTGGAGGTTGCTGCATTGTTGTATGTGTGTTTTCATTGATACAAGAAATGAACCTGTCTTTCTTAGGTTATTAAATCCTTTTTTGCTTGGTAGCAGTAGTGTTGTGTCAGTAATTTTCTGGGGAATACTTAACAAATACAAATAAATATACTGGACAAGTGCAGTATGTAAATAAGTAGTGTTACAGTTAACTGTATTTTTGTCTAGGTAACATTTAAAATCATAGATATTTTTTTTTTTTTTTAAACTTGAGTGTTTATGTAAGTGGAAGAAAATGAAAGTAGCTGGATTTCCAGAAATGAAGGTCTGCTGTTCTTGTGGACATCAAAGTATAAACAGTTCGTAAATTTCTCTTGCCTGAAATGGTTGTTACTTTTGCAGCTGGCATACCGCGTTCAGTATTAAAAGATTGGCGCAAAGTAAAGAAGCTGAAGCAAACTGGAGAATCCTTTTTGCAGGATGATTCTTGTTCTGAAATAGGGCCCAATTTGCAGAAGTGCAGAGAATGTAGGCTGATAAGAAGTAAGAAAGGTGAAGAACCATCTCATTCACCAGTATTTTGTAGATTTTACTACTTTCGTCGGTAAGTACAATTCTTTTGGAAATGTATTTGTTTTGTGGTTAAAATCCTTTACGTTAATTTGCATTTTCACTGTTCCTTTTGTGTAGTGACCTCCTTGTAGTTTGGAAGAGGTAGGTTTTGTGTAACACTGCAGCATTATAGTGATTTACATCTGAACAAGCAACTACCATTCCTGAGATACAGTAGTTTTTCTTAGACCTACCCACAGTTAGAGCTGTCAGTCAGTTGATCTGTCTTAAAGTAAGTGGGGGTACGTCCTTGAGTTCACATAGTCTAATCAATTTTTAACACACCTGAGGTAGGCAAGTGCTGCTATCCCCATTTTACAGTTGGCAATGGGATGGCCATTGATTAGTGCAGGTAGCCCTTATGGAATAAGACTCAGTCTGTTAGTTTGATTAATTAAGTGTCTGTATGGACACCTTTCACAGCCATAGTAAAACAGTTGATATAAATAATTGTTCCACTGCTGTCCCATGATGCACCAGGCACAAAAGCAGTGATTTGTCTGGTTCAATTTCTTCATTCCACTGTTGGGAGTCAACTTGACTAGAAGCCAACTACTTACATAAATAGTACTGTATGTTGCACAAAGCTCATTATGAGCCATTTTCATAGTAAGCAGCTTGGATCTGTACCCACCTTTTTCAGTAGCATTTTTTTTGATCTTTCAAGGAGATCGATACTTTCGTTTCTGTTGGGTGAAGAACATATCTAGTTTCATATTAGAATCTACTACAAAATGCCAAAGGGTACTTCCAGCTATCTCAGTACATACCCACGCAGGGATCAAGCACATGGAAAAGCAGCAATGGAATGGAAAGGACTGAGAAGTGCGTACAGACAAACAGGACCACAGTATCACGTCTAGCATAGAAAGCACAAGCTGAGCAATGTTCCTGCAAAACCACTAGAACAGTCCATTCTTTAATATCAGCAGTATTGGGGAGAAAGGAGAGGAAGTTCCATTTAGACCTTTTTGCTGAAGAATGGAACTGCTGATAATTTTTGCATCATGTCTTTTCTAGCCAGTCAGCAGTGGTGCTCATGAAACATCTACAACAGTCCACCAAGACCTACATCACAAGAAAATAGAATCCTTTGATGCCCTCTGTTAATGTTAGGAAGGCTGTACCGGTTGGCCTTTTGGCTTTTATTGGTTTATCAATCCAAGAACGCTAAGTATTTATGCTGGAAGGGATGTGTATGTAGTGGGACAATGTAACGCACAGTAAATTGTCTGAGAAATAACCGAAGATGGAACTTTATTTTCAAATTGAAGAGAAATACTTTGCATTAGCATTTGTTTATAATTTAATGATAAAAGGAAAATATGGAGTAAATTAGACTTAACATGTAATCTACCTCACCACTTATTTTTAGCTTTAGAATATTCTCTTTGCTCTTAAAATAAATCTCTATAGCAGTTGAATATATCATTGTATTTGAAAGCTTGCCTAAGTCTGTCCCAATCATGAGTTGGTCCAATAAAAGATACCACCCACAAAAATACTTGCCTCCTTACTGAAAATTGTTACTGGGGGGGAGGCGGGGGGGGAAAGAACCCTTTACTTCTGTAGAAGGTTAGTGAGTCTGTTTTCCACTCTGGAGGACCTGTATCCTGGGAATCTGGCACAGGTTATAAATACAAATTTGGTTTCATTCTGGTCATTGTTTAGACCTTAATAGTCATTGTTTCATACATTATCAGTCTCCAGTCTAGAAAGAAACCCGGATTGAAACAGAAGAACGCTTTAGATCAGGGTGGGCAAAATGCGGCCTGTGAGCCAGGTGTGGCCCGCCAGGCCATTCTATCCGGCCTGCGGGGCCCCTAAAAAATTTAGAAAATTAGTATTTATCTGCCCTTGGCTGCCTGTCATGCGGCCCTCGGTGGTTTGCCAAAACTCAGTAAGCAGCCCTCTGCCTGAAATAATTGCCTGCCCCTGCTTTAGATCATGAATACATGGGTATTAATAACTGTTGGGAGGAGGTCTGTAGAACGTTAAAACTAAGCCAGAGTTGTTAGTACTGGTTTAGGAAGGAGTTGAAGTAACACCAGATTCTCTTACAAATTTAGAGGAGGGAGGGGAGAACCATCAGAGACATGTGTGTTCTCTACTGCAAAAGCTAAAATTAGTTCTATCTGGTCAGTGGTTTATAGTAATGGCAAACAAGGGTTAGGGTGCAACGTATGATAAGACTTATAGTTAAATTCTGTTTTCATTTTTAGGTTGTCTTTTAGTAAGAATGGAGTGGTTAGGATAGATGGTTTCTCTTCTCCTGACCAGTATGATGATGAAGCAATGAATTTATGGACACATGAAAATTATGATGATGATGAACTGGACCTAGAAACTTCTAAATACATTTTAGACATCATAGGGGATAAATTCTGTCAGTTAGTAACATCTGAGAAAACAGCCATGTCCTGGGTGAAAAAAGATGGTAAGGAAATCTTAAGTGTTGTTCTGTAATTCCATTCCAAAGCTAGTTTTAATGAAGTGTTATTCCCCTTCAAAATTGTTCATGTCTCAGTATGCTCCATTTGTCTGGTGTACACAATACTTGTGTGTACTGATACTATTGTTGACCAAATAGGAACAGAAGAATTCATTAAGAATTGTGCCACATATAATTCAATAGAGAATATTCTTCCTGTATTTTTCTACAGAAGTCTTATGTTTGTTATTTTTTGTCTTTTTTCATTAAGGATAGTGGTATATAACATGGATAATTTTGTTACATAATACTCGGAATGCAGCTGAAGTTGTATTTGTTGAAAACTATATGTAGGGTGATTTTTTTTTTTTTTTTTTTTTTCCAGACTTTTTTGAGAGGAAAGTTATGATTGGCCCTTTAGATGAAAATATTCATTGTTGTGTCACAGCTTGCACACATTTACCTTTAAATGTCGGTGATTTTTATTCTGTTTATTTTGTATTTCAGCCAAAATTGCCTGGAAGAGAGCAGTGAGAGGAGTCCGAGAGATGTGTGATGCATGCGAAGCCACATTGTTTAACATTCACTGGGTCTGCCAAAAATGTGGATTTGTGGTCTGCTTAGATTGTTATAAAGCAAAGGAAAGGAAGAGTTCTAGAGGTCAATTTTCAAGTTTATATGAATTAAAGCAGTCTGCATATTTTAAAATGGATGGTCAAGAACTGTACATGCCTTTTTGTAACTAATAAGTATATTATTTTTTACATGTGGAGCCTGAGATTTTTTTTTTTTTTTCTGCTTCTGAGGAGTTAACTTTCCTTGATGCTACCAAATTTGCTTGATTGGAAGGTGAAGTTTTTTCTGCCATTTACAGTCGAGCAGTAGGGTGGGGATGGAGGCAGCTGCTGTGGCTCTGGCCCCAATCTGGGGTTGGGGCTGGACGTGGAGACAGCTGCAGCTTCCACCTCCCCTCCTGTGCTGCATGCCTTTCTACTCCCCCCTTCACGGCACCCCCCCAGCTCCCTGTTCTTGCCCCTCCGTCACTGTTGCTCCCTCTCTTTTATTTTTTTTTTCCCCCCCTCTTCCTCTCCTGCTACTGTCTTCCTTACCTTTGCTCTGCACTGGCAGGCTCCATCCCTCCTGTAACCTGGGGCATGGAGCATAGCTTCAGCTTGGCCCTGTAGCAGCAGTGGCAGGGAGCCAGTGGTGCTGCTGCAGAGCCCAGGCTAGAATAGCAGTGCTGGCTCTGCACTGCTGTTGCTACCGGGCCAGCCTGGAACTATGTTCTGGGCCCTGGGCTGCAGCAGGGATGGAACCTGCCAGCACAGAGCAAAGGTAAGGGTCGGGGGGAGGAGGACAAACTGGGGACAGGGACCTGAGGCTGCAGGCAGCAGAAGCAGCAAGGAATGGGGAATGGGATGGGGGGAATGGGGCAGCCTTAGGCTGCAAGGGGCGCAGGCACAATGGGAGGTAAGTGGGGGCGGGGGTGACAGGCAGCAGGGGGCAAGCTGCTTGCCTCTCTTGTCTGCCTGCCCCCTGCCATCCGCTCCCCGCTGCCTGCTTCGTTACTGCCCCTGCCTACCCTACCACATGCCCCCCTATTGTGTCCCCCACTGTCTGCCCCTACTGCCTACCCCATTACTGCCCCCCTCATCACCTCTCCCCCTACCACCTGCAGTAGTGGGGGGCAGGGGGGTGAATTTAGATGATCCTCCCATAATTAGATTACATACATGGAAGGATTAGAATACATTTATAAATTTTCCGTGTGTAGAATCTAACCATTGGGAGGTCATCTTAGATTCAGGTTCATCTTATATTTGGGTAACTGTGGTAAATATTTAAAATCAAACTTCCCAGATAATCAGTTTTCATGGTTATGGGGCTAGCTAGACTTCTCTCTCCCTTCTGGTCTCTGCTTTTAAGGTTTTTATCATTACTTGCCTCAAGATGGAATCTTGTAGTTCTTTTGCTTTTAAGCTGGGATGTAAGTGCCGGCTAACCTCTTGTTGTTTTGTAAAGGCTTGTCTTGAGTTAAACACTTGCTTAAATCCTCCCCTCTGGAATCCATGACCAGGTTTCTTAACCCATAGCCTTATTAAAAGGAAGTAATAGTATTATTACTATTACACTACTATTATTATTATTATTATTTGCTTTTTAAGCTATTATTGTTGCTGTTGTTGTTGCTCTTATTAGCTTTAAGCTATTATTATTATTTCTCTTATTTGCTTTTAAGCTATTTTATTATTATTGCTTATTATTATTATTTGCTTTTACATATTAGAGGAAAAAGCATTTTAAAACAAACAAATGACCTACATGCTATTTGATTTGATCTAATCTTACATTTCACTACAAGTAGTCTTTCCTTTTAAATGATAAGAACATAACAGTACCAACTCATGTTCTCTTTAAAAGCAAAAATTCTTCTGTGACCCACCCAGATCCCATCTTGGAACCGGTTTTCCTGGGATACTGGGAAAGAGCCATTAAGGCTGCGAGTTCTGCCATTGTCTGATAATCACCCTGAAGTGGAGGCTGTTAAGTAACGATTAGAAGGCATCTCCTACCATCCACCTCCCCTCCTAGACCTGGAAGACTAAAATAAAACGTCATCCTAGCTACAAATTCAGCTACAGTATTAATTATCATGAAGAAATATCTCCACACTTGTTACAGGAATATTTACTTTCATTTATCTGACTACCATTAAAAATAAATGCAAATGACATGTCAAACTACTGAAAAACTTTACTCCCTCTCTGTCCCTTGGCACAGGGCAAGAGGTCCCCTTCCTCCATCTTGGTTATAAGGTGTTTCCAAAGTCCTTCAAAAAGTCTGTGTCACTACTGCTATTTGTAAAATGGAAGTAGTGACTATTACAGATTAATCTTCCTGTTATAGTTAAGTTTTGGCACCTCTGAAAACACCTGTTTGGAAGACAGTAGATAGGTAGGCTATTTTGTTTCATGACCTATCTAAACTAATACTCTTCCATATGAAATTATATCACTTCAAGTACAAGTATACCAATCAGCTGTTGCTGCAATGTTACTTTAGATATTCTTTTATTTGTGGTATATTTCTCCAGAACATTTGTCATTCAAGAAGGTAGACCTGGGTATTTAATGTACTGGGTACTCTATGCACACTAGCAAGGGAAGGCAGAATGCATAAACATTTCTGAAACTTCCAGGCAGATAGGTATGTTCCTGTCTCAAACAAAATGCAGTGTTGGGTGTACATAGAGTTGGGTGTACATAGAGCACCTGCTGCCTGCCAGGGTGGTCTCAGTGGTCAGTGATAAGTCTTTGTTAAACCAAAAATTTTTTATTAAGAATTTGAAAAGCCAAACAGCAAGTCCTTCTATGTGCTGGGTTGTTTATTTCTGCATGTGCCTCTGTGGTCTGGTGTTCTGCTTGAAAATGTGCTGAGGGCTTGTATTCAGTTTTGGATTTTGCTTATGATCCTATCTTGTTCTCTGGGTCATGCTGATTGCCATATATGCAAGGACCATGGGAGTTTTGCCTTCTTTTATTGAATGAAACATACTCCCCTTCCGAGGACCCTCAGGGGTGTCCAACTTCAAAGTGCCTTGGGCAGGGGTGGGCAAGGCCATTCTATTTGGCCCGTGGGGCCCCTAAAAAATTTAGAAAATTAATATTTATCTGCCCTGTTATGCGGCCCTCAATGGCTTGCCAAAACTCAGTAAGCGGCCCTCCACCCGAAATAATTGCCCGCCCCTGGTCTTGGGCCACACACCACATCGCATGCCTCGCAGACCACACCAACAGGGACCGCACACCTCTGCACGCATGCTTGGGTGCTTCCCTGAATGGTGCAGCACCCCCTCACTTTCAGCTTCCTGTGGGCTTCTTTGTGGCATTCTGCTGCACAGGCAGTCTGTCTGGGCTCTCAACTTTCGCAGCCCTGTGGGTTGTGCTCCCTGGGTCAGGGGCATGCAGCAGAAGCTGAGGAAGGGAGAGTGAGCCCAGAGAAGGAGGTAGCAGGAAGAGGAAGGAAGGGGCAGGGGTGGGTTGGAGCCTGGGAACCGCATACAGCTCCCATAGTCCATGGGCTCCCAGTTGCCCATCTCTTTATTAACCAGTTGTTTCTCCATCCTTGCAGCAGAAGAGCAAGTAGCAGTACACTCATCTCCCCTGCTTTTACTTCTGGGATGTCGTGGGGTATATTTTTGGTGGTTTCTGGTTTTTGTCTTCTATTTGTATGTGAGGGTCTAAAGTGGCAATATGGGGAAAATCCTTGGATAAATGCTTCTCCTTGGGTAAAAGCAGAGGCCTGAGCTGAGAGATCCATGAACCTGTTTTAGTTTTGTGTTCCAAGAAGGTTTACAGCAGTATCATATAGATTCTGTGGCCAATGTGCATGTACCTTTTGTGATTCCAAATCTTTTTGCTAATTAGTTTCCTAATCTGAGGTTCCTGCCAGAATTAAGTAAACCAGGTTATTTGTTTTTCTCCTAACGCTTTTCACGTCAGTTTCTTCTGAAACTCTTACGCTTGCCTATGACTGGGATCAGTTTTGCAGCTATTTTGGCTACTTGTTCATAGAGTTCTCTGCATGCACACTGAAAGACTTTTTATAGGCAGCAAGGAAAGTTAAGACACATTTCCTTTCTGTCTAAAGAATTAGTTCTGGTGCCCAAAAGCATTTATTATACTGCCTCTTCTAACAGCTCTTCTTAGTTGTCTCGGACCCTGTATGTATGTGTATATCTGCCTTACTTGGCTTGGGGCATTTGTGAATGCTTAGAAACACATTAAGGGAAATCATGTACAAGCACTCAGAGGTTTTTTACAGCGCACGTGCTACACAGCCAGGAAGATTTAGTAAAAAGTCTCAGATGTTTGAAAAGGAAGTATACAGAAACAGGCTTCTTTTTTTCAGAGAGAATTGTTCCTGTTTATCGCATCATCCTGCAGCATGTGCTAAAACAGGATTATGGTGATGGCTTCTCATTCTACAGCTTCCTTTTTGGGGATGCATGGTATACTGCATGTGAACTGTACCTAGACTGTGACTGTAGAACATTTAACACTACACACTCTTCCATATAATTCCACTTCATATTACACCATTTTTCCTGGAACCAGAGACAATTTATGCAGTTGTTTTAATGTAATGGAGAATGATACGTTGATTCCTGGCAGCCTCACCCTGAATGTCAGAGGTTTAAATAGCCAGTTAATTTCACTGCACCAATAAAAAAAAATTACAAATTTCCAAGCTTTTTCCTGGCACCATCAATCCTATTTGCCAAGTTTTAAGACATTTTATTCAAACTACTGAATTGCATATTTGCATATAATTTTTGTGTGTCAAGTTTGGTCCATAGCCCTGGTAAGTGAAGCCTTGTTTACAGGACAGCAGGAGTACTTACTCCCCTCCCACCATACCTCAAGCCAAATGCAGCTGAGACTATCTCTGGGAGTAACAGGTTGATTACTCTCCATAATGCATGCAGTTCCTGACTTCCCAGTAACTATAAATACAAGAAAACAAATATAAATAAGACTTCCAAGTTCATTTCTAAATACAAAATAATCTTAGTAATTACTATTCTCCACACTAATTTTAAAAGTGGGTTGTGTAGTAATCAAATAACTGTGTGCAACCCATGTGTAACTCATTGCAGGGTCTGGGTGGAGACTGGAGCTGATACACAGTTCGCTAGATTTAAATGCGTGGAATAGTGGGAGTCTTCCTATTTCTAGATTTTTATGCTACCTTGGAAAAGTTAACTCCAAAATTTAGATGAAATAAGTTAATGAAGAAATATATTGAACAAATGTCTACAGCCCTAGTTATACAATGATCTTATTTTTCTTGGTATGGCATTTTCTTGATTGTTTTCAGTTGTACATTTTATTGTCCTCCAAGAAAATTTATGGAATTCTTTCATTTGTGACAATGCAGTCTGAGAGCTATCATCGCCCAGGCTAAGGAAAGCATTTGGTGCCTTTATAAAGGTTTCATTGTAAAGAAATGTATGCTGTGCAAATGCCGAATTCTTGTTAGCCCACCTGTTGGGAGCATGCAACAAGCATTGCTACGAACAAGGACATTTGGTGAAAAGATTTGAAGATTCTCTTTAAAAGAGGCAGCATAGACCCATAAATAGGGTACTGGGCTGGGAGTCAGGAGAGAAGTGTAGATCACACAAATCAGTGACAAATCACTTTATTGCCTTGGGTCTTTCTCCTTTCCACCCTTTATTTTATCTTAACTTTTTACACTGTGAGGTCTTCAAGGAAATCCTTGTTTCCTATTATTTATTTTTAGTGCATAACACAAAGGCCTAAATGTCAGTCCTGGCCTCATTTGCTATCATAATGATGGAGATTTCAGCACCAACATCTGTTTATACCATGTTTGGAATTGATCAGTAGGATAACCCTAATTGCCTACATTGCAGTTTTGGGATGGATTTTAATTTGTACTAAATTAACAGATCGAAATGTAATGTAAACAAGCATGATTTGAATTTTTACTTAAGGAGGAATATTGCGCTTACTACTATCTTGGCTTTTCATGGTCATCAGGATCCCACTCTGAATAGCTTTGTTGTGGAACTGATGTGCACACAACGTGCATTGTATGGGATAGCAATACAAGACGGGTGTAGTGACTTTTTATACACCTAAAAATGGGTTAGAAATATGCAGGTTATAAAAAGTCCACTAGTTAAATAAATAAATTACTGGAAATGTTGTTTTACAGATAAAGAATTATATGCTTGGATGAAATGTGTGAAAGGACAGCCTCATGATCACAAGCATCTGATGCCAACTCAGATTATTCCAGGCTCTGGTAAGAAGTCCTGCAAGAAGGACACCATTTATTCTCCAACGTTATTTTTCTACGAACAAAGATTACAAGTTTAAGTTGTGGCAACTTCTCATCACTATTAGTTTAGTAGGTCTCAGCAAGGAAAGCACGTGGGGAAAAATGGAGAAGGGAGAAGTTCAGAGGAGTCTGGAGGAAGCAGAAAATGCTAGAGGTTTGCAAGAGCATGCAGGTGGAGGAACAGAAGATAGCCATAACAGTTTTGCGTTGCTCTGGAGTGGGATAAAGCCGTCAGAGTACTAGTGCGGTGGTGCTGAAAGTACAGCCTGTGGATCCAGCGTGTGAACCTGAACCATTTGGCCCATAGGATTCCCCATGGGTCCATAAATTTGGTGGCTGGGGAGCAGAAGCCCCACAATGATTAATGCTGCCAGTGCTCCCCTGTCACCAAATTTTTGGATGTGTGGAACCCCACAGGCCAGATGATACGGCCCGGCATGCTGGATCAAGCTGATTGTATAGGACTGGTCCACAGCTGGACCTAGCATGTGGGTTTGAATCCATGTGGGCTTCACACACTAGATCTGGCCTGTGGACCTTCCAAATCCCACCTTCTCCAGCCCATGTGCTGGAACAATGAACACCACTATACTAGTGCATTTGACCCTAAACAATTAAGAATTTAAAAAGATTCTAGTTTAAAACACAGATTATTCCCTGATAACATTCTCTTTCTTGATGGGCAATTGGCTAGTTTATTAATAAGGTCACACAGGAACAATAAGAATGACAGGGGGAGTGGACCTGCTCCCCCCTTCCCTTCTG
>NW_005842032.1:2624631-2625225 GCF_000455745.1 Alligator sinensis | reverse complement strand
CCCCCCCCCCCCCCCCCCCTGCTGCAGTGACAGGGAGGGGAGGAGAGGACCTGGACCCGATGCAAGGGAGAACCGGGCCCGAGGGTGGGGAGAAGCCAGGCCGCTGCGGCAGGGGAGGGAAGCAGTGGGCCTGGGCCAGCTCAACGGTGGCAGGGAGATGGGAGGAGCGGGCTCAGGGCTGATGTGTGGGAGGGGGTGTGGGGAAGGAGTGGGTGTGGGTGTGAAGGGGGGAGGAGGCTTGCTCCTCCCCTCCCCCAGCCGCTGCCATGTCAGGCTGGGCCTGCTGTTCCCCCCAGCGCTGCAGTGGGCCAGCTTCTCAACCCACCACCGCACGCCCGCTCCTCCTTCCACTGCCGACATGTTGGCGCTGCAGGCGGTGATGACGGAAGGGGGGAAGGGCAGGCCAAGGGCAGCACTGGTGGGCTTGCCACCCTTGCAGTGTCCTGACCCGACTCCCTCCATGTACCGCCACCACCTCCAAGGAGCAAGGGCAGGGAGGCGAGGCCAGCTTTGGTGGCCTCGCACTGCCTTCCCCTCACCTCCAGGAGTTGCCACCACCTCCAGGAGTGGGGGGTTGACCAGCACAGCTGGCCT
>NW_005842032.1:2574747-2624620 GCF_000455745.1 Alligator sinensis | reverse complement strand
CCCCACTTCATCCCCTGTGTCCCTGCCATCATGGCAGTGCTCCACTGTGCTGCCATCTCCTGTCTGAACACTTCTTTGAACTATGGCTGTTTGTCAACCATTCAGAGTGCAAATAAAGCATTATGGGCAGATGCAGACAGACAGATTAAGGCTTTTATTGTAGAAGTTTTTTTTAAACAAAATTTTTAGGTCAAAGTAGTTCAGGTACAGATCAGGGTGGACATGTGCGACTAATTTCGGGTGTGTCTGTATAGCACAGTTCATTGTTGTGTTAGAGGTACCTGAACTAGCTCCGAATTCGGTAGGATCCTGAACTCAGTAGAACTGTTTCCTCCTGATGGAGGCCCATACTAATTATACATTGTGGAGTTCTGTGCTAATTTAACTGTACTTCTTCTGGTACTGTTAGACCCTGACTCCACGCGGCACCCAACAACTAGGGAGATGGTGATCCAATTGCTCGTGGATCCTGTTACTCATTAGCCAGAGCAAGCAGGGAGCAAACATTGCTTGCAACAGCTTTACTCAGAATGGAGATGGCTTCGGGTGAGCTCCCTCGTAGACACACAGCCAATGAAACCAGGGGAGCAGCAATGAACAATAGTTCTTTCCACACTTATACACTTTGGTTCATGCTTATTAACGTTTGTTCCACCTCTGTCCCTCCTTCTGTTGCACCCATTTCTCCTCCCATCTCAAGCTCTGCCTCTGTTTACTGCTTGCTTCATTAGCATGGAATTGCCTAGGCATTCCTTTCATTTACATGCCTCTTTGCTAAGAGCGCATGCCTAAGAACTTCACCCCACTTCTTCGGTCACTGGGCAGACTTTGACTAAAACCTGGAAGCTTCTTCACCGGTCACCATTCACCTTTTTGCATTTGTTCATCTCAGATTCTGTTACCAATTACATTTTGTCTTCTACAGTCCAGTCTGTTTTTCAGTCCCAAGTTCTACCATATTCCACATTCCTAAGGCTTTACCGCATTCACAGCACACAGACTTACTTGAAAATGGTTGACACATTTAAAATGGTTACTTAGCATAAGCAAATGGCTGGCTTAGCCTAAGCATTCATAAGCAAAATTTGCTTGCCTGAGTGTCTTGCAGTATACTTTTAATGTATCATTTTGCCTTGTGGTCAGCAGCTTTTGCTAGGCCACAGGCCAGCTGCAAATCCAATGCTCCCCAAGATCCAAATATTGTCACCCTAACATTAACCTAGCTCAGTTACCTCTCTATTGCCCCATGTTGACCTATGCAAACAAACCCCATAAAGTAAAAATCCAAGAATGATGTGAATATTTCAGTAGCAACCCCCCCATATAAACTCAAGATATTGTGAATTTAACTTGAGCCAAACATGCTAGTTATGGAAATGTACACTTAAAACTCCTGGACAACATTAATTTTGCTCTCTAGTAGCATCCACAGTGGAAAAGAATGTAAAAACCTAATGTGGTTTAAAATAAATAAGATTAGTAATGTTTATGTGCAGCTACAAATGCACATTAATTTAAATTTCATACCTCAGGGGTTGTCAACTGGGGGGTATGCATACTCCCAGGGGTACTTGGAAAAGGGCTAGTGGGTACGCACAGATGGGCAGGGACAGAGTGCTGCCACCCACCAGCCCACGCCACCGCCTCCCAGGAGCAAGGCCAGGGGGAGACGATGGCAGCAGCTCCCCTCTGCAGGGCCACACAGGCACCACTTGGCTGGCTAGATGTGGGGGCAGGGTGGGGAGCTCGCACGCAGCCGCCACTGCTGTCCGCCACCCTGCACTGCTGCAACATGCAAGCTCCCCAGACCCCCCGCCCCCCTGCTCCTCAGTCTGGCCGCTGCCGTTTCCTCCTCCCCGCCCCCCCCCGTGCCAAAAGTGTACCCAGAAGGGGTACAGTCGTTTAAAAAGGTTGAAAACCCCTGTAGCTTGTTTCACGTTACTTCAGGGAAGAATAAAGGTTGTTCAAGTACTGTAACAAATTAAAATTACTAACACTTGGGGACAAATTCAATAAAAAAGAAAGCCTGTGTTAAAGGTCAGTTGCTTAGTAAAGAACCGAGCTGAAAATGGCAAAGTTCAGTCTGCCTACACAATCTCAGTTCTGTCACCTTTAGCACATCCAAATACAAACCATGTTTAATTATATGATCACACATTACACAGGTGTGAAGTGAGGCAGGGGTACATCATTGATCACTGGGCGCATCTACATGTCACCCTGTGATTACGTAGTGACATACTACATTGCTGTATAGGACGCTATGGTGAAGTAGCAACCAATGGGTCTACATGTGATCGGCAGCTATGTCGCTCTAGCAGCACACTCCCCCATTTTAGCATACTGCTATGGCGACGTAGTGGCAAAATCTAACTGCACACTGTGTAACTATGGATAGTTACTGCGCTGTGTTTTAGTACTTCTGAAAATAAATACTAAAGCACAGCACTGGAGCAACGTCGCTGTACAGTGATGTGTAGGTGCATCCAGTGGTTATTAAAATGAACAATGCGCTCTCTTACCATGCGCCATACAGCACGTAAATAGCATGGAATATGGATCTTATGAAAGGGGGTATATCACTCTGTAATTAAAGACTTTGCCTCCTGTGCAAATGTTAAGGTAGTGTTAAGGCCAAGTAAGCAAGCTTTTGTTTCCTGATTCTTGAATGTTCCACATAGCTTTTGCTGTGGATTGTAAGTAGTTTTATCTTATTACAACATTTGTATTGATTGAAAAGAGGGTCACAAAATAATTTTGCATTTTTTATGAAAAAAATTTCCTTTTTTTTTTTTTTTTTTTGCTTGCTTGTCTTGTAGTTCTGACAGATCTTTTAGATGCAATGCACAATCTTAAAGAGAAATTTGAAATTAAATCCCACTGTCAATGTACGAACAAACAGTGTGTGCAAGCTGGCAAGCTCCCTGCTGTGAATGGTGTCTCTCAGGTGAGTTTAAAACATTTAAGTTAGTTCATTCAGAAATGCCAATTCATGTTAGGTTTTTTTACATTTGAAGGATAAAATCCATTAATCAACTTTTTCTTTACTATTTATATAACTATATTCTGTGTTCGTCTATTGGCTAGGTATTGCTTTTTGCATATATTAAAACAAAATATGTTCTTTGTGTAAAAAATATAATTGTTCTGCCCTCTAGGTTTTACAGAATGTCCTTAATCACAGTAATAAAATTTCTCTGTGCATGCCTGAGTCTCAGCAGCAGAGTGCCTCTCAAAAGTCTGAGACAAATGGTAATACAAGTCCAGGGAGTGATGTAAGCACAGACAGCAAGTTAACTCCACCTGAATCCCAGTCACCACTGCATTGGTTAGCTGATTTAGCAGAACAAAAGGCCAGAGAAGAAAAGAAAGGTAACTATTAGACATAATATTATTGAGTGTATGGTTTGGAGGTCCCAGCAATCTGTACTGAATGCACTAGAAAAATAAAAATTCCATGTTGGTTTTGATTTGTGACATACATAATTAAAATGTCATATTCTCTGAACTTAATCATGTAACTTTAGTGCCTTCCTCTAGTGGATTACTTGTTGAATATTACAGAAAAACCATTAGTGGCATGCACGTGTAATATGTCAGTGTTTCCAGGCTCTCTTAGCTACAGCATCTCTCATTTGTGACAAGTACACACTCAGCTGCGTGTCTGAGATGTTGTGGAAGACCATTTTTCATGGTCACACTGTTTGACTGCGTTTTGAAGGATTTAATCCATCTTCTGGTGTGTTTTCAGGTGAATAAGCACTAGTGCTTCAGTATCTTACCAGCACTGAAAAATGTAGGATGCCAATGTTCATATTTTGCATCATAATCCCAAAATGTAAAATATCAAAAACCACTTTTATTTTAGAGAATAAAGAATGTCCTTCTGGAAAACATCCACAAGAAGAAAGAGACCAGGACAGCTCAGAGTCCCTAAACTGTAAAACTTCCCCTCCTGTGTCCCAGAACAATGAGCAGGGATCAACCTTACGAGACTTACTAACAACAACAGCAGGCAAGCTGCGTCTTGGCTCTACAGATGCTGGTATTGCTTTTGCTCCAGTTTACTCTACAGGAACACCAGTGAGTGTTGACACCAGTGCATGGGTTTTCCACTGGGGCTTAGAAAATTAATGCAGTTTGCTTTCGTTCACTTTAACTAGAACAATCTAATAACTGTATTACTTTGAATATTATTTTGGAATTCAGTGTATAAATAAACCTTACTAAACTTCCTCCCCAAAATGTTGATATTTTAATAATCAGTACCTAACAAAATTATCATTGAATTGGATAAATAGACTTAATGATTTAAAGAAAGATTCTGATATATGTATTGCTGTTTAGCTTCATTTCTTTGTTTCGAAATAGTTATTTCAGTGTAAAAGTCTGTCCATTTTTCTTCAGGAGCAGCATATTTCTTGAGATTATACTTTGATACTTAAATATTAAACGTTCTGCTGAAAACCATAGATTTTAGGTTGCCCATCAAAATATTGGCATGTAAGCAGTTGTTTCTGTTCTTCTGTCAGAGTGGCAAAGGCGGAAGGACTATGCCAAATATTCTTGATGACATCATTGCTTCAGTTGTAGAAAATAAGATTCCACCCAGTAGAACACCAAAGATGAATGTAAAATCTGAAATGAAGGATGAGCCAAAGGATGATGAAAAGTCTGTTCTGGATGATTGCAGTAAATTGTATAGTGATATTCCACATTCATGGCTCTGTGATGAGCACATTTTGTGGCTCAACGATCATAAAAACAGCAACAACTGGAAGCTCTTTAAAGAGTGCTGGAAACAAGGGAAGGTATGTATCAAAGTCCAAGTCTGTTGTGAAAAGTGAGTGACACAGCAGTTCATGCTTGTGTCTCTAACTTCAAGATCAGTTCTGTTTGGTGTAGTTTAAAAAGTTTTGGTTGTGTAGACCTTCAACTCCGTATACTTAACCTGAATCTCAAGTCAGGGTGGGCTTGCTTTCTTATGGATCACCAGCAATAATGTTTTTATAATTGGAACTTAGTTAAGAGTGCTGTTGGTACACACGCTAGAATAGAACCCATTCCTTAGTACCAGAGCTGTACTAGATAGTACTGTATGCTCATGTGATATTGTAATGTAATGTGCAAGATTATCAAATTATTATTTAAAATTTGGCGGCTCTGTTCTTTGCTAACTAACATTTTTCAAAGTTCCCTTCCCAGCCTTCTTACACAGAGAACAGGGTTAAATTTGGTCATAGGATTTGCTAAACATGACCTGCTAAAACTATAGTAGATACATTACTTGCATGCTACAAATATATAAAACATGTTTTTAGGAGGTGTAGTAGGTCAAATATTCAAAATTGTAAAGTTTGAAATGTTTGTCTTTCCATAATTAATTTATTCAAGATGCTTCAATTGTATCTGCTGTTGAATTTACTAGTAGCCATAACAGATTTTGAAGTGTATTAATACCAACAACATATTTCTTTTTAGAGATGCAATATATAAATAGTAAGTTGCAGAAAAATTCTGATGTGTGCTGAGGACACCTTAGAAGTGTGACTCTCTTTTTCTACAAACCTTGTATATTTTAAACAGAATGAGCCCTTTATTAAAGAAATGTATTAGTCTTATACTGCCGCTGTCTCCCCATGTAATTCATTTCTTATTTTGAGCTGACTGCTCAATGTCCAATATGAACTCTCAGAGATGTTATTAATAGGATGGGTACATCATAGATTTTGGCTCTTCCACCAAGTTTGAAGCTGTATTCTTAACAGATTTTATTTCATCCCTGGAAATGCACTAAGTGGGTGTGGGCAGAAGTAACTTTTGAAATGTTTGCAAGGGAAATAAATGCTGGGGAATGTTCCAAAAAGGGAGTTTCAGCCAGGGGATGTACATACAGTTCCTGTGGCACCCTCTGCCTGGTATGTTTCAAAAAGCAGCTTTTTCTAATGCTGACCAGGGGGGCACTGGAGGAGGTTGCAGCAACCAGCAGATCCTTTCTCCCCTCTTTCCCATCCCCCATCAGGATGAGAGAGCTGAGACCACCAGAGGCAAGCAGGGGTGAGATGGTGGAGCACCTCAAATCCCCTGAACCTCTCCTCTCCCCCTCTCTGCTCAGCCAAGAAATAGAGGGGGATTTGGGCTAAAAGAGCCAGCTGTGGCAGTCACCCTGGGTGGGGGATGAAAGACAAGCCTGGTAGGGGCAGGGCACCCAACAGGAGGGCCTGGTGGGGATCCAGGAACACGAGTGGCTGAACACCTGGCAGACTCTGCATCCCTGTCCCTATGCACAAGTAACAAAAAGTGAAACACTTCAAAATAGTAGTTCATTTAACAAGGAATTATTTTGGAGCAATTCAGCTGTTTTTGAAACATTTCAAAGGGTTTGTATGTTTGTACAGATGGCCCTTTGGAACATACTTCTGGCCACACCAAGTGTTTCGTGCAGATGCCTTTCTATGTTTCAGTAGTGATAATAGATTTAAAAATCTGTTTTCTGTGCTTACAAGAAGGTTTCTCAAAAATTATAAGGGATATTAGGCATCAGAAAAAATTCGGAATATGAAGTCTTGGGCCCACTTAAGTAAATGTGAGGTTTGCTGTTGACTTCAGTGGGGCCAGGATTTCATCTCACATGTGAAATGTATTTCATGCTTTAATTGAAATAAGCATGTCCTTCAAATGTAATTGTTATTAGTCTGTTAACATTTCCTTAATTTTTTAAGCCTGTTTTAGTGTCTGGTATGCACAAGAAAATGAACATCAGCTTGTGGAAGGCAGAATCAATTAGCCTAGATTTTGGAGACCAGCAGGCTGATATCCTGAACTGCAAAGACAGCATTATTTCGAATGCCAGTGTCAAGGAATTCTGGGATGGTTTTGAAGAAGTTGCAAGTATGTTATTTAAGTACAATTAGCGGAATAGTACAAACGTAGCAGCTACATAGCCAAAAACTGCCAACTTCATGGTTTTTGAGGTTTCAAAAATAATTAAATTTAAACAAAGCTCAGGCCAGCCTATATAAGGAGACTAGTGAAGTGTTGCATTTTATGCATTTTCTGGATATGTAGACCTATATTAGTTTTGGTATTGTTATGTGAAATGTAAACTTAATTAAACATTCATTTTTATATCTGCTGCCAAAGTGCATGTACATTACGTTGTATTTTTCAAAATTAGTTGCTAGCAAATGCACTCATTTTATAAAATATGGAGCAGTATATCAGGTATCAGGATAAAGAAGTCCGTGTTTCCATTGTATCTTCATCTGAGTTCAGATAAAACATCTGTAGCATATATAGTTTTTCATAATTTGTATATTGTTTGCAGAACGGCAGAAAATAAAAAATGGAGAAACAGTTGTACTAAAATTGAAAGACTGGCCGTCTGGTGAAGACTTCAAGGCTATGATGCCAGGAAGGTACTTATTTAAAATCTGACATTATTCACAAATGACGGGTGTGTTGGTTTCTCAGAAATGGTGCACGCCTGGTAACATTCTTTCTTTTGTTCTCCAGGTATGAAGACTTATTAAAAAGTTTGCCATTGCCAGAGTATTGTAGTCCAGAAGGAAAATTAAACCTGGCTTCCCACTTGCCGGGATTTTTTGTACATCCAGATTTGGGACCCAGATTATGTAGTGGATATGGTAAGTACTCATCAGTACTGTAGAAATACAGGAATTAACATACCTGAAAAGGTCAGGGGTTTGTGTAGTCCAGGATCCTGTTTCTGACTACATTCAATAGGTAAAGCTTCAGAGGAAAGTACGGTTATTGTTTAAATGGCAGTTGTAAATAGACCAGGAGGGAAATTCTTTCTTAACCCATCAGTCAGTGGTTAGCATATGTTCTGAATCATAACTTACATCCCTTATGCATTTTAGTTGGGGTTTTTTGTTGGGTGTTTTTATCCTGTCTAATGCAACTGGCTATTTTAATTGGATAGTAAATGTCTGGTAAGTTTTTTAACTGCAACCAAGCTTTTAGCTTCAGTTCTAATCTGCCTTAAAAATCTGTGGGATAGTTTTATTTTTATCTATTTCAATTTTAATTTTTTTTCCTTTTACTATTTCTGTCTGAATTAACTGTCAAAAGGCTGTTTAGAACAAACTTTGCTTCCCACAGTCTTTTTTCCTTTTGCTCTTCATTTTGCAAATATATTTTTGTGTTCTGTTTTACACTCTTAAAAGAAGTGAATTATGAATTACTGCACAGAGTTTGAAGGCTTTGAAATATTTTGAGTCATCTTTGTGGAAGCATATATATTAAAGATAGCAATTAAAGATGTATTGGAGAAATTACAGGTGAAACACTAGTGACCCCATATTTAAGGTTGTTAATACTTTTAAAATATTGTTTTTAGAGAGAACCTTTTTTTTTTAACCTTCTGCACCGGGAAAATGTCCCTGTCTTTTAGTTTTAGTAAGGAGGGTTCAAGCCATTTTATGGGCAGGAAAGAAAGATGATCTGATTTAAAGGATATTTGCCAGGACTAAGTTGTTGGGTTTTTTTTGTTTGTTTTTTTCAATCCTTTTTCCCAGTGTATAAAAGAGCCATTCTGAATTCATAAAACAGAATATCTTAAAAGTAAATCATAGTATCTCTATGCACAAATTAGTTTGGTCTAACCTGGAGTTGAACAAATAATAGTAATAATAATTATACTCATCTCTTACATAATGTTTTTCTTCTGTAGATCCATATGTGCATCCAAAAGGCAAGTTAGCATTATTGTTCGCCTATGTAAAAATGAGAAGAGGAGAGATAATGACTTGTATAAGATCCCAGTCAATAGGGCTGGGAACAAAGCCAGCATCATTTTGTTTCCACTTCTGTATCTTGTCCCAAACTTGTCCCAAATAAGACAGTTCAGTAACTCTAAATCCTATCTGAAATTCTGTATCTTGTAAAATAGGCGTTGCTGCTACTAAAGATCATGATGTAGGAACTACAAATCTCCATATTGAAGTTTCTGATGTAGTGAACATCCTTGTTTATGTTGGTATAGCAAAAGGAAATGGAGCACACTCCAAATCAGGTAAAGAAAAATGATTTGTATTGGACAAATGAGATTGCATGACACATGATTTAAAAGTTTTAGTGGGTATTTCAATATGCAGTTTTAAAATTGATGCTTTTTGAAATGTGCAAGTGAAATGAAACATGTATAAATGAAACATGACTTCAAATACATGCTAGTAGCTGAAAGTAGTGCTTTGGCTTGGATAAGTTGTTTTGTACAGTGACTTATTTAATGTAAAATATGTTGGAGCTCAGAAATAGTCACTTACTGCTCTCACCTTTTCATCTTTTTCCTGCCATTACCTACTTAAAGTACCTGAGCAGTGCTGATGATGGCAGAAGAAGTAAACAGCAGGATGAAGGATTTTCTCTTAAAGTGCTTCTAGTCTAGCCTGATATAATTTCCAAACCCATTAGGATAACTCTGAATCTACCTGATACAATGTTTTCTGTGTTAAGTTTAGTATGAAAGAAGTAGATTCTAGACCAGAGAACTTGAAGCGGTGAATGCTAGTGCTGAGTATAATGTTTACTACTTATGCTGTAGTGCATAATACACTTAAAACAACAGGGTTTTATTCCCTGTCCATTATTTTTTCCTGTATGTCAGCTGGATCTAAGCAAACATTGATTTATTCATCATGCTTAACAGATGTAGACTGAACCTGACTATCTCTAGAGAGAGGTAGTTAGGCAGAAGGCAGGGCAGGTTGGCACCTTTATAGATTAATTTATGCTATCTGACAAAGTTGACTGTAGTCAAAAAACCCTCATGTCTCTCTGAATGAGTTAGTTCAGTGATGCTCAACTTTTTGGTTCCATGGGCCAACTGAGTGGTGTGGGACTGGTTCACAAACCAGGGCCTGTGCTGCCCCAGCTTCTGCACCCAGATTGGGCCCTGTGCCACCTTGGCCCAGCTCCATGCTTGTAGATTGGGCCCGGTGTTGCCCCAGCTGTGCGCACGTGATCTAGTGTGCAAAGTTATGCAGCCCACGGGGCTCCCCACAGGTCTGGAAATTTGGCAGCAGCGGAGCAGCAGTTAACGCTGTCACTGCTTCCTTGTGGCCGGATATTCAGACCCTGGGGAGCTTGGCAGACTGGACAGCATAGCTCTGCAGGCTGGATCTGGGTTGGGGGTTGAGCACCTGTGAGTTAGTCTGTAAAGTGTCACCTTGCCCTGTCTTCTGCATGACTATCTTTAGTTTGCTTTTTTTTTAGTCGCGTGTAATTACTATTAATATAAATATAGTTCTAGTAATACATGGTCGGTTCTTGACTGGGTGCTGTAGAATTAATACAAAATTACTTCTTTTGGTTTCACAAAAATGTCTTTTCCCACTCTAAATTGTCTGATTCAGCAACATATTTATTTCTAGTCAGGGAAACACTTTCTATCAGATTTTATCAAATGTCAGACTACTTCAAAATGTGGACATATTGTCTTAGAATCTTATGTGTACCCTTAACTTCCTGATTTTGAAAGATGTGAGAACAAAAATTTGCATTTATAAAGTCTTTGTGAATTAGCCACAGGAAATTTTAAAAAAAAGAGTAATGTTTCAGTCTTTCTGCTACCTGTATTTAATATATTTGTCAATTCTTAGGCATATTAAAGAAACTTGAAGAGGAGGATTTGGATGACCTTTTAAAGAAAAGATTGAAAGATTCAAGTGAATTGCCTGGTGCTTTGTGGCACATTTATGCTGGCAAAGATGTGGACAAAATAAGGGAGTTTCTGCAAAAGGTTAGATTTATAATAAATAGATATTTTCTTTGCATAACGTAACTCCTCAAAATGGTTAGTTATATTGAAAAAAATGTAGTTCTGAAAATTCCTACTGTTTGAGGTGGCTATTTCCAAGCTTCTGTTGCTGGGCTGTAGGATATTCTTAGTGAAATAACAACTTCTTGATGTTTTCTACCAGTCAAAATGGTTAGGTTACAATATTTCCCAACCAGCTAATAGTCATAACCATAAGACTTTTAATTATGGCACACGTCCAAACCACAGGTTCTAGCCATATCAGTCTTTAGTTCTGGACAGTCTCCATCCCAGCCTAGTGTTTACAGAGCCTCGTCTCCAACAACCTAGTGTTTCTGTCTGAAGTGTAAGAATAGGTCTGTTTGGAAAGGGGCTTTCAGGGAGTTTTGATGCAATAGGAAGTTACATAAAGGAACCTACTTTCCTCACAAGATTTGGTCCCATTAGGGTAAGAGAGATCCACAGCTAGATGGATGCCCTCGCCTCCAAGACAACAGCTTGAAGAAAAGAAGAGGAGGCAGAGGTCAGGTGCAGTAAATCTGTCTGGACTCTAATCTCATGAGAAGGCTCATCGCAGAATACTTGAGGAGTACTATTCTTAGCAAGAATAGCATATACTCTGGAGCCTGACTCATTGCTCTCCTCTTACAGAGTTCTGCAGCAGCTGTCTGTCTGCATCCTTTTTGAAAAAAATTGATTTGCAATTCACAATGCCTAGACCCACATTTGAGGATAGCCATGTACTGGGTTTCTGAATTAAAGTGATTCAAAATCCATGTTGTTCTCTTGACTTCGCCCAATAGCCTACTATGGTTAGAGCACTTGCCAAGGAAGTGGAAAACCTGAGGGGATTTGAACCCACATCTTCCCACTTTCCAGGACAGAGCCCTAACCACTAAAATAGAGTAGACTAGGTGCTTTTCTTGTTGAAGCTGAGGAGAACAACAAGCAAGAGGGAATCTGCTTTTATAGCTTAGCAGTCGGGGCACTTTTGCAAAGGGAGAGAGAAGTCCTGGTTTCACGTCTCCCCTGCCAGCCTTATTTTCTGTTTTTCCAGCCAGTTACTGTGTAACGTAAAGCATAAACAATGCTGGGAGGAAGCAAGAAGGATTCCTAGTGGCTAGTTCTGGCCCCTGTCCCCCAGAACTATTTAGGTATCTTTACATCTTTGGTTGTAAAACGGAAATAATCCAGACAGTAGTGACCCTCTCTGCTTGGCTGCTTAGGAGGTTAGCATCAGGAAAACTGGTGATTGTTTAACTTAAAATGTATTGATGTCTCAGGGAAATACTTTAAGACAATTAATTCCTTTGCTTGATATGAACTTGTGCTGCTGTTTCCTGATTTGAGATTATAATGTCACATTTGGCAGTGTCGACACTGGATAGTTTGGACTGTCAGTGTAACCCTTCTGCCAGGCAATGGATGGCAGTGATAAGGTCTGGCTTCTAATTCAGAGGTTTAACACCAGCTTTTCAAATCTAGCTTCAGCCCCCATGCAGAAATCTGGGAAAACAAACTGCAGCTGGCTGTTCTAAAGTGAGCCATCTTCCCTCATGTTCAGCGGGAAAAGGGAACAAGCACACAACCTTAAATAACACCTTAACTGCTAAACGTTAACTGAAACCCAAAACAGCTAATAGTCTCAGTCCCTGGCAAACCACCTACTCACTAAATTGGGAATTGAGATTAACCCAGGGCTGCTGTCCGGGGGCTTTACCCACCTCTGCCAGCCAGCAGTGGCAGATGCTGGGTAGAGAGGCCCAATCCAGAGGGTTTGCTACTCTGCTCTGGGTTCAACCAGCTATGCCAGCCAGAGTAGCAAGCGGGAAGCTCTCACCAAACAGAGTTGCTGCTGGGGACTGCTGCTAGGGATCGGTGCTGGGGATTGCTGCCTTGGCCATCGCCTCCAGGGGTTGCCACTGCTACTTTTCCATGCTGCTAGGGGCCATGATCACTGCTTCACACTACAGCTCTTCTTCTGGTGGCCTGTGCAACCCCAGGTCTTTTTAGACCCTACCCTGTTTCAACAGCAGGTTCAGGGATTTTCAGCTTTCTTAGCTGTAGCGAGTATCAGGCTTCCCTCTGAACCCATTGTAGGGACTTGTACTCACAAGTATATTTTCCCTTAAGGAGTTCATGAGCCCCAAGGCTATCCAGGCATGGACTTCTGTCTGGAGCCTCTTCTGCTCCTTACTCAAACACTAACTCTGTGCTCAAACTGAGGGCCACTCTACTGCAGATCTGTGCCGGCTCCCAGTAAGTGCTGAACTTGCAGCAACCCTTACATTAGCAATATTTCACCCTTTTAAAACTTCACCTTTTTAATAGGGAAGGCCAATGGACACAATTACAATTGCACACTTGACTCCAAACAGTAAAACCAAGGCCCACAAATGGTAAAAATAGGTGTGAGTAGCCCCCAGACCTCCAAGCATGCATACTGAGTAGGGTATGCAGAGAGAGAACACAAAGTTACCATTCCAGAACACACCATATAGGCAAACATGCATAACATAAGCAGGGGTACATAGGAAATCTGGAGGAGATGAACTTTCATGAAATCAAGATTACTGTTTTCTTCTAAGCCTTCTCCTCCATTTTTATGTCATAATTGCTTATAAATGAAGTTTTATGAGATTTTTCAAAATGCCTACAGTTAGTTAGGTGTAATGTAATTACTTTTGGGTGCCACATTCCCTGGAGATTTTTTTTTTTTTTTTTATCTTAACCAAAATTCTTGTGCACATATTGTGATAAGTTACTGTTTTTTAACATGTCAGTTTCTCCCGTTCATTTTTTTTTTGTTTTATTGGGTTTTTTAATTAATCCTGTATCTCACCTGTATCACAGATTGCAAAGGAACAGGGCCTGGAAGTTTTACCAGAGCATGATCCGATACGTGACCAGAGTTGGTATGTGAACAAAAAACTTCGCCAAAGACTTCTTGAAGAATATGGAGTAAAAACCTGCACTGTTATTCAGTTCCTTGGTGATGCTATTATCCTGCCAGCAGGAGCACTTCATCAGGTAAAATCCTTCTGTTCAAAGACAGCAGTGTGTAGGAAGTATGCTTGAATTGGATTTTATTTCTTTAGCAGTGATTCTTATAAGCAGGGATCCTGGTTTTCTTTGTTTAAAAAATAACAAATTCTCTGATTTAAAACCCCCGAAATCCACACTTTTATGCGATTAAAATGAAATGCCACTATATATATATGTGAGAGAGAGAGAGAGAGAGATAGAGAGAGAGGGGGGGGGGGGGGAGTATATGTGCGTGTGTATGTGTTTATATGTATGTGTGTATATATAGTTATCAGTTGAACACAATGTTTTATTGATATATTTAGAATTTTAAAGTAATTGAGGAAACCTACCAGTGCCTCAGTCATGATAATAAAATACGTTCTAAATACCTATAAATTTTAGCGTTTGATTTTGGGTTTTTTATCATGGAAAATTGGAGCTCCCCCTGCCCCCTTCACTCGCAAGGTCATGAGTCCAGCTCCAACTGTCTTCCCTGCTGCTTAGTGGTGCTGAGCAGCCCTGATAATGCTGGTTCATGCCATTGCCCCTCACTCCTGACACAGCCCCCCCAGCTCTGCCAGTGGGGGGCCCCCAGCTGCCAGGGCTATGGGGCCAGAGACCCAGGTCCATAGCCCCTTCCCCTCCAGCAGCAGTACCCAAGCTTTGGCTGCTGCATATGAGAGGTGCTGGCTGCTAGAGTGGAGCAGAGCATGGAGCCTGCCTCCCCCTCCCCCATGGGTGGCACTGCCAGAGCAGAGCCCATGTGCGGGATGGATGGGGGGGAAGGCTGCCTGGGGCAGGCTCGGGCGCCGCAGCCCAGTGGGAAGAACCCGGTGGGGTAGGGAAGCTCAATGCTGCGCTATGAGTCCCACACCTCTGTAGCAAGGTTCCTCCTGGCTGCCCAGCAGCAGTGGCGGGGTGGTGCAGAGTTCTGCCCCTTGCTGCTGCCAGACGGTACAGGACTTGCAGCAGTAGCACTGAGCTTCCCTGCCCGACCCTGCTCTACCCTGCTGCGCTGGGTCCCGCCCTCTGGGCTGCAGAGGCTCCAGGAAGACATCGGGGCAGGGAGCCCAAGCCCTCAGCGAGCAGCCTGCCTCTGCCCCATGCATGAATCTGGGGGGGGGCGGGGTGCGGCGCATATTTCCCCCCCCCCCTGGAATGTGCACAACAGCAGGGAGCCAGTGTGCACATGGCACCACCTGCCTGACCGCCATCCTCCTGCTCCCCGCAACACCTTGCAGGATGGAACTCTGCAGCCTGCAAGGGGAAACCCACCATTTCCCTTGTTTTTTCTCCTAAAATGTGAAAATACGGGTTTTGCCACTTTTTTTTGTTGCAAATAGAAAACCTGGATCCCTGCTTATGAATTAACTTCCTTTGACTAGTAAGTTATGGAACCCTCATGGTAGTTTCTACATTGTTACATTTGTACCTTTCCATTATAAACCTACTGTTCTTCCACCTTTCTAATCTCCTCTGAAAGAAAAATAATTTAGACTTTTTCCTGTTCAATCTTAGACCATGGTAGAATATTTGGGAAAGTTTTGGTTTAGTCAACAAGACATCTGTGAGGTGACATTCTAGGAAATCCTACCTCCGTCTGAAGTAATGGGTCTCTCAAATTCCTTGTTTACTTAGAAGATGCATCTCCAAGCCAGAAAAGCAAGTGTTAGCTGCAGATTGCACTGCCTTCCGTTGCATCACAAACTGTGCTGTTCTTTCCTGCAAACGAGCAGCGTTATTTGCAACTTCGTAAAGAAAAATATGGTAGTTAGCTCTTAAGAGAGTGCTTATCAGCAGTGTGCTGATTGCGCAGTAGACTTACCTTCACTCTAACATGGCTTTTATTTCTTCTCAAACCACAGTAGCCCCCCTCTGATGCACAAAGGGGGGTCCCACAGAACAAACCTAAATGTTCATCTAAAAAGTTTGACTGGGACTGGACTCTGTGAGGACTTCAAGTATATTGACACAGAATAGGCAGCCTAGTAAACTTAGTGTGGCTGCATTACATGTCCTGTTGCATGGCCATCAAGATGATTGGTACTCGTGGGTCAAAGAGCATTTTCACACTGGCTAAGGGGGATTGCAGATCATCTATTAACCGTCCTCCTGGGCTTTTGTGCTACTTGTACTAAGAGTCTGGTCCTTTCCTAGGAAGAATAATCTGATCAAGTGTCCTCTAAAAACAACTTCCAAACATCTCTTTCCCCCTGAGTCAGATGCTGTGCACTGGCAAGATGTTTACCAGTAGAGGTGTGCAAAATGGGCTGTCTTTGATTCGGATTTGGCTCGAATTGGGGACAGCGATTTGATTCGTTGATTCGGATCGCTGTCTTTGATTCAGTTCAGCCGAATCTGAAGAGTCTGACGCTCCATTCAGAGAGATTCAGCCATAGACACGGCTTTAAATGTTTTTTCTACATACCTCAAGGTACCAGGCACGGCTCGTGAATGCTGTGATGCCGGGGCAGATGGAGCGTCCCACAGGAGTTTCACATACTACATGTTATCTGAGGCAGCTCTTCCCCTCAAGGAGGACAGCCCTAAATGTATTTGGCTTACTACCAACCTGTGTTACTGACTGGGATCCATAATTTTGTTTTCAAATGACTAGAGATGTCCAACTAAAGCCTTCCCCTTTAGACATGTCCATAAAGCCTGCCTCCCCCTCTAGAAGGAAATTATTTCTTGGGGTCCAGCAATCCTATGCAAATAGTGCTCTGGCTGCGTCTCTTGCTGCTTCAGCTCCTAGAAATCCTGCTGCTGCACTGAACCACTATTCAGCTGTTCTGTCTGTCATCTGCTTCAGGCCATTCCTCTGTGAAACAGATCTCTAGTCAAAGCCAAAAGACTGTCCTGTCCTCTTTTCTTAGTACAAAAGGCTGACAGCCGGAGGAAACTGACTCTTTGACCTCTAGCACTAATGTTCTTTTTTGACTCTGCTTCTAGCTATAGGAACTGCAGATGCGAGTTGATGCTGTAGAAGGATCTTTCTATCTTGGTATTGCCATAGCAGGTGCCAGTAACGTTAGCTTAATACAGATGTTCATTTCTGCCAGAAGAAATTTCCGGTAGAACAATAGCCTGGGAGCTGGGCTATGCAGACATTCTTGTAGCCGTATGGCTGGAGAGCTTCACAGGGTTGCTGCTCCCTGGGCCACCCCTGCCCTCAAAAGAGCTCATTACTTGACAGGCTGCCTTCTTCCCTGCCTGGGAAGGTGGCAGTCTGTTGCATGGCAGATGGCAACTTCTGAAAAGCAGCAGCTGCCACAGACAGCTGGGGAGGGTTCCAGCCCCCAGAGAATGCACCCTGCCCCTGTCAGCTCATTTTCCTATAGTGGGAGCTCTTTCAGGTGTCCCCTGCAGGAAAATGTCCCTGCTTTTTGCACTCCTTCCAGCTAACACAGAGGAGTGCTGGGATGGGGCAGCACTCAGCTGCCATGACAAGCCTCCATGAACCTTGTGGCAGCAGCACCGCCGACTGCCTTTACTCCATGCTACAGGCTGAGGTGAAGTTGGGGGCACGTCACCATGGTAGCAAGGGTCATGAGCCTTGCAGGGGGGGATTATAACATTATCTCTGCTCTGGGCTGACTTTCTCCAGGTGATCTGGGCTGTGCAGGCGGCAAGCAGAGGCTGGAAGGGTGGGAGCCAGACTGCGGATACTTTCTCCAAGCTGTACTCCTGGCCTCTCTGGCTTTTAAATTGCTGTCTGCTACCCGAGTGAGCAGCAGGGGAGGTGAGGGAAAGCCAGTGTGGCCAAGAGTCAGGCTTGCAAATGCACCTCTTGCCTGCTTTCTTCTCCTTTCCTCCCTCTGCTGCTCAACTGGATGGCAGGGACAGTGATTTAAAAGCTGGAGGGGCCAGGAGTCCAGCTTAGGAAAGCTTCCACGCACCTGCTTCCTTATGCCGCCCAGCTGATCAGGAGCAGTGTGGCACAAGGCATGCTGCTGTGCTGCAGCTGCAAAGGTTGGGAGCCTTGCTATGATGGTAAAATGCCCTTTTCTCCCCTCTTCCCCCCTGGAACTCTGGAGTGAGAAGCAGGCAGAGAGCAGCTGGTGGTTGCTCTTCCGTGTTCTGTGGGATGGGGAGAGCATCTGCCCCCTCCCCCCCCCCCCACCCCCCCTATGCCCTCTCTAGCCTTTTCCCAGGATCCACTGCTCCTGGCCTCAGGGTAGTTTAAATTGGACATTGTCTCCTGGTACAGTTTAATCTTGACTGTTCCTGGCTTAAATTTCTCCTGGAGCAGTCATTTTTGCTCTAGGATAGAAAGCTTGAAGGTCCACATGCGTTGGGTTTTGACTGGGAGAATGGCAATTCTCCCAGTAGAAACTGAATATCTCTACGTGGCCATTGGTGACATGAGCCCATGTGCTGACTGAGTCCGGTATTCTCTCAATACAGAAGTCATTAGCACTTAAATTTATGATGCTTGGAAATTAGCTGTATCAGCCCCTTCTGAATCTGATTTATTTACAACCTCTGTGAAACTACTGAAGATAGTACCACAACTTGCCTGTACCAGTGCAGCTGCTTCTCTCTGCTGCTCTCAGGCTCCTTCAAGTTCTGATCCTCCTATTCAAATAGAATATTTTTTCTCCTCTTCTGTTTCTGATTCAAACAGAGAAGATTTTCTTCCTATTCAGTTAGAGTGCGGTTTGACCCAGATCTCTCCCTGAGATGCAGCACTGACGTTTGTGTCTGTTATAAGAGTTTTGTGGTGGTTACTTTAGCTCAGGTAATATGAACTATCAAACTCTTAAACCAGCCTGAAGATGAGGGGAGCCTAAATGATTAGATCTTCTTGGAAGTTAGAGAACAGCTCAGAAAAGTAATGTCCAAGCTCAGCTTACATTTTATGATTATGCCACCTAGTACAATTTGTCAGAGTTTATTTTTTCTTTAAATAAATTGCCCCAAGACTCTAAGGGACTCGCATCTTTGCTGAAAAATCGAAGGGGCAACCAGCATAAGCCCTAAAGTTATTTAAAGGATTCTTAAGTTTCATCAGTGTTTTAAGCTGATAAATTCAGGACATGTTGAAGTATGCGTCATAAGGGTACAGGCAGAATCAGCAGCTGCTCCTCGAAATGTCCCTGTAGTTGGCAGTTGATTGGAGTCCAACTGTAAGCGTAGAAAACAGGAACCCTCAAGATTCCCCAGATGGTATTGGGCAAAATAGTTTATAACGTATAAGGCACGCACAAGCCTTCCTGCGGTGCATAACACGAATGCACTGGCACCATAATGCTTTCCTAAAATGAAGATGTGTTTTCACCTTTAACCCCTTGACACAATTTCCAGCCTCTTTTGAGGTGGGATAGGCAGTCAGAAGTTAATAGCACAGTTTTGTTGAAATTCCTGATGGGTGAAATATGCTCTCTCTAGTGACAGGTTCCTGAAAATAGAACAAAAGGCAATGCTGAGCTCCCTGAGATATGTGGGCAATATGTTGATCTGTAAATAATTTTGTAGTTGTGCCACAAATCCTTCATATGCCACAAAACACATTTAGCAGCTGCAACAAGCAGGGGTGACATATTGGGATCTCACATTTTTAAGGCTTTATTATTTTTATGTGCATAACGTAATAGTCTCAGAGTTCAGAGTACAGCTGACAAAAATTATCTTTGCTTTTCTTGTTTCACTTGTTTTGTCACTAGATGCTCATCTGGACTAGAAGCGGGGACTGAAAGGGGCCTCCTGGGTCATTGGTCCCAGCCCCTTGCCCTGTAGGGAGTCATGCTATATAATGCTTACTGCTAGCTCTTTCAGCATTTCACTCCTCTGATTAACTAGAAATATTTTTCCAGTTTCCAGACTAAATTCATTGGAGGTGTTTGTCCATGTGCCAATATTTTCCTTTAACTTAAGTAACTCTTCCCTCCCTGCTGTTTACCCTCTCCCCTTTGCCTCCAACTATGTGTTTATAGAGAACACTCATTTTTTCAGGCTAACTAGGCTGTTTTTTTTGGTCTCTTCTTTTAAGAGAGGCTCTCCATTTAATTGGACATTGAGTGACTAGAAATGTTCCAGATGAGGTCTCACCAGTCTGTTGTACAACAGCATTAATACTTTCCTGTTTATACTGGGAAAATATAGATGCATCCTAGGATCTCGCTTCCCTTTTCCATAGTCATGGCGTTGTTCTGGCTGGTTGAGCATCCTGTGATCAATACCCCTGGGTCCTTCAACTCATTTGTCACTTAAGCCCCTGCTTATCTCATAAATGCTTTTTTAAGTGTGAGACATTACTTCTGGTCCTATGAAGTTTTTGTTCCACTTCTGTTTCTCCAGTTGTAAAAATAAGGGGTGATCCTTTGTATTAATGTGTCACCAGTAGATTTCATGCTGCTGACTGTGGTAACTTGCATTTTGCAAATCCCAATATTTATGAAATGTTATGTTCTCAGAGGCTTTCTTTTGTGTTATGCTCACTGCTTTTACTCTTTTTCTGTACTGAAATCTAAGACAAATAAAGGTGTAGTAAAATTGTAGATTTTTAGTTTGCTAATTAAGCCTTCTGAATTTTTAAAAACCTAATTAGAGCGGTCATTAAAAGATAAGAGGGAAGTACTTGAGTTACTGATTGAAGTATGTCATTTGAAACTAAATGCAATACTTGAATTACCTGCTTGTAGCAGGACAAGTAATTATGTTCTGTGGGGTTGTTTTTTTTTTTTTTTTACAAGTTCATTAGATTATAGTATGTTGATTTACCAACATAATGACATTATAATGCAACATGCTATATAGATATTGGGCTGTTCCTGAGATGATTTGATGAATATACATGATAAAGGAATTTCTTTACATTTATGACCCAACGCAGTTAAATGGTAGAGTCTGTGCTCTGGCTGCACAGGGGCTGAGAAGTGCATTGCTGGCAAGGGTAGTGAGCTTTCTGTGACAGGAGTTGCGGAGCTGCTGGTGCAGGAAGCTCATTTTGAATCGGCCCTCTTTCACACACTACTTGTCTGGTATCTGAGGCCTTCTCCATGTTCCACCTACCTCGGGGCATTGTGCGCGGGCTGTGAAGAGGGAGATGCCTGTTCTCTCCGTTTACCAGGGATTTGCACTCTATTAAGGAACAATGAATCTCTTTTTTCAGTACAGAAATCTCAGGTTCCTACCAGTTTGTCCATCTGAGGACCTAGGCTTCCAGAGAAGCTCTCTCTGTAGATTAACATGGAGACAGGAAGCCTAAGGTTCCAGACTCTTGGGCGCAAGATGGAGAATTAGGCAACCGGGGAGCCTAGCTCCTCAATAGTGCCTTAAGGAAACTACCAGAGACCTGGGGCATCCAGGCTCCATAGTGTTACTGGCTGCCTGATTGGTACTGTCACTAGTTTCACCACTTCTAGACAGGCCTCTTCTATGCGTTACAAGTACTGTGCAATTACCTGGTTAATTGTGCAATTACCTGGAGATCAGCTACATGTGCAAAGTAGCTATCGCACAATAAAAAGCTCCAACCAGCTGTAAAGTTAGACCTTGAAAATGTGTACTAACTTCACCACTGGTTTCTGTTGAGCTTTAATTTGCACATGTAGCAGGGTCTCCCCTTTTGGCTGGGAGCCCCATCAGCTCCCACAATCCCTAGGAATCTGGGGTGCAGGGAACCCCTGTTGATTTTCTGGCCCCAGGAATTTCCCACTTCCAGGGCGGGGAGATCACCTCTGCAGCAATCCTTTGGCCCTGGGGGTGCATGGGACACCCCTGCAGCTGGGGGCCCCTCAACTAGGGTGCATGAGGCTCCCAGCTGCAGGAGCCTGCCAGTGCAAGGGGAAAAGTCGGGCACTAAGGCACAATGGGATCTTTGTGATCCCACAGTCACACCTCCTGCCATGCCTGTGTGGCACAGCAGAAGGCACGATTGCGTGAATTACACATTAGATCTTATCATGCCTTAACTTCACGTGTGTGGCAGTGAACGGACAGAAATTAATTCATTTACTCCGTTTCAGGGTTCTAGGAGCCTGTCTCTGCTTAAGACTCCCAGGCAGGCAGCTGGGGAGCCAGGAGCACATATTTCATTTCATAAACACCACACTGGAACGTTTCTAAAACAAATACTGCAGCGTCTAGGTTCTGCAGAAATCTAGGGTTGGGGCTTTGTCCCAGTTCACAGAAACATGTTTCTGAATTGCTGGAAAAATGTATGAGGTTAAAACTTGGTTCCCTGGCTTTTGACTTGTTTCCTTCAGGATATTTCAGCTTGGGGGCCTATGTCAGGATTTTAAGAACTGGTGCACATTAGCCTTGCAGCGACTGACTGCTCCTGCACATCTGATACAAGCCTTGTGCCACCAGGTTGCAGATATTAGAATATTTTAAGAATATCAGCCCCAGTGTAGGGCTGAGTGTTAGAAACGGATACTAATTGGCATTATTCAGGTGATACCTGCTATCTGAAGTTAGCTCACTTAGTTCACTTCATTACTGCTCATAAAAAAAAAAATTTACACATAATTTGAAAGCTCTGGAGCCCATTACTCAGTCCTTTTTTTCCAAGAAAAAACCTGTTTTAATTTTCCTTTTTTTTTTTTCTTCACTCCCCCCCCCCCTGTCCCTGGCGTCAGCCTGAGTCTTTTTTTTTTTTTTTTTTTCCCCCCCCCCCCCCCCCCCCGAACAGGTACAAAATTTTCACAGCTGCATTCAAGTAACTGAAGACTTTGTCTCTCCAGAACATCTTGTACAGTCTTTTCACCTAACACAGGAACTGAGGCTGTCAAAGGAAGAAATCAATTATGATGATAAACTGCAGGTAAGGGATGAATTCTCATCTAGAATCTGTTCTGAAAGCATTGCGTGCTCAGACACTCATTGAAATGTGGAACACTGTGGGGTCACTTCCCAGTTGCCATTCACACAGAATAACAATGAACACCAGTGCAACTGCGCTGATGTAGTTGCCCTTCATTTGAGTCGCTTTTTTTAATTTCAGTTTTTAATGTCCTTTTGTACAAATATTTTTGTATCAGGTTTTTTTTTTCTTGTTGGCTGAGTCTAAATCTCAATCTTAAACATAGTTATTGACCATCTTTTAACAGTAAATAGTTTTATTATGTGGATCTCACTGAAGTGTCTTCAATATTTTTGCAGGTCAAAAATATCTTGTATCATGCAGTTAAAGAAATGGTTAGAGCGTTGAAGATTCATGAAAGTGAAATGGAAGATGCAGAAGAAAACTAAGTGCTCTCTGCCTTTTTTTTTTTTTTTTGTTAGACTATCAGATGGAGGTTATTTTTTCTAATATATGATGAACAGTATGCACACTAATTTAAGCTTCACAAACCATCAGTGCCAAGAAAATATAGTCATCATATTTACTTGTTACTGACACTGCAGCCGTCTAGCTTCATATATCACAGTTACTGTGATTACATTAGACTTATTGAAAAGAAAAAAATTAAGCAGCATTCTGCTGTCTTGTATTATAATGTACATGAAGTTTGTGAAATGTCAAAGATTTAAAATGATGTATTTATTTTTGGGGGAAAAGGCCCACAAAATTCTCTGCTATATTGTTGATCAAATGTAAATGTGACTTGTACAGTTTGCTAAAATAACTCAGATATTTTTCACTACATTGAGACAGTTACTGTGAGAGTAGGACACAAACACCAGCTATTGCCTGCATTTGGGATCTTGCTGAGTCCGCACAGCAGTCATGTCATAATCTGAAAATTACTGCCAAATAATTGTAAACTTTGTAAATATAAAGTATATAAAGTAGATATTAAATACAGACACTTCAGTATTTTATTGAAGCTATTCAGTGTACAATTAAATGTTTTCAAAGGTGTAATTTATTTAAAAAAAGTCTCATTTTGGTAAAAATTTATGTGAACTTTTAAAGCTAAATATTAAACTTAATATGCTATGTAAATATATACATATATACATTCAATGATGTATTTTTTTAGAACATTGGCTTGCTTTAATTTGTTAAAAGTGCAAGTGTTACACATGCTTTGTACATTGAAGTTGAAAGGGGTTTTACATTTTCCATTAAAATGACTTTATCAAATGTTGTCTCACTGTGTTTGTTTTTCATGTTTGTGGCACGTTTGTGACAGATGCTCTTGCCTGAGTCATTAATTCATTCACAGTGATTGCAAATGTCTCTATTGTAATGCTGCTTTCTGTAAAAGATTGGGATGTTGTGTGTTAATTAGCATGCACCATTCTGCCCTCTCCAGGTTGAATACGGAAATCAGAACAGATGTGCTGGAGCACAGTTCAGGTGGCGGAGCCACAGAGAGCTCTCTCCTTCTTCAGAATAAAATTCAGCTTTATGTTCTGTCTTCAATAACAAAATGTTTCCCTCGTTCTGAGGAATAAAAGTTGAACTTCTTGATTCCTTGTAATTCAAATAACCCAGTAAAATGTTTCTTTACCAAAGAAGAGTGTATTTGTCTAATTTATCTAGTAACCTGTTAAAAGAAAAATCAGTAGGACTAGGTCAGTTGTGAGGAACTCTCCTATTCATTATAAAATATTATTTTACATAGTGTTTTCAACTTTATTTTTCTCACTTCTAGATTTTGGTAGTTGTTACCTATCTCATGATTCAGCCAACAATATTGCAGCTATAAATGTCACACTGCCAACTGAAATAAAGGTAAGTAACAAAGTATGTCAGCATTTTTTTTTTTTTTTTTTTTTTTTTTATCTGAAGAAGGGTGGCATTTAACTTGCACTACTAAGATGGGTGATATACAAAGGTAATTTCAGGGGGGTTTTGGTGAAAAGTAAAACTTTTATTATTAAACTGGTAAGAAAAATTGGAAGGGACTTTACTGGAATGGTTTGCTAATGCATTGTCTTTTGTGCCCTACGTTCCTGTCCACTTAGCACTTTTACTTGAATACAACATATGCCTTTTTTCCTGAACTGGCTGCTGGAAATTGGGGTAGGGGGCAGGTCTTCAGGAGCAGAGGGATCCTGTGGGAACCAAGCTACCTGGCCCCTCTTCTCTAGCTGGATGGGCAAGTTGTGCCTGCGTAATCAGCTGTGGGCCCACTTGACTCAAGACGAGTTCAGTTCCAGCAGGATGATGCAGCAAGCACTGTTGGCTGAGCTGAACTACCTGACCCCTCTTCCCTTCTTGAGTTGAGCCAAATGGTTCAGCCAGTGTCACCTGCCAAGTCAGCTCAGGGCCTGATCCTGATGGAGCTGAACTGCCCAACTCTTCAAGCTATATGGGCTCTCAGCTGAGCCCACAGATATGGCAGGCTAGGCTCTTTTCTTGAAAAAGTGGACCTGGCAGATGCTGCTTTTCAGTTTGAGAAGAGGGCAGCTTGGCTCAACCAGCAGTGCCTGTGCTGTCTTGCAGCTTAGTGGGTTATAATATAGCATCCGTGATGTTTTGCTTCCCTCTGCCCTGCAGTTGCCTGTTTTCTTTGAAAAGTTACTGTATTTACCAGGATTGTCAAAGAAAGATTTGCTTTTCTTTAATTCTGCCTGCCTTTCAAAAACAAAGTGCATGTCTTTTTCAGGGGGCATGTGGTATATGACAAAATATGGTATTTCTACTTCCTTGATTCTGCATGTAGAGCAGAACGGATAGAGCACTTAATATCAACCTGTTAGCTGGAGATGCAGCAAGCTGCTTATACATACCTTTATACATACCTTTTCAGAAATAAAATCTGATTACAAATATAGTATAATGGTTGTTAATATTTAGGCTTAGGATGCTGATACTAATTAATTTTTACTCTAATCCCTAAAAAGATTGTTTCTTGTGGTAGTGGTTTGTTTTTTGCTGAGGAACTTTAACCTTTGGGTAGATTTTGGAGCCTCTCAAATTTATAATGTTGCTGCCAACCTGATCTGAAGTAAATAAGAAAAATATTATAAATTGTTTACTATGGTCACCTAGAAACATGATATGCATGTCATTTTCTCAAAATCCTACGCAAAGCACATGCTCATTTTTACTAGTATTTAAGGGATAGAACTGCTACTGTAGTCTCCTATCTTGCTATCCTCACTGCAATGCCAACTGATGCCCGTTCTTAAGCTCCGACACATTACGTTTAAGACCTGAGTAACCAGACATGGTCTTACGTTGTTACCTGGCCACATGTTTATGCAGTTAATTGTGTGATGATAAAACAAGGAATAATCCACAAAGTTATTACATAAAATTGTGTGGTAACTTTGTGGCTGGTTCCTATCACACCATTAACTGAATGTGTGGCTTGCAGCCATGGGATCTTGCTACTTGCTGGCGCTGGGATCGTGATTTCAGATTCCCCCTGCACCAGCAATATGGTGTGATGGGATCTGAAGCTGGATCCCACAATTGCACCTCTTGCCATTTATGTATGGCATGGCAGGAAACATGGTTGTGGGGATCCCACTTCAGATCTATTGTGTTTTCATTTGCACTTCTGCCCAGGGGCCTACAATATAAATGCTTAGATCCATGTACATCTACAACCGCTTGAACTTTTCTTTTTCCTTCAGGTATTACCTGCAAGGAACCTTTTTGCCAGAGATGCCAAAAGGAACCAAATGTGGTAGTGTAGAGAGAAGGCAAAATGTGTGGTGTTGTGGTAAGCATGTGATGCTGTTTGAAGCCTCAGGCAGGACAGTATGAAGGGAGGTTGTCATGGGAACAGTTTTGGTGCCCAAGATTTTCTGGGTTGCTTAGGGCAGTCCAACTGACCATAAAGGACAGAAATTGTTTTAGTGGCAAGTCTTTCCACATGGTAAACAGATTCTAAGGCCATTTTGAGACTACTGCTTATTTAAATAGTCTGCCAGGAAATGTATCTGCACTCGGATGAAGATGTCTGTAAACATCTGCACCAAGATTTTTAAGACCAATACTGTAGTTGAAGACATTCCAGAAGTAGACACCTATTCATTTTAAGCTGCTTCAGTATGTGTATTATTGGTATGTACTGCTGCACATAGACTGTAATACTGGAGAACTGCAATATATACAGTGAGCAACATGGCAGTGTTTAAAAAAAATTCCTTTCACAAATGAAAATCCTATATTGTAAGTAGGCAGCCTGTCTCTCTCATCCTGTAATGTTTTTAGGGACACCTGCCTGAGTGATATGAACAATATCTGCTTGAAGCTGATCTTCCACACGGAAGATAAAGAAATTGGTTGTTCAATTTTTGCAGTTGTGAGAACTCTAGATATTCTTTTTAATTTCTAATCTGTTTTGTTTGTCTATAATTCACTGCATCTTGGCAGGTTGAAGCTGTAATATAACATCTTTTCCTTTCCGTGATTTCTGTGAGAAGCCCTTGCTTTTCTGGTATGGCATTAATATTACTGTGCAGATTGAAGAATGATCCATTGCCCAGGCTATGCAGCAAATAGAGCTGACTATTTTATGTGACTGGTATGTATTTTAGATGGTAGCTAAAATGGGGGGATAAAAATTGTCTTAAAAAACGCCACCAAAGTTGATTCAGTTCACCTTCTATTTCATCTGTGACTTTCAGAAAACTTCTACTCCATCTGGCCTTGTCTATATATCTCCCAGGATCAGGCATTGAAATTCCTGGATGAGATCCAATGGTGATGCAATTTGTTTGTGTCGGCTCTGTGCTCCTTTGTACTCATGACTGCTGCAAGATGAACTTACAATCATGATGCCATGTGATCTGATGATTATGGAATTAAACGGTCTTAGAAGCTCTCTTACAAAAAGTGGCTCTGATTACTTAAGAACTGCTCCATATTCCATCCAGAGTTGGTAATTAGGATGACTGTGTCATTACATCCAGAGTCTAAGAGCTTGTCTATTTGGGATAATGATCCAGAATAGCTATTCCACAACAGTTCCTTGTGTGGCTGCATTCGTTCTAGAATAAGAATGCCTTTTCTAATTTTATTTTAATCTGAAACCGGCTGAAGCCAGAGCCTGGTAAAAACTGTTTGTGTGAGAACCTGCTGCAGAATAATTTTTATGCTTTGAATTTACTCTGCATTTTTAATACAGAGTAACTTTCAGTTCTAGACCAGCTGTTGTTTTCTTGTTTGAGCAGCTTGGCTCAGGCTGCCTGCCACCTTCCTTGGGAAATTGATTCATTTTCCCCATTAACCCCTTCTATGATGTAGAATGTTCAACCATGAATGCTTTTTCCTCTTGCATTAAGAGAAAAACAGACTGTGAAATGGTTTAGCAAGAAAGATGCCCTCGTATTTACCTTCCTCATCTACAGTACAAGCGTGTGGTTGCAAGGTCACTTTTATTAATAGTTGCATTTTGTTATTTGTACCAGCTAGCCCATGAGACAGCATATTCTGGAAGGTGATCAACTGTATCTATCCTCAAGGTTATCTTTGTCAAACCATTTCAACATGTTGAGAGAGGTCTTGGAATTCGCTGCTGCTTTGAGAGAGAATTTGTAAACAGTGCCCTAGGAGTAATTATGAACTTAACTGTTAGGAGTAAGCTGAGGCATTATGGGGCAGCAGTTTAAATAGAAGCCAGTCCCATTTAATTTGGTATATATGAACATCTGACAAACAGCTGTATCTAATAGATCATTTATAGATACAACATAAGGGAAGGCTAAAGAGAGTAGATATCTTGGAGCATTGTCAATAAAATACAGGTTGGAGCTTTTTGCCCTGACCGCTTGTTTAGCATCAATTAAAAGTTATGCCATCTGACAGCTGGTCAAGTATGAAAAAAGTTGACTTCTGCAATCTCAGGAGCTTAATTTTAAATAGGCAGGAGCCTTCTTCCCAGCCTTTTAAAAATGGTTCCTCTCAGTCTAGCCTAAGACAGAGCAGCAGGGATGAACTTACTTGTATACTGCATGTTTTCTGGGGGTGGAGAGCTTTAGTTTCCAGTGCTATAAGTCCTAGCAGTTTTCAGGGGCACTAAATTTACTTTTAAACAATGTGGACTGTTAGTAGGACACAGGGCTGCCAACTGATCCAAGTTCCCTTTCCCTTCTGGCTCAGGATTCCTTAGGTGAAATCAATTATTCCTTTATATATTAGCCAACAAGGAGTGTCACTCTTGGCTAGACCCTTAAGTCAATATCCTGACAGATATTTAGGTGCCTGCTTCTCATTGAAATCAATACAGGTGAGGTACTTATGATTGTAAGGTGCCTAAGTACCTCTGAATATCTGAGCCTTAGTTTGCGCCTCTTCTGGCCCATTGTTTTGCTCAGAATTGGGACCACCAGAACTTTGTTTCACAGGGCAGCTGTATTGGGCCATAGTCCTAGTGTACGTGTCTGCTGGACATAAGAAAAATTAAGTCTTTTATTTCAGTGCTTGGTGACAGAACCCTTCAATTTTCAAGTTAACTTTAATTTCCAGAGATCAGCACTAAACTTTTTCTTGTTTCTCTTTCATCATGTTCCACAATTCTCTGCTGTGGAACTGTGACTGTGACAAAAATACAGACCTGGGTGGTACTGATGGAGTATTAGAGCTAGCGTTTCAAAGGAAAAGGCTGAGATACTGATAATCTTTCAGGAAAACAATTCCCTTGTGGGAACACAAAATGGAGAAGATGGAAAAATATGTTGAGTAATTGTTGGAGTAAGTACTTTTTCTATGCTGTCTCAGTACAATGTCGAACTGGTTAGATAAAACGATCGGCTCAGAAATATGGCAAATGGGTATATGGATGACTATATGGTATGTAATAGTGAATTTGACTTGGTATGTCCAATATGTATACAGTATGCTGTGTTTACACAATAGTTGCAATGAGTATAAAGCTCTTAAAAATATTTGTGTTAAATGGTTTATAACATCTGGTTAAAAAAGGACTGTATTTTACATACTCTTATAAACATTGCCTTTAAATTGCACTTGTGGATGTCACTACACACTCTGCCTGGAGCAGTAATATTCTTCCCCTTAGTTACTAATGTACTACAAATGGGGGAGAATGACTAAAAGGCCAAAAACAAATTAAAGGGGTAAAGTGGCACAAAAGGTATATGATAAGACAGAGAGCTATGATTATTACCATAAACTTAACATGACTGCATTACTCACAAATGGAGCATCATTGACTGCATGTTTTCCTAGACAAGGAAGTTATTAAAGTGAATGTTGCTAGTGAACAGCTAATTATAAAGATAGTCAGAAACATAAAGGCCAAAATTCTTGCTCTGTGCAATACCAAATCATACCAGGCTTGCTTTATTGGTTCTCTGAAATCACTGCCTTGCACCTTTTCATGCTTACTGAACCCACTAATCAAAATAGTGAAGTTCAGATTACCAGAATGCCGACTACAACATAGGTAATATTTGCCTGAGTTCAATTGCCCCTCTCCACCAGCTCTCTTGAAGGGCACCAGTTAATCTACACTAAAGCATCTTGAATTTTGCTTGTCTTCATCTGAGAGGACTTGTATCATCCTAGCTCAATGGGGCCAAAAGTTTTTACTACCAACACCTCTCCTGTCCTAGTTCTTTGTAAGTAGCAATGCTATCAACCTTCCTGCCCTGCAGGCCTGTGGCTGGGAGGTACTTTTCAGTATTCTCTCCACCATCACTGTGTCCCCCCAGTTAGGATCAGGTCTAACATGTCTGTGATCAATAAGGGGCATTTCAAAACCCCCAGTTCTCCCTATCATAGAACATCTCCCCCTCAATCCCTACTAAATAGGTGTGCCCTCCCTGCCAGAGTTGGGACCCTGGGAATAAACCTTTCCCCCTTGTTTGGTCCCCAGTTCTGTCTTTGGTGAAACAAGGTCAGCAGTTCCGTTTTCAGTCCTTTTATTTACTTTTTTGGTGTGGTTGCAAGCTGTTTTTTTTAGCTCTCTGTCCTCCCCTCTTTTTGTCTCAGCAAGGCAGCCTTGGAAACTGCAAAGGTCAGATGATGCTCAGCTTGTGACGTAACTTAAACACAACAGAAAATTAATCTGCCAGCAGGAAATTTGTCTCCTCTCAGAGCAAATCAGAAACAGGTGCTTTACCCAACATGGTTTGTGTGAACAGCTGCATTTTTAAGTCTTTTCAGGATAAGTGTCAGACAGGAAAGTTTTCATTGTAATATTCTGAAGTGAGCGTCACTGGGATATTCCAACCACATAAACACAGTTAATGTCCTCCCTTTTCCTGTCATCTCCTGCATGATTCAGTCATCTTGCAAGTGCTGCTTCTCCCAATTCAGGAACTGTCTGCTACTCCATCCAGCATTTATCATAATTTTTGTGTAAAACTATTTCCCTAGCAGATCTCACGGTGAGACTTTAGTAGATCTGAGGTAGGAAATTCTGTATTTTTGTAGCCCCAAGGATAGGACAGCATTGTGGTGTTAGTTAGAACAAATTCCTACCTGAAGTAGGGTAGACAGCCAATGTTCCGAGGTTAAGAAAGTAAATCCATCACCTTGTCTCCAGGAAGATAAACTCTTCCTGCCTACCTTCCAATTCATGAGAAGTGGAAGCCCAAAGTCAACTTTATTTGGTGGCTATCCAGGCTTCATTGGTCAACATCAAAAAAATTATCATCACTTTTGAACAGTAAATTCCAGAGATGTTCATCAGCCAGGTCATGGGCTGTCTCCAGAGCTCAATTTTTTTTCTAATTCCCACAAAGGGAAGGGTTACTTCTCACCTGAGTAGCAAGAGACCATAACAACCACAATGAAAAATTGGTTCTCTTAAATGTCTCTAAGTTAGGGGAGAAGAAGTTCTTTGGAAAAATCCAATATCTTTTATTAGACCAACTCAAGTTGGGGAGCTTTGACTGGGTAGATATTGCCACAACCTGAGTCCACTCTAGCGAGAAATTTCATCTGCAGCTGCAAATTAGCATGGAGCTCCGCTGGCCTGTTTAATACTTTTAACCAGCCTTCACTGATTCAAATAAATAGATTTGTCTCCTTCATTTCAGCACCCCTACTGTGCCCTTTCAGAATGGGAGGGTAAGCATGAAAAGCAGTCACGAGTGTAAACATGGATAGGACTGCGAATGCCCAGGTGACCTCAGAGACACCATTTTTGGTACTTTTCAAAATATCCAACTAACTGTTGCTAAAATAAATCCAGCGTTTCACAGCAAAGGAGATTTCATATAAAAACTAAAAGAACTCACTGGCCATAAAACTGAAGTTTGAAACAGACGCAATGTTTTTGGTAGTGTTGGAGTGATGTTGCAGCTATAACAGTATGGAAAATATGTGAATCAGGGATTGTTGGGGGTGATATTTTATGGACCAATTGCATGGTTGGGATAGGCTTTGATTCCATGTCACTTCCCAGCTGATTTCTATTGATTTTTCTCTCTATGGGGATGTATTTGTAGACTCTGTATTTAGAATTTCTTTTCACAAAGCTTATGCTGTCTATATACATCAAGGATAACATATCTAGTTTCCAAAGAAAACAGTGGTTTCTGTGGTGAAGTAAGCTCTAGGAATAGAAGTCAATGTCTGGACTCATGTCAGTTTGGTTCTTGGTGAGACGCTCTGAAATTATGGACCATGGAGTTTTACAGATGTGTTGAGTACAATGCCTTTTGGATCTGATTTCAAACCCCATCAGAGTTTCTACATTAGGCTTTGGATCAGGCCTAACTAACAGGTCTGTCTGATCAAGTTGAAACTTACAGCAGCAAAAACCACAGATTCTGCTGATCTGAACTGCTCATACAGCATGTAATGTTTATCTCTCTAACAGAACAATATTGATAACTAGGAGTGGGCAATTTAAAAGAAAATGATATGCTATTTAAGAAAATTAAAACAAATAGCTCTTATGACACAAACAATATTTTGCGTGTCCACCAGATGGCAGTGTCTGTCAATGAAAACAAAGCAAGGTTTAACCTGGGCGTCACTAGCTCAATTCAAATAGAATGAATGCATTGGTTAACAGTCAAAAAGCAAATAGTGTTATATGAAAATAGGGAACTGAAAGAATTATCATCATTCTACAAATCAGCAGTGTACCTCACCTGCCCTGCTGGGTTCAGTTCTAAAAAATCCTTTTCACAAAGGAGGTGGTAAAAACAGAAAAAAATCCAGAGGCAGCATGGGAAGAAAAACCAGGCCACAGCGAGGAGGAAAAATGTGGGACTTCTTAGAGGATGGATATGACAACAGTAATCTGGAGTTAGCTGTAGCAGAGGAAGTAATTTGGGCACACCCCTATTTACTCTCTTAACACAGAAACCGGGAAACAAACCAACAGGTCGTGCATCCAAAATTGATAACAGCAAAATCCTCTCACTTTTAGCCTGTATAACTCATCGCCAACTGATTCACTGAGGGCTTGGGCTTAGGAGGATTCACAAAAGGATGAGATGTTTGTGGAGAAAGAGCAATATCCACAAACATTACGGCAGGGGTCAGCAACCTGCAAGCCAGAGAGCCACAGGGCTTCTGCTGTGTTTTGGTGGCAGCAGCACTGTGCGAGTGCTCAGGGGAATGCGGGGAGTGACTCAGGTTTCAAATGAAGCAGCGAGGGCATGGGCTAGGTTGCAAGTGCCACAGGTGACAAAATGTTGCAAAATATTGTCAACCCTGTATTAGAGTGTAAGCTAACCAGAGACAGGCCTTAAGAAAGGATTCAGTAGAAACACTTAGCTACAGGGTTATCCATTAAGAAATCTGGCACCTTGTATAACAATCAGTGTGCAGCAGCTTTTTTAATAGGCCACATGCTTATTTCAAGCTGAATACAGATTTTAACTGGAAAACAGCAGGAGTTCTCTAGAGTAGAAGTAATAAATTAGCCTGGAAATGTTCATATTCAGCACTTTGCTTTTCCTCCAGGATTTCCAAGTACTGTGTGTTAATGTTGCTATTACAGAAGTGAGAAGGGGCTCATATAAGTAACCTACTTCCCCAATATGCAGGAGGAGTGGGGCCAACATGGAACCAGCTCTGCATCCTTACTTTGTGCCACGCTGCCTTCAGTGCAGAGTTCATCAAGGTGTAAACAGACTCGGACCATCATATTAAGCCAATGAAGCTTCCAGGTGTTCTGGTTAATTGCTGTAGACGAAAAGTAGAAATATGTGTTTTGCACTACTTACTGTGGGCATACCACGGAGCTTGACACGTGCTGAAGGACTTTCTTGGAGGTGGGAAGTTTCCTCCAAGGGCCAGGGAAATACTTGTTTGAATATTCATCTTTATTATGAACTGAATGAATAAAGCTGGAGGCTTGCTACTGCCTTCTTCCTTTCTCCTGGTTCTTCAGTGGTCCTCAAACTGTGGTGAATATGCAACATATTACTCATGCTCAAGGAAATGTTGTCTTCTAGATACAGGGTTTTCAGGTTGACAGGGAGAGCAAGGTTATAATGCCTGCAGCATACAAGCTCCTCAGCAGTCTTGCTCCTGAGTCAGTGACCTACTGTTGCAGAGCTTCAAGAGAATGCCATGCAACAGCTCTGGGTGGTACAGGAGCACAGACAGCTATTACTACTTGCCCTCGTGCACTACATTACTCAAATCTCAGGCAGTTCAATCAAATTACTTAAGCAGCTACCCATGGAGCATACCGTGTTTTTTTGGGGGTTTTTTTCATTCATTTTACAAGCTGACATAATTACTGTTTTGTTCAAAAGGCTCTAAAATCTCCTTTTTCTGTCGCTAAAGAAGCATGTTCAGGAAGTGGAAAATGTGTCTTGTTTGCTTATGACTACAGCACAACTGAATCAAGAGTGGGTTTCCTTGGGCAAGTCCTGGCTGTTTTTCTATGGTTCTTCCTTAGCGCTCCTTCTTCAGCAGCAAGCAACAGGGTAAGAAACTTTGCACAGATGAGATAAAAGTAGAAGCACTGTGGCCTTCACCTTTTTTCAGCAAAAGGCTGCTACTCAAGATGTAGGAGCCTGCAGTTCTGGAAAGAAGAGGTATTTAAAAGAAAAAAACATATGTTTAGCTAGTCACTAAACCAAGACATGTTGGCTTGGAACAGTTTATGTAATACAGCTGTCAGCAGCCTTTTTGCCATAACTGGCTGGAATGACTTGGCCCAGCACAGACAAAACTCCCTCCCTCTAGGCTATAGCGTGGTGTAGGCAAAGCCCCCACCGACTGCTGACCTCTGTTGTAGTATGAACAGTGTTCAGTTGAAAACATTATAGTAGTAGCACCACTCAAAACTTAAATCCTGCACATTCCTAAAGCTCCTGTGGGGAGACGGTCTTCTCAGTTCAAGACAAACTCTTGGGGTGAAGTACATCCTGCAGTCTCTGCTCCTTTGCTAGGCACCTGATCTGCATCATAAGAACCAGACTGAGTTGAGTCATTTCATATACCACCAAGAATTCCTCACCTTATGCTAACACTGCTTTACTCACTGACAGAGGAGAGGCTACAGACATTCAGTCACTCTCTCTCTATGTATATGTCAGCGACAGCATGAATCTTTGTTTCTTTAATGACTCTGCAACAGTTGAAAAGACTGTTATCGTTATTGCAGTGTTCAGCTTAAGAGTGTAGCATAGAACATCTTAGTCTCATCCTCCTCCTAGCTAATGTAGATGTAAACAAACCATTTTTTTCAATCAATTACTGTCAGCTAAGTATTACTTCCATTCATGCAGCTCAGAAAACCAGATTTCCTTGAGTATATATTTTCTTAGACAATTTTTTTTTTTTAAACCGAAATCAAAAGTAGATTCGATGCACCCTGATTAGTCATGTAAACAGAGAAATAAAAAAAAAATCCTCACAGAACTAAAAACTTGGTTCCTTCATAAAGTCGAAAATTAATTCTCTCCTGACTGATCTGAGGTTAACAGTTATCAGGAGCACAGAGCATGTGGCATGTAGATCCATCTGGAGGTGTCTGAGTTGCACCAGCACTAAATTGGCAAACTTGTCCATAAGTGTGTATATGAAAATGCATACACATGAGAGAGAGAGACATTTTCAATATGAAGTGGCAGCCATCTGGCAACCAGTTCTGTTCATGGCATTCTAGATATAGCTATTACATATAATGTACTTAAAAACCCTGAAGGATTGTGCTGTTTGAAGTGTTCTCCAATGCCACTCATTTGGTTTGAAATGTCAGGAGGACTGAAGAACTTGCTTTTTCCCCTCCTTTTTAAGCCAGTTACAGTACCCTTCAGCTCTGTGAAACAGATTAGCTAGGACCTGTATTGCACAGTGGAAAAGTTGCTGCCGTGCCTTTTCTCCCACCGTAGGGCTATTGCTACCCTTGGATCACCACTGTCCCAGGGTTCTTCCCTTAACTGCACTGACCACTTCTCATGTCCTTTGTTTAACTGTCCATGAGTCCTTTTAATATATCCTCTGAGAGCTCCAAAAGAGGAAGCTCGGGCGACGGAATGTCCAAAGGAGGGAGATTAGGTATTGGAATGTCTTTAGCCTTCCCAGCATTGGCTGCAAACTTCTGCCAAGTTGATGCTGATGTAGCAGTAGTTTCTGAATGCTGCTGAAGACCCCATAACTCAGATTTCTCCACAAAGTCGGCATCAACATCCAGCTCTTTCTCCACTGGGGATTTGATGAGTTTTGCCCGTTCTGCTTTCAGCTGCTTGTTCTCTCTCCTCAATTGCTCATTTTCAGCTACAAGAAATTCCACATGCCGTTTCAAATCTGCAATTTTGGTTGCCTGCTCCTCTATTATTGTTTTGTCATCTTTTGGAGCTTTGCTCCCAATACACGTTTCCAATGGCTCCTTTTTTTTCTGAAGCAGAAACAACAGTGTATCTGGGTCCCTGTCAAAGACTCCCTGAATTTCCTGTAGATGCTTCTTTGAGGAAGGGCTGTATTTCTGAGTAGTAGTAACCAATACATTTTGGTCATCAGTCTCTTGAGCTGATGGCTTATAGGAAGTCTGAAGATGGGCAGCTATATCCTTGTCTACATTCTGTTGGACTTTTAGCCTTTCTTCCCTCTTTGCTCTTTTCCACCTCTCCTGGATGAGCAGTATCTGTTTCATATGACTATCCCTTTGTAATTCCAGTGATAGCTGAGCCTGTGCAAGAACAAGATTGGCTGAATTAACAGTTAAGCTTGTATAACTTTATTTGCTTGAATATTTTGGCAGACCTGCCTGAAGGGAAACTTTGCATGTTATATAGGTAATATACCAGTGAATGCCCAATGTTCCCAAGCACAGTAGAATTAGACATCATACCACTGAATTCTGCAGAGCTACAATTTATTAGTGGAATGGTATTGTTAAGTGTGATCGAAAGAAGTCCAAAAACTGAATCGGTCTACGAACATGAAAGGGGAACAACTATGAGTCTAACTGAGGTAAGCAGAAAAATAGAGAAGTGTTAGCTGAAATGTGTTTGTTAATTCAGTGGAGAAGTAATTGAAAAATGTGAATTTTTTTTAGAAAAAGAATCCTATTGCTGTAGTGCATGGCTCATGTACTAGGTTAGGTGGTGGCAGTTAATGCTAGGGTAACTAACTAACCAGTCTGACCACAACTTGCTCAGAACTTCCTAAGCCACTGAACTGCTGGTCCAGATTAGATCTCTTCCAGAAGACACGTGTCACTCAATCCCAAGGACAAGAGGATGAGGGGGAAGTTGCCTTCTCCCTTATCATGATAATGTAACTTTATACCTTGCAGTGAAAATGGCCATTTGCTATAGAAATGGGGGGGGGGGGGGGGAGGGGAGACATCCAGTGACACTTGTTCTGATGTTGCATTCAACTTTTTTCCCTTGCCTAGCTCCAACAGATGTTGACCACAGTTGTGCTTCTTTAAAACTAAAAGATGAGAGCCAGGAAGACCGCTTAACCAACTACCTGAAGATTCCTCTTGCATCATGGGAAGGTTTGGGAAAATTGTTTAGGCAATTCAGTTTTTATACTGCCTCTGTTCTGTGGAGCCCAATTGTTTTCAAGGAGGGGGAAGAATTACATGGTTCCTGTCCCTGGCTACTCTACCAGCAATTTGTGCCTTGGAAATCTAAGTTAGGATCCACTGTGCAGTAATTGAGGGGCCTGATGACACTGGAACACAGGGGATTGCACATGTCCAAGGGACAGCGTTAGGGGTGCACAGTTGTGCCTTCTCCATTTCCCAGCAGCTGTAGTTAGAATTGAAGCTAAATGGAATCTCACCTGCTCTGACTGCGTCAGCTTCATGGCTTCGGTAAGGTATGCTGCACAAAAAACAGACAAGTTGGGAAAGACTTTAGGCAGAGTTGTGAAAGCTAGAATGCTCTCTAAAGCTAAAAGGTAAAGCTTTTCTTAACACAGAATCCATTGGCTGAAGCACACAAGTGCAGTGCTAAGAAGGTGCTTGCTGATTTTCTAGTGTCTCTACTCAGAGCTCAAAGTCTTAAAGGTCATTCTTTACACACCACCACCTGTATGAGATGTCTCTGCTTGTGCGGATCTGCTACTTGTCTGCATTCTTCTCCAACTTCTATTCTTCCCCAACTGCTCAGCTTGTCGGAGAAAGCTCAGCAACAAAACAGCCAGACTCCGATAGGACTTAACCCCTCAAGCACAAAAACAGTGTTGTCTATGTGACATTTCTCCACAGGGGTGGGAGGAAGAGGGAGTTAACTGGCACTACTAGCAGGTTGCAGAGTGGTCAGGTCAGTGCCTAGGACACTTGCGGGGTGGAAAGTGGTTAAGTAATGGCCCAGGTAAATATTTTGTTTGTTTCACTAATCTCACACTCACAGATTTTGTTAACCCCCTCCCTCACTCCATAGTGACTATTCTCAGGGACCGGCCACTAGGGCTGCGTGAAGTTTCGGTCCAGATTCAATTTGGTGGAGATTCGACCTGATTCGGTGGCTGAATCAAATCGAATCAGGAGACTCTTTAATCTCTCTGAATTGGATTGGAACTCTCCGAATCGATTCAGAGAGATCCGGAGATTTAGCTGTAGACACAGCTTTAACCTTTTTTCTACTTACCTCAAGGTAGCAGGCGGCTCATGAATGCTGTGATGCTAGGGTGGATAGAGTGTCCCACAGGAGCGTAGGGGGCTCCCCAGCATGCTTGGCAGCAGACCCAGAAGTGGACCAGAAGCACTTCTGGATCCGCCAGAGAGCACATGGAGTGGGGGAGGCAGCACTCCTGTGGGACACTCCATCTACCCCAGCATTGCAGCATTCACGAGCTGCCTGCTACCTTGAGGTATATAGAAAAAATGTTTGGAGCTGTGTCTGTGGCCGAATCGCTGATTTTTTGAATGAGCATCGAATCATCTGATTCAGCTAAATAGAATTGGGAACAGCGATCCAAGTCAATGAATCAAATCACTGTCCCCGATTTGGGCCAATCCGAATTGAATACGGCCCATTTCGCACGCCCCTACTGGCCACTGTCACACTTAGCAGAATCTGCTAAAAGTGCCCCATTTTTCAGCCTGCATCACTGGAAATAGTCACTTATCTGCTGCCTCCATACGAGATCTAACCGCTGCCTGCAACCTGCAACTAGTGCCAGTTAACTCCCTCTTCCTCCCTCCCATCCCTCTAAAGCAGATGCCTCCAACTGCTAGACACCAATTGTACCCTACTGCCAGCTGCATATCCATGGACTATCAAATATGAACATCTAAACGTGTGCTTAAGGTAGAAGCCAAATAAACTAAGTTCCAATGCAGAAGGGAAGACTGTCCAACCATTATAAAGATGGATCTACAGAGTTTCCTGGCATCTGATTTATAACCTATAGAAGCTGAACTTGTTACCCCTTAGAAGAAGAGCTTTTCTGGTGCCAGCAACCGATCCCTTAAGTAGATTAATATAACCAAGTACCAGTCAGCCACAAACTTTTGGTAAACAAGTTACACACTTGCCACACTGCACGGACAAAGCCTGTAATTCCAAGTAAGAAAGTTATTAAAGTGTCAAACTAATGTACCAACAATTAAAAATAAACATCACATTCCAGCAGAAGCCCCAGACTTTAGTTTTTCCAAGTACATAAAACAGTATGTCTAGTTCAGTATGCCCAACTTCAGTTGAGGCATTTGGAAACTGGGCTATGAGCATCAGCGGTGCCTACTCACCAGCTGCCTTTTGGTGACAAGAAATTGCTTCTTCATATTTTCCTGCTGCCAACAACCGGTCAGCTTTTCTGCTCTGCTGATGAGCCTTGAAAATAAGAGTAGTATTACTATAGTTAGAGTTGAAGCTAAAACTGTTTTAAAGTAAGTAGCACATACAGCTGTTTGGATACTCAAGGGGGTCTTAGCTCTCATACACCAGCCTCAGACTTAAGCATTTCCCCTGTACTTGCATCTCCTGCAAGACTTGCTGTGTAAGGATGCGCGGACAAGCATTCTGGGCAGATCCGACAACACAGAGGACCCTGCTCACAGTGACCATGTGCACTTTTTTTTATAAACACTGTGTATGAGTACATAGTAGTGACAGCCACCACAGCTACATAATTATATCAGTAAACAATGTGTGTTAGTGTTCAATAAATGTCAAAAAACTGGTTTAGCACAGCTGTTCTGAGGAACTAGCTTCCATTAGAATTATGACTTTATGCTCTACATTAGCCTTCAACAATTAAAACTTACTTAGACTATTTCTGACTAAGCTCCTCCTTGCTGTGTTTCAAACCAATAACCAGGAGGCTCATCAGCACTAACCCACTTTCCTGAAATCCTCAGACATGCATGGGAGATTTGCCTATTACTGCACGAGATTTGGCCTGCTTAAAATTGACCCAGGCCTGCAACAGGATAGAGTAATTCATGCAACTTATTACCCTTCAGTTATGACTGTTCCAAGCATATGTTTGGAATATGCATCACCTCATGTGCATCCTTCACCAAAGAACAGCTTGCTGGTAAATAAAACATCATGTGTGGGGTTAGCTGGGCATGAGATTTCCCCCATCCTCCATAGCATGCCTTTCTGGGAACTGATTCATTACATTTAGTTGAGCTGTGGGACTGCACCGGTCATTTTGCAGCTAGTTCCTGTATCTCCCTCTTTTGGCTTCTGGCCTTGTCTTTATTAGGACGCAATGGCCACGTCCAGATGAGCATGGAGATTTGGTCCCTCGGGGAATGCTCGTGCTATCTGCCCTCTGGTGCATGGCAGGTTACCCCAGGTGGGGTAGGGGAGGCAGAGGCCAACACAGTTGCTGACCCAAGCAGCCTTACCTGGGGTCCTGGAGGCCAGGGAAGCTGCAGCTGCATCACTCCTGCAGCTTGAAGCCTAGCTCCAGCCAGCCAGGCTCCGGTTTTGGGTGATGCACACTGTCCCCATGTGTGCTGCCCTACTTTTTTTCTGCACTGGTTTCTTTGACCCCTGGATTTTGGGGGGTCAAAAAAAACCCCCCAACCCTGTGCTGCAAGGCAGCAGCACAGAACACACGTGAATGGGCAATACGTGGTATCATAGACAGGTCTGCAGTACCACGTACTGCACAGTCACACTTGTCTGGATGCAGCCAGTGTATTTCACCTCATCTGAGCTATCAGGAAATAATTTGTGCAAACTGCCTTGTCTTTCAGCCACAGGTGGTGCTCAGGTGACAGCCAAACCCGAGGGAGTGGGGTGGGAGCAACAGCTGAGTGCCTCTCCCCTGATTTTATCTGGTCTGGACATCTCTCCAGGCAATGAAAACCTAAAAGGTAACTCAGGCTGTGATGGTCAAGACTGTGCCTTTTAGTCCACTGGTCTGTCTGATGGAAGAAAGCCAGGAAGGGGTGATGAGAGGGTGGGCTGCTTTACTCATTTTGTTTTCCAAAGAAGTCTACTTTTCTGGCATACCAAGTCTGTCATGTTTATTACTGGCCCCCTATTTCTCTTGCTTAAAAGTCCCAAGGACTCAGAGATCCTATCAGCTGGTCTATCTGCATGCACTAATTCAGATTTTATCTTTATGTAGCAAGAAGAGTTAGACTCGTTACCTTGCAAACTTAAAGTATGGGTTTATAGGCAGCATCTACCCTAGCAGTTTAAGAAAAATCTACTTAAAAACCCATGGCTTACGTAGGCAAAATGTTGTAGCCTTCTACCATCTCTGCAGATGTCAATGATAAATGCATCACGTGTAACTGGTATTCTTAACAAAATATTTCAGAAAGACTCAGCTGTGATTATCACTTGCACTGTTAATACCAGCCACTTTATCATTTACTTCACAGAGTGCCAATCCAATCTGTCCCCTATAAGGGGGAGAGACCATATTAGACAAAGCCCAGGAACTATGCTAAGGCACATAAATGCAACATCCTGTTGTTTGGTGCTACTTTGTTCTTAAGGGCCTGGTTGAGAAACAGCTGGACAGTTTTGAACCATTAGAGGAAGCTGCATGAGAAGCTAGTTGGCACGGAATGGGAGGTTTAAAAGTTTGTATTACTTTATTTGAAGTCCATCCCTTCCCATCAGTGAAAATTAAAAAGGAAAAAAATAAATATTCAGTTAAGTAATGGTCGAGAGAATATCTACAAACACATACTTTTGTGGGCCACTGAATATTGTTGATTGGTGGCATCAGAAAGGATCACCCAAACCAAAAGCCAGACTAAAATAAACACTTTTTTCAAACTTGATTAAGCAGTATTTTGAACCCTGCTCGACATGGCTGTGTTCTACTGATGACATGATGATGAAGAAATGAAATAATTGATGCAGTAATTAGCCTTCAGGTGTGACCAGTTAGCTACACTGCTGGTCATGCAACATTGTTACTATGATAAACAAGAATTTGCAGTGTCTATTACAGGCTATGCTATTTTTGAAGGCTCCTCCTGCAAAACAACCTGCAACAGGAAATGCTACAAATGTCAACAAGAAACTGTCACTTCCCTATCCACATTAAGATTGCACCCAGAGCAAATATAGAATAATTTTGAAGTGTAGGAAAACATGATATATACTATTCATTTTTCAGGAGGGGTTCTCCAACACATACATGTCTGGCCAGTCATCAATTTAGTTTATATATTAGTCTTCTGAAGGCTGTTTTCAATCTTCCAGGATTGAGTAGTTTAAAAAAAAAAAAAAAAATGATCTCAGACTAGATTTTTAAGGTACTGACAAGAATTCACTAGCTTATTTTTGTCTCTCTCTCTCACATCCACCCCTGCATTTGTTTGGCTACTGAGGAGGAAGGAGGTTTTTGGCTAGTATTCCAATATAAAGACTTTGTTTGTAGGAGCTCAGGCATGAGGACCAATCTTGTGCCAAGGAAATGAGCACACATTACTAGGGAAGAAGCAGATGAGTAACTTGCAAGTAATGTTAGCCCATCTAGAAATGTTTGTTTCAGATACAGCCACTTTCTGTGCCATTTACTTTTGGCAAAGGAGGTTGGTAACTACTAAGAAAAATAGTACCAAAATAAGAAGGTATACAAAAAAAATCAAGAATCTTCCATGAAAAGGATCTGCAGTGGGCCATCACCAGGCATTCTGCGTTTGGTGTTTTACATCAAAATAACTACTGTAAGAGTCCCAGTATACTGAAGCCAAAACTGCCCAGTGTAACATTTCTCTGCAACTTGGAACCAACAGCCCTTGTACTGGGTAGGGAGACCAGACCCGCAGAGTCCAGGTACACTAGGAGGAGGAAACTTTCTAAAATCCTGAGAGGTGAAAAAAATCTAATTGTTCACAGGAAGTCAGCAACCAGAGCCTCAATTCCACTTGCGAATGCCTGAAATCATTTTCTTCAGTGTAGAGAATTAAGTTTCACAAGTTCTTAAATTAATCTGTGTCATTTAACCATCTGACTATGGCTTTAATTAAGATAGTTAAGTATATGTAAAAGCCTCCTGAAAGTTATTAAGTATTATCCATCAGAGAGAGACTGGTTAAACAACTAAGCAAGCCCAATAAAGTCAAAGCTTTAGCTTAGCAAGTAAGAAGGCAGTAACTGAAGTATGTTGATAAAAATCAGACTGTTATCCAGAATACAGAGATAGAGATACAATGACAAAACTCTTTGGCCAATATCAGGTTTAGATATACTGATGCCAGGACAGCCATTCATTTTACTGTAGGGCAAATTCCAACATCACTGGAACTAATTTCTGCTGTGGAAACTCCTATTGGGGAGCAGTAGGTTTTGCTCTATTTGTGAAAACAAGGTATTCTTCACTAGGGGGAAATTTCTCATCTGGGAAATGTTTACTCACTTATTCCACCTTGCAAGTGTTTTTCCAACCAGTCAATTTTATGAAGACCTTAGAATATTCAGCATAACCAATCTGTGGGTCCAAAGAAAAGGATGGTGTTGCCTCCTTAACAGAAAGTGATACACCTCTAACAAAAGTACTTGGATGTTTAGCATGGCATCTCTTAATGACAAGTACCACCTCTTGTCTGGCCTATGACTATCTACTGTGCATTCTCAGTGCCAAATCCCTCTATGCACAACCCTGACTGGTAAGGTATCACAGAAAATTAGAGCGGTAAGGGACCTCAGGAGGTCATTTAGTTCCACCCTCTGCTTACAGCTCCCTGGCTAAACAAGAATGAACGAACACTTGGGACATCAATACCAGAAAGAAAGACAAGACCGGAACAGAACACTTTAACCTCCCTGAACATTTGCTGACCTCAGAGTGCCTGGTCTTAGAGAACAACACTTCAAAAATGAATTTGAATGGGAAATGACAGAACAAGATGTTATCCGCAGACGGGCCTGAGTTAAGTAGGGTCTAAACATGGACTACAGGTTCTTATTCCATTACCTCAGTGGAATAATGTAATTTTCCATTTTTAACCTGTGGTCTGCAGACCCCCAAGGGGTCTGTAGACTCCATCTAAGGGATCTGTGAAAGATGACTGTGATCAAAAGTATGTGAATACACACACTTACAATTCAAAGGGGTCTGGCACCTCCATTCAAAAACAAGTTCAGAGGACTGCAAATAATAAAAGATTGAAAACCACTGCATTACCTGAATTCCTTTTACAAACCATGCATCCGCTCGATGGGTTAATTGCTTTGTTTTTCTCTCTCCTATCCACCTAGCCTCTCTCAGCAGTGTCCCCTCCTTTTTCTGTCCCCTTTCTCTGCCCTTCGTATTCTCTGTCACTGCTTTCTATTCACCAGCTCTGCTTCCTACAGTCCCTTCACAGCATCTGATGAAATAAGTCCTCTGCTTAGGAAAGAGTATACATCTCCGATTTAATTCTAATATTGTAAAAGTCTTTGTCTGCCTGTCTGTCCATAACGCTTTATTTGCACTCCGACTGGCTGTCTCAGCAGCCAATCAGAGTGTTCTACACAGACAGACAGACAGCAGGGCACTGTCATGACACTGTGGAATGAGGGGCTCCTTGGAGCCAGAGGGGGATGGCGGGGACCAAAGCGCCACCATAACTGAGGGGACAGAGCAGGGGCTGGCCTCGCCCCCCTCCCACCCCCCCCCAGGCTGCTGCTTTGAGCCAGCAGGCCCCACCCCAACAACAGCCACCAGGGAGGGGTGGTTAGGCTTGAAAGGGGGGGGAGGGGGGAGGGTGGACAAGGGGAGCAGGGCCAGATGCTGGGTTCTGGCCCTGCCAGCTCCCCCGGGATGGGGAGCAGCCCCAGCCCTGAAGCGGTACGGGTGAGGGTAGGGGGAGCGAACCTGGCCCTGGGCCTCTGTCCCCGCCTGTCTCCCCCCCCGCCCTAACCAGGTGGTAGCGATGGAGCAGATGGAGGGGGGGTGGGGCAAGTGGTAGTGGCTCCATCCCCACTGCTCCCTGCAGGCTGCAAAAACAGAGCAGACAGAGCAGGTAGGGGGCAAGACCAGCCCTGCAGGTGGCAGCAACAGAGCAGACAGCGGGGCGGGGAGCCCTGGGGGCCGAACACAGGCCTTGATCCATGGTCACTCCCCCCTGCCCGTCATTCTCGACAGGCAATTGGCTAGTTAGTCTATAAAGGTGCAAATCTATCCTGCCTTCTGCCTGACTTCAGACTAACATGGCTAACTCTCTCCCCCTAAACCATCCCAGCCAAGTGTTTGTCTAACTTGCTCTTAAAAGTTTCCAAAAATGGAGATTCTACCCCTTCACTTGGTAATCTGTTGTAATCTTTAAGCACCCTCACACAGAGAGGTTTCCTAATGCCAACCTAAGTTTCCCTAGCTGCAATTCAAGACCATTACTTCTCATCTCATCCCCTGCGGCCACAGATAATAATCAATCACCATCCTCTTTATAGAAATCCTTCATGAATTTAAAGCTCATTATCAAATCCTCCAAGCTTCTCTTCTCCAGGTCTTTCAACCTTTTCTCATAAGTCATGTTTCCGAGATCTCTAACCATATGTCTGACCGCCCACTTGTTAGCCGACAGATTCTGAAGTCAGAAAGACCTTTATTGTTTCATGTATGTGGCAGAGGACCTTGTGCAAGAAGGTAATGAGTGTGATACAGCACCCAGATTCACCCCCTGGCTGGTGCAGGATGAAGGAGAGGTTGTTTCATCAATTTCAGGGCTGCTGGAGACCAGGCATAAGAATGTCCTATGCCCCACTCTAAACCTAGACCCTGGGAATGCTGGGATGCTAGAGAATATAGTCTCCGAAATGCTGGGGGCAGAGCCAGCTCCATCAGCTCCCACAGGCCTTATGCACCAGCGGTAGTCTGATAGGGGCACAGAAATAAACTCTGTGCCAGCACACAGAACTTACAAAATATGGCTGACTTCTCTCCCCACAACAGTCCTTGTCTTGGTGAAACAACAGCCTAAGCATTTCTTGCTTTCAAAAAAGCCACTGTAAAAAAAGTTAAGGACTCATGAAAATGGCAAACTGGGGATTCGTTCAAAGATGCCTGGTCTTGTGTTCAGTTCTGGGCAGCATGTGTTACACTGTTCTGTACTTAAGCTTCCTCTTTTCCCCGTCATCTGAGTGGTTGGAAAGGGCTAGGGCAAAAGGTGACTAAACCTGGGTAGTAAACTGTGGTGAGAAGCAGTGTCTAGCTCTGTCATCTGCCATGAGACAAACAGGTAAGCTGAAAATCTTGTATTTCTCAAGTGGAAGCGGGCATGAATGGGATACAAGTAAGGTAAATGGCTCCTGCAATTACTCTGACAATAGCTGTGCTAGATGTAGTCACCCTAGCACCTGAGCTCTTGAAGTGTTCAGCAATGAATTGATGCTTTGCCAGACCCAGGCACAAAGGAAATTAAAGAAACAAACAAGTTTCCAGTGTGCTTATAATGAAGCTGTGACAGGGCACCTCTGCCTGCAGCTAAGATACCTCACAGATGGTGTAAAAAGCAACTTGGAGGAAATACAGTACTGAAATTCTGTGTACTTAGAAATAATTTTGATAAGGACTATGAGGAGTTAAGATTTCTTTCGAATGAGATGAAGGGAAAACAGCCAGATTTGCAGCACCCTTTAGGATATGGAAAGATGGAAACAGGTTTTTTTTTTGGTTTGTTTCTGTGGAAATGAACAACTACAGCTTTAAGAATTAAGTGCTCATGTGGCCCTAACCTGGGTAGAGAAAAGGCAGCTTCTCCAAGCCTTTTCATTTGAGTGCTAGCTGTTGAGGAGAGAAGATGCACTGGACTAGTCAACATTTTTTGAAAGGCAGATTTGGCAATTTGTTTTTATATAGGGTGGGTTTACTACAGTCTCTTCAGAGCAACAATGTGACAGAATTTTTTCTTCCTTCAGTTATACTTTGTTTTTCTGCAACACAGCAGAAAAGTTCTTCACTAGAAAGGAACTTTTTAAATCCCAGAAAGCCATTTTGTCTGTTAGGCTTGCAATCCAAAGGGCGCTGTTTAGAAACCAACACATGCTTTAAGGCAACAAATTAGACACATATTACAATGTGCTATTTGCTAAGATGGTTGCAAATGAAATCAGGAAAACAAAGCTACCAAGATAAAGCGGAGGTTCCCAAGGAGAACTGTCTGTTGGGTGGGATTGCTTTGCTCAACTGTAAAAGACAGTTTAAAGAAGTACTGAGAGCAATTTACATTCTCTTGTTAACACCCCTTATTCAGCAGGGACTTCAGACTTTTTACCTTTCCCAAAAAAGAATCCTGTTAAGCAACAATGAGGCACAGATTCAGCACTCAATTCCTGAAGACATAATCACAAACAAATGTTTTGAGCAAAGATCAGAAAACAGCATGTCCTTCAGTCTCAGGCATTATATGAAAAGAGTATTAGGTGTCCTCCATAGGGATTATTACAACAGGATAGGAATAAGAAAGAAAAGTCATTTGATTGTGATTTTTGTCAATAAGTATCAAAGTTTAAGTCCCTAATATGGGCTTTCCAAAGATGTTTCCCAGAACTATGTTCACTTAAAACCTGTTTCTAAAGCATTTCTAAACACAGTTGACTAGAATCATTTGAAAAGAATCTCCACCCCTGTTTGCTATTAAAAAAAAATGATAAGATGAGACTCAGATTTCTGAAGAAAGTAAAGATAAACATATGCTGACTGTGCAATTCTATCACTGTGGTCAAGTGAGGATCAAGGCCACAAAGTCCGATATTAAACAATGTCCGATATAAAACAAAGTCTGATATTTCAGGACTTAAACTTCCCTTCTCTTCCTGCCCCCCGCACCTTTAAACAGGACCTCTCTGAACATCTCAACACAGCTGTATCATCAGCTCTTGCTTACTGAAAGGAAGCAGTCACTGACTTAATCTAATAGCCATATGGATTAGAACAGTGGTTCTCAATAGGGATGAGACAACTATGAGAACCTGCCAGGGATGTCATGATGTCACTGCTGCAGAGTGAAATTGCCCTATGCGCCTTGGTTTTTAGGAAGCACATGGAGCCCCGTTGAGAAACAGCTGCCACACAGGCAGCCTGTATGACTGCATTACATTATACAGGTCGGTGTACTGCTTCCGCTTTATTTCTTGCAGGTTTGGCTTGTGCCAAAAAATGGTGCGTCTCCCTACATTATGTTATGCAGGCAGATGCACTGGTTCTGCTTCAGCTGCTTCTCATATGCAGGGTGGCTAAGCAAGCTGGTTACTCACCCCATGGTTATTCAGAGCGTAGCCCTTTGGCATGCTTCTGCAGCCTCTCCTTCACTGAAAGAGTAGGAATCTGTCACTTGTGGAGAAGCTCTCCAAATTGCTCTGGAAGTAAACTGCTCAGTGCACACAGCTTTTATTAGCATAGCATAACTCCTGAACACTCATGGAGTTCTCCCTTAGCCTTTTCCTTCCCCATTCCACCCATGTCATTATATGGTAAAACTAGGAATGCCAAATTATTTCCATAGCTTGTTTTTCTATATGGGTTTTTAACACCTCCTCTTAAACCTAAGCATTCTCTAAATCCTAACTTTTAAAGAACTTGGTAACTATAGTGACCTACACACAGTGAATCATCTTTAATGTCCCCGCTTGTCTAGTTTAGATGAAAAGCTCTTCAAGTCCTCAACAATGTCCTTTGCAGGTTAAGAAACTAGTGAAAAAAAAATTATGACCAAGAAGCATTTAAGTATTTCTTGTTTATAAACTATACACTGACATACAGGAGGTAAACAGAAGAGGCTTAGTAGTATTATACTAAAGATTACATGGGAAATGAGATTGAGTGGAAGAAAGCAGATTGAGTGGAACCAAAGCAGCAGAATCTATCTGGATACCAATTCTAAGATATAACCCAATTCCCGTATATGTAGGGTTATCTTCCTGGTATCCTTAAGAAGATTAAGATCAGGGCTAGAGAAATCCACTAACTCAGGGTTTAAAGAAACTCTGGAGCCAGGAAAATGTTGGTGTTCTCTGGAAAAGGTACAAAAGCCAAAAGCATGACTGTTCTCTTTAGAGCCTGTGAGTGAACCACACAATAGTGTTAAGTTTTTTGTGAAAGAAAGGAGCAGCCATTCTCAACACATATGTAAGTAATACAGGATTTTGTGAAGTAGCCAGTCAAAACCCTGAAGTGAGGAAACTAAAAACTCTTAAGATTAAAACGCACAAACAGATGCAGAAGGCATTCCCAGTTAAAGACAGAAAATGGTACAATTCAGTACCATTCAATTCAATGGTACATATTAAGATCCAGATTTGCAGAGATGTTCAGATGCCTAAATCCCATTTAAATCATTGCAGCAGATTTTAACTAATCTCACCTCAAACCCCACTACTGAGATGACACAGATCGATACAAAGGCCAGTACTTATAAACATGATCACACTTCCAGATGAAATTTATAGTAGCTTAATACG
>NW_005842032.1:2572132-2574716 GCF_000455745.1 Alligator sinensis | reverse complement strand
GAACTGAAGACCACCAGAAGTACCTAAGAAGTAATAAATGAATGGGTGCCTTAAGTGGGGCACTACTGACCCATGTAAGAATGTATATTTGGAAGCATTACCTTTGTACTAGGGGTGCAGTAATAAATATTTTTTTGATTGATACCAACCACCAGTTACTAGCCAGCCGTATCGGCCGATGCCTATCTGATTGCCAATATACAGCCCCACAGTTTGGAAAGGAGCATCCGGCTGGTAAGTCTGTGGTGGTGAAGGGGCATGGGAGAGGCAGATCGAGGTCCCCATAGTGAGGGAGGGAGTGTGGTTGGAGCAGGTGCAGGCTCTGCCCAGCCAGGGCAGGATGTGAGACAGAGCTGCAGAGGTCTCAGCTGGGGGGGGGGGGGGGCAGCTCCCTGCTGCTACATGCAGCCCTGGGGGAGACATGGGGGGCATGTGCCCCCCAGATGTGTGTCTGGGGCAAAGGTGGGCTGCCTGCTGAGGGCTGTGGTGGCCTCTTCGTGGTGGGGTGGCCACAGTGCTGGGAGAGGGGGCTGGCCACCCCAAAATTTGCTGTAGTCCCACCATTCCAGTGCCACCACCGCCTGCCCTGAGCACAACCCCAGCTCAGCACCCCTGCCAGGAAGAGGCCGATGCAGCCCACCCTCATCCCGTGCACAAACGCAGGGGGAACATGCCCCCAATGCATGGGTGACTGGTGCCTCCCAAATCTGGTGGTCCACTTCCAGTTTCACCACTGGCGCTTCCAGGGGGTGCACAGCCGATCTCAGAGGGTGCATGTGCACCCCCTACATGTTGCCAATGCCCCCACGCCTCCCTTGGGTTTTGCACAGCAGCCAGGAGCTGCCCCTGCCTTCCCACCCCCTTGCATCTCCCACCTGAGCTGCCTGCAGCTCTCTCCTACACCCTACCCTAGCCCAGCTGAGCAGTGCCTGTCCCTGAGCCAGCCCCACCCCCTCCCTCATTGAGGGGGCCTCCATCTGTCCCTTTTTACTGTTCCCCCCACGCCCTTTCCTCCCCCCAGACTTACTGGCAGGAGGCTGTTCTCCAAGCTGCCAGGCTGCACTCCTGGCTGCGTGCATGCTGCAGCTGCACCCATGCATGTGGTATTTATCGGTGACATTGTTGACTACACTGGCCAAAAAGCCAATTGCTGATAATGTCAGTTTTCCTTTTATCGGTGCTGATAGGATATGGACCAATACAGGTACTCCTCACTTAACGACCTACCTGTTTAACGACCAGCGAGAACTGGTCGTAAGTACGAGAACTGGTCGTAAGTACGAGCACTTTGGTCTTTGAAACGGCAGCGCAGCGTCTCAAGCCAAGGCACGCAGTATCAAGGGGCGGCTCCTCGCTTATCAACCAATTCACTTAATGACCTAGTTGCAGGAATGGAACTCGGTTGTTAAGTGAGGAGTACCTGTACAGCAATGCACCTCCACTTTGTACACCTTGGGTACTTTGCCAAGTTAATTGTAACAGGTACCTGTAAATCGTAATATGTTAATTACAAAGGCCTTTGCCAGACTCCAGGACTAGTTAAGAAACCTGTGTGTTAGATATTTAAAAACTGGAACTGAAAATATAGTGCCCTTATGTAACTCACAAGTATAGCCTCATCTTGAACATTTTGGTTCAACTCCAACTACCCCAGTTCCTTTTCTCAAAAGGCGCTCCAGGAACAAAGACTCAATTTCATTTCTCTCTTTACAAACTTTGGTCAGCGCCAGATGCGAGCACAGCTCCTTAATTCTGAGGTCAAGAGAGGCTATTTTAGTCCTGCCATAAATTACATCTGTCCTTATGCTCTTTTGAAGTATGCCAACGTGGCCATTGTTTCAAGAGGCAGCTGCATGATTTGGAGATTGCTGGAGCATAGTGTGGTACAGCCATGTTACCTCCTTCCACTGGCAAATGCCTCACATTCAACTTGCAGCACGAGAACTGACACAAGGATCCTCTTGTGGGAAAGCTGGCAGGTCTCCTTAACTCCTTTGAGTCACTGGACACTGTCTCAGAATTAAACCCTGAACAGCTTAGAGAGGAGAATATAACTGGTATTAATATCTGAGTCAATTAATATCTGAGCTGCATGCTAACAGCCTGCAGACAAGAATCAGTGCAAAAATGTATGAATATTGGTTTTAACGGGGAGTGCAGTATCTGTGGTGGTTGGTGCCACAGGAGAGGCCAAGTGCTCAGTAAGATTAAATAAAAAGTCAGGGGATGTTTCCGTGAGCAGAAAGGCCGGTAGCTGCAGAACAGGAGGTAAATGATGCTGGACAGTTGGAGGCAGATAAGTGGCAGGTGCAGTCCCCCGGAGCACAGGTTGGGAAGCACTTCCCCAGGCTGCGGGCCTGCCTGAGAGCTTCTGCCCTTTCCCATGATGCCGGGGCCGGGCGCTCCCAGGCCGCAGAGCCCCCTGCCCACCCGAGAGACGTGGCGCCGCCCAAGGAGCCAGGCGCTGTTTGTGGAATAGCACCACCGGCAGCGAGGGGCGCTGCTCCTGCTCCCGCGGCACAGCCTGAGGGCTGCAGCTGGGCCACGCAAAGGACCCGCTCCCCGTGACCGCTCGCCCGCAGCT
>NW_005842032.1:2564309-2571981 GCF_000455745.1 Alligator sinensis | reverse complement strand
CCCGGCCCGCGATATAAACACGGGCACGCTTCCGCCTGGCGCTCACCGCAGTGTCGTCACTGAGCACAAGAGCCGCGCAGAAGTCTCGCGAGAGGCTCCTCCTAACAGGGTAAATCCTGCTAGCCCGGTTACTGTGGCCGGCGGCAACTCCAGGGCTGTCATTGGTTCAACCCTTCCACGTGATCGACCGGAGCCTCGCCCACTCAGGGTCCGCCTCCCACCTCGCGGCGACAGTTAGGGAGAGGGTGCGGCTGTGACACAGTCGGCGCGGGGGGAGGGACGCGGTCCTGCCCCCGGCCACTACGGAGGCGCAGTGGGACAAGCCTACGGCGGCCTCGTGTGTTCCCCGGCGCCGCCGCTCGGGGCCGCCTTCGCCTGGGGAGTTGCGTGGAGAAGCGGTGCCCTTGCAGGCGGCTCCTGCTCCTTTAGTGACACCAAGGAAGCCACCGCGGCCGGGAAGGGGCAGTCGACAGGTGCCTGGCCTGCGCCCCCCGGCCCCGCCCCGCTCGCTCTCGCCCTTGCCCTTGCCCTTGCCCTTATGCGCAGGGTGGTCATGGCCAGTGTTGCCTCCTGACATCATCTTTGACGTCAGCGTTAGCAAGGTGGGCGGTGCGAGCCCGAGTCTACACCCAGCTGCGGCCCTCCGGGGCCCTAGGTTGACCAGCTGTGCAGGCGGGCCCCGCTGTGTCCTGCAAGGTGGACCTGCTCCAAGCCTCTCACCTGCACCAGGCTCACCTTGCTGTGCCCTCCTCCTACTGCCGGGAACCTGGGCAAGCTGCAACCCAGCTGCACAGGTGGTCCCTGAGCAGCCCTTACTGCCTCCATCATTTCTGGCCCATTAGCTCTGAGACTACCCAAGCTGTCTAGGGCAGTGGCAGGGCGCACCAGCCAAGGTGGAGGAGGTGCAGGTGGAGGAGCTGCAGGCCTAACTGCTGCTGCACTCAGGCCAACTCAGCAGGACCTTCAGCCCCAGCTTTCCCACAGTGTCAGGCCTTTCTGTCTCCCTGTCATTAGCACAGGGATGTGCTGGTGGTAGGGTCGCAGGGGCCAGGGTCCACTTGGAGAGTGCTGCCTTCTGATGTTACATCAGTGGCAGCTGTATTCAGAAGCGGCCCAGCCCTTGCTCACAATAGGACATGGGTACCCCCAGGTACCCTCTGGACTATCCTGTTTCCTCCAAGCCACTTTTCTAACCCTTGCATCAAACTACCCCATACTCTTTTCACTGCAGCTGTATGAAAGGAATGAGGGGCAAGCATTTTTTTGATGTCTTTTATTGGACCAACGGCATAGTTGGAATTAAGTTAGACAAGCTTTTGACTGTAAGAATATAGGAGAGACTATAGGAAGCCATAGTTGGCTTCTTGCATTCAGAGAGCTGAGGAAGAAAGTAAGCATAGCACAGTCTTAGAGGACTCATTCCTTTCGCAGTATTGGAAGAATGATGTTGTAGCCATGATGGTGCAGCAATTATGCGAGAAGCAAGGATTTCTTAGAGTGATACCTTTTATTGGACCAACTACATAGCTGGGATAAAGTTAGACAAGCTTTCGAATGCAGGACACTCTTCCTCGCGTCTCTGAATATAGGAAGCCATTGGCTTCCTGTATTCTCTTGCTATTCCCTTGTATGTTCAGAGACCTGAGGAAGAATGTCTTGCTTTCAAAAGCCTGTCTAACTTTATCCCAGCTACGTAGCTGGTCCAATAAAAGGTATCACCCTAAGAAATCCTTGCCTCTTGCATCATTTCTGATCCATCATGGATACAATATCACTCTTAAATTACCACAAAAAGAATTGTAAGATCCCATGCTACTTTTTCATGAGGCACCTTGCAGAGTCTAGTGCTGAGCCCTTTAGTTGGTGAAGTATTAAGATGTGTTTTCCAAATGTTTTACTGGCCTAGTATATTTTACTGATTCTGCTACGCGTTCTGGTACCTGAGCTCTCACATAATCTATCGATGATCATTTTCCAAGATATACTAATCCAGCTGCAGACTTTGGTCTAAATTAGGTATTATGTAGGATGAGTTTATGGTTATGTTACCCTGTGAGGTCAGGGCAACTCTCAGGATCTCAATATTGAGCTGTTAGACAAGAGGGTGTGACACAATTGCACGTATACAAACACACAAATCAGGTGCATACACACACACATACGCACACACACTACCAGCTCAGGCACATGCACATCCAAACCAGCCTAGGCACATGCATACCTATCACCAATTCAAGCACATACACACTAAAAATAAGACAAAAATCAATTGTCAATACCCGCACACTCAGTATACATACACAGATCACTAATTCGTATATCATGCACACAATGAGATATATATATATATATATATGGATGGTATGGTATGTATGTGTGTGCTTGGGGAACCTGGGATACTTGGGGGAAGGTTCAGGTGAAAGAGAGAGTTAAAGTGTAGGGAGTGAAAGTTGCCAGAACTGGGATTAGAACTGGTGGACTAGAGAGAAGCTGACTGAGGAACTGAGGCTTGGGTTTATTTAAGATTAAGTGGTCCCAGGGTTAATCGAGGTCACTGTTGCATGGCAGGGGAAAAAAAAAGAGTCTCTCTTTCTCTCATCTTAACCTTCCCCCAAGTATCCCAGGTACCCCAAGCGCGCACACACATACCGTGCCATCCAAGTTAGGAACGTACCTATGTGTAGGTGGGTTGTATGTGTGTGAACTCACTCACTCACGACAGGTGTTGGAGGTGGCAGTGAGCCAGAAGCAGGAGAGGGAGAAATGAGACAGAAGTTAGAGGAGTGAGGAGCAGAGATTGGAGCAGGGCAGAACCACAGTAAAGCAAAACCCAACTCAGGGGTCCAAATAACAGGTTTATTAAACAGACAACACACTATACAGCCCCATGAAGTTATTGGTTCACACACATGCGCACACATACACACACAAGCATTCACAATGGCAGCAGGAGAAAGCGACTTAGTGGAAGGGCTGGAGTTCAGGTAGGGAAGAGAAGCAGAGTCCAAGTCCTTGGCTGAAGGTGGGGGGGTGGGGGTGGTGATAGCTACCTATTCAGGCTGGAAAGGGGTCTTTGTCCAGTAGGTGTTGTCCAGAGAGGGGTTGCCGGCAGGGCCTCTGGGTGGATAGGTGGTGTGGCATGGTGCTGGTCCAGATGGAGAGGGCGTCCCAAGGAGTCAGTCTTCACTACCCCTTTTATGGGGCAAACTACCTCTGATCTCCTATGGGGAGGGCCTGTCCAGGCAAGGTCAGTCCTGTTCCAGAGGGTTCCAGATGTCCTTACTGAGCATGTACAGCCTTGACACTATGGTGGGTTGCCTCATCTTTTGTTTCTTGAATGCTGAGGGTGGTTCCAAGGACTGGGTCATTGGTCCAGGTATTGGTGTTGATGGATTGGTCATTCAGAGGGAGCTATTTTTAGACCTACTGCCATTGTCTCTCAAGCACCCTCATTCATCCCCATTCATTCAGGAACCAAGTTACATAGGAGGGGTAGGTGTGACTCATGGGTTATACAACTGGGCCTGGGGACAGGATGGAGACTTGACAGACAAAATGGAAACTTGACATGACTTATGCTAACTTACATATGTAGGCCAAATCATATAGTACCAGTAAAACAGTAATATAGAACAGTAAAAATCAATATAAATATAATAATTATACAATATAAAGAAGGAGAAAAAACAAAACAAGTACAAATTATTACCAAAATAAAATGCTGAAGCTTATCCTATGTCTTAGCTCACTTATACTTATCTATAGGGAACAGAGAGGGAGAGACAAAGTCAGAAATGGTTGGGGAAGGGGAGGGAATGCATTTAAAAAAAACAAAAATGGGGGGTTTTGCTAGTTACACTGACAGTGAAACAATATTCTATCAAATTGCTTACATTTCTGTCCACTTTATTAACTGCTGTTCTCTTTGCTAAGTTTCAGACCTGGAAAAAAAAATTCATATGTAAACTTACCTCGTTACATGTTTTTTTCAATACATTATGCAAAAAGTTTAATTTATGACTGGAGATAGAATAACTATTGCCTCCTATGTGCTTACCAACTCTCAATAATTAGCACAGTTCTTCTAAAAATAGACTGTTATGCTGAACAATTTCCTAGAAATAAAATCATTAGTTTTGAGGAATGTTTTCCATAAACAAGCGTCAAGAAAGAGTAATTAATTTAATTTTAATTTCATTTTGTAAGAGACGTAGGAGAAGTTAAGATAAATACCAATTCATAAGATGTTTTCTTCAAAAAAACAGATAAAATAGTGCCCTAATTCCTTGGAGACCCCCTGTGCCTGAAGAAGGGTGCTTGTTGTCAAAAGCTTGCAAAGAACTTTTTTGCAGCTATTTGGTTAATCTAATAAAAGATATAACATCTACCCAAAGAAGCTTGCCTGCCTATGTCCTTAGACCAATAAAACTACAGCCAAAAAACAAAATTCAGCAACTGTGGGAGAAATGGTTTGGGAAAGGAAAGTTGCATCAGCTGAGTAAAATGTCATAAAATTGCACTGTCATAAGATAATGTTGCTCAGGTGTCCATGTAGTCTGCAGTGTTCCTTACTACAGTTCCAACAAACTATCAATAGCAATATGCATCCAAGGGATTGGCCATGCCCCCATTCAACGATATGAGCGGGTACCTTCTCATTGCGGACCATAAAGAGTGTTTCTTGATCTGCTGCAGTATAGGTAAGTTATGTAGAGAAAGAGGTTTTATTCCTTAAGCCTTTTCTCTGGCGTGATATTTATTTAAGAATTTCCTAGTGTGATATTTTATTTTGTAGTGATTTGCACAGCAAAACTGGTCCTAATACCTCCACATATAAACAATCCAAAGGAGCCCTTTCCCTCTCTTTTCAGTACAATTTAGTGTTTTAGAATTTTCTTTGAGACTTTTGGAAGGAAAATGTTATAATTCCATTAACATTTTATACTTACTGGTTTCTTGATTGCTTTTCTGAAGGAACAAGCAGTTGCTGGGGGATAGCAGAGGTGGTCAGAATTACACAAATTCTCTCACATTTTAGAGCCCTGTGTTTGGAGGTTTTTTCTGTGCCATCTTTGCGGGTCAGCTCTTGATAAGACATGGTAGGCCAGGTTGGAGACATTAATAAATAAGTGGTTATATCACCACTCAGGGCACTAACAGAAATGACATTTGTTATGCAATCGGCCCCTTGAAAGTGCTCTGCACCCATGCCCTGACAAAAGTGTACGGCTGCAGAGCGCTTTAAAAGTGCCCATCACATGACAAATTAATCTGCATTTAATGGGGTTCAGACAAAGGTGTTCCAAAGCAGAGCACCTTCATTAACATCTGTTTGTCCCTGCATGTTTCCCTGCATCGGGGGCTCCAATCCACCTGCCCCCACAAACCCCAGACCATAGCTCTTCTTCCCCCTCCTCCCTCCCATCTTGCAGACACCATTGGAGCTGGGTGTGGGGAGTGGTATGGCTAGGGAAGAGGCTGCAGACCTATACAGCCTCTCTCTGCTGGATCAGTTCCAAAATGGATCTCTATTTCCACCCTCCCCCTGGTCCCCAAACAGCGAATGTCTGTTGGGTGGGGGTCACTATAACTCGTGGTGTTTTCTGTGAAGTGCCATGAGTTACAGCAGGGAGCTGCACATCTGTCAGCGCCCTCAGAGAAGTGAGCCTGAAGGGGAGAGACTGCAAAGAGTTAAGTACAGAGAAAGAGGAGAAGATCACAAGCTTATTTACACAGGCTTCTGTGCTCCAGCTCTTATAATTATATCATGGATATGGCAATATCTTGTGTTTTTCTTAAATCAGCTTATGACGTGAGACTTTCAGCTTACTTTTAAAAATAAATACATTTCTAGCCTTTGTGGTTTTAAAGAAAAACATGAGACTATGAAGCCTAACAGCTCAAAAACCTTACTCAAATAAAAAGAGCACCAATCTTATTTTTAAAAATCTCATAATGTTTAAATCAATCTCATGATGTTGGCATTTGACTCATGATTTTTTAAAGCTGGGGGCTAGCAAGACTGGTCCTTGTTTAATCTTTATTTTGTTAATACTTTTGCTTGCCAAATCCCACTTTCTAGCTCTGTTGAAACTAAAATTCCTTTAGGTTCTTATCCTGAAGGAACTTCACGGGGTTAGTTTCCTGAGCTGTTGTGGACTATAAATAGTCAAGGAGGCACAGGCAATCCCTTTCATAAAGCCAGCTGCAACATTAGAACCTAAGTTTGGGCCAAATCATCAGTGCACGATTTCATTCTGAGGGACATCTCGGGACATCTACTGGCTTGCTGACAGGTTCTACGATAACCAACTCTTTAGTGCCACACCACCTTAGAATCTCCTTTGTTATTTTGCACAAAAAAGGCTGCCTATAAAGAGTAGAATCCTAAGAGACTGAAAGTTGCAGTACAAAACTCCCAGAAATATAACATATATAGCTTAATGATTTTGTGGAAAGGAAGATATATTGTGATAACTTTTTTTTAAACATTGTCAGCTTAATCCTGTGTGGCAAATATATATATGTGTGTGTGTGTGTGTGTGTGTGTGTATATGTTTTAGATTTTTTACTCATAAGAAGTGTATCAGAAAATATCACGTTGATTATGTAATTATCAGTTAAATGCTTTTTTGGTACAAGGGTATATTCAGATGTAATTCTAATCAGGATGTGTCCATCAGCAGGAAGCTTCCTTTAATACTCAGCGTTTTCAGAAGCTTCCTTTAATACACAGTGTTTTAAGAGTGGAATTTTAGAGTAGGAGGGAAGGGTAGAATTGCCATTTACCTGTCTAATGCTGCCTTTGACACACATGATGAGCCAGCTTCATTTGACTGTCACATCCTTAGGAGGCAGAATTCTTCAGCCCACACTTTTCCTAGCATTGACTACTTCTTTATTTACTCTTTGTGCCTTTGCATTTTGCCTGGACTGTGCATTTTCAGTTAAGCACCAGTTAGAGACAGGCTTCTCAGTTGTGGCATTGTAGAAAAGCCCACATAGCCTCCCACACAGTGCCTTCCTCAAAGAGAGATGGGGATGCCTATGCCTTTGAAGAAGTAGTTTTTAAACAAAAGGAATTCCCCTATGTACTGATGTGCCTGACAGTTTATTTCTCACTACACTTGTACAGCTATCATACTGATGGGTCTGGTTTTATTTGTTCGGTCTTCAAAATAACCAGATTTCAGGACTTTGCCCAAAGAGGATATGTATCTTCAAATTGGTTTGGTAGCAGAAATGTGGGCAAGACCATGCAATATTGGGAATGTTTTGACAATTTGGGATGAAGAAACATTTAAAATTATGATAAGATTTAGAAGGATTTGGCAGGTATGGAGGATACATTTTTGGTAAGATATTACCAAATTTATTAGATAATGACATATCTTCAGCTATCACATTTTCCTTCCTTACAGTGTATTTGGATCATGGCTTCTCAACGCACTGTCGTGTATTCTATCTTACTATCACATAAGGTCAGTGGTTAGGGCAGCCAAAAGACAGTGAGTATTTAACACGAGGACAACAGTAGCTACTTGAATACCTTGTAGTTCTATTTATTATTTTCAAAGGAGTTCCATTATAGAGTCATAGATTCCTAGATGTTAGGGTCGGAAGGGACCTTAATAGATCATCGAGTCCGACCCCCTGCATAGGCAGGAAAGAG